>NC_084466.1:28834250-29159500 GCF_027409185.1 Cynocephalus volans
GGTAAAGTCAATTTGGTGTCTTATATTTAAATATCAGTGATAAAATTATACAGTGTTTTATGCACTGAATTGTCTTCATTAAAAACTCATATGGTGAATTTCTAACCCCTGGCACATCAGAATATGAACTTATTTGGAAATAAGATCATTATAGATGTAATAAGTTTAGATGAGCTTTAACTGGTGGCATTACAAACATGGAACATATGAAGAGACAGACATGCACACAAGGAGAATGCCATAAAAACAAAAGGAAGAGATTGTGATGATGTGTCTACAAGCCAAAGAATATCAATGATTTCCAGGCAAACATCAGATGCTAGGAGAGATGCATAGAACAGATTCTTCCTCACATATCTCAGAAAGACCAACTCTGAAAATCCCTTATCTCAGACTTAATTTTTTGTTGTTTAAGCTATCCATTGTGTGGTACTTTGTTAAGGCAGTCCTAGCGAACTAATACATGATTACCTGCATTGCCTTTCCCTTATATTATTACACTGATGTCTGAAAAGGTGTCATATAAACACACATACATAATGAGAATGGACTCAGTCCTGGCCTTGTACTTAGTGATGGCAATTAGATATCCATGATACCCATATTGCAGCCTGTTGAGTAGAAATAGTCGAAAGAAAGCCATCAAAAAACATTAAAAGACAATATTTTTCGTTAATGAAATCCTTAGAACACTATAACAGCAATAGAGCCCATTCTTTTGTTTTGTTTTTGGCATGTTACTCACATGCAGTTATACATCATTATTAACCATCATTTGGTTTAATGTATATAATTAAATGCTGAGTTACGATAGTCAGCAGTTCAAAGGAAAGTGGCAGCCACTGGCTTAGTTTTTGTGAAAATAATGAAATCTGTTAAAAAGATGCAGATAGTGTTTTATATATATATATAAAATATATATATATATATTTAAAGTCTATTATCTATCTTCTTCACCAAATAAGCATTGTATTTTTATATCTAACTATCATTCTTCCAGATAAAAATAAATGGCCCTCTTCTGTACACATAGAAATAATTTTAAGTTCTAGGTCGGTCATTTGGAAGTAGGGAAGTCAATTAATTTAGGCCAGCAGCAGTGAAGTGCCAAAAAAAAAAAAAAAAAAAAAAAGCAAAACAACAACAAAAAAAACACTAAAGAAAAAGAGAGAAATAACAGTTTAGGCTTATATGAAAATGTTGAATATAAGATAAAGATTTTTCTGGGTAAAATATAAGAGAAACAGCCAAAATGAGACATTCAATCTAAGAAAAACAATCATAACTAGCCAACAATATTCATTCATTCAACAAATATTTGTTGAGCACTTACTATGTGCCTGACATTATATTAGACACTGGTAATGCAAGAATACAAGACAAAGACTGCCACACCTTCATAGTGGAGAAGGCAGAAAACAAGTGTGCAGTCAAACGAATACGATAAGTTGAGGTTGTTACAAGCCTTTTAAAGAAAACCAAGGAATGATAGCTGCTTTAGCTAAAGTCATAGAGAAGCCTTTTTGAGGAGATCATTAAGCTGAGGTGTACAGGAAGGGAAGGAGCTATTGCTATAAAAAAACAGTTGCCACTCAGAAGAGGTTTGTACTTTCTATGCATGCCTATACTGAAAATTCAAGCTGCTTCTCCTGAATTAATATGACATTTTTTTGAGTTGGAAAAAAACTAAAGTAATATTCTTACATAATGTACAAAATATAATTTTTAAATGATGGAGAGTAGCCCACACATTTAATAATAATTTTTCTTCTCACTTTGTCCCAGAACATGCAGTACATCATATACCACAGAGGTCTACATTGATGCAGGTCTTAATTATGACTATTAATTAAAATGCACCTTGGGTTTAACAAATACAATTTAATATGTCTTGCATAATTTACCCTTAAAATATTATTCAGGCCACTATTCTTTCAGACTTATAGCTTACATCTAAATGGTGGTTATGATATTCTATATTCTATTTGCACTTTAGATATAATATTATTTCTATTTTGCATTTGAAACTGAGGCAGAGGGAGATTACACAAATTATTTCAGGGCATAGAGCAAGTAGGTGGCAAAATCAAGATTTAAACCCAGAAGGGCTGGCTTCAGGATCTAAGTACTTGATATTTCTCTAGTCTGCATTGCTCAAATTTTTATTTTGTTTTATACTTAACCAAATGCAAAAAGTTAATAAAGAATTTTTTTCTCTTACATATCATGTTATATTTTAACTATATTTCTCATCAACAAGATCAAAAATTAAATTTGAACGGTCATATTTTTCAGCCAGTTCACGTCCTCATCTTTTGAACCAAATGCAGTAATTCTTATATGCACATATTTAAATGGAGGCAAATCCTTCCAGACAAATAGAGTGTAGATTCATCTTACAGGCAAAGCAGACAAGCATTGGCTTTGATCCTTTGAAGAAAATATTGAAGGTAAAAAACTCCAAGTAAAACAATGGAGGATTTTTCAAGGGGGCTTTATTAACCCAGCTGGAGATGAAGAAAATGTCAGCATCATCTGAGGAAGCATTTCTCATTCACTTTCCTGGATCTTACTCCATAATTTTCAAATTCATTTCCCCAGTTGCATTTCCTCTCAGCTGTCCTGCATAATCATTTCCTTACACCATTGATTAGTACATAAAGAGGAGACTTATTTAAGGATAGTAATTCATGAATTCCTTAGGTGCTTATTAAACCCTTACATTGAGTGAGATTTGAGGGAGACCCTGCCTAAAAAGCTTAGATGATTGTTAAAAAGCCAGTTACAGAAAGGAGTATAAAAAATTGTAATAGAAGGTAAAAACAAACTGCATATTATTCAGTTTGCATTACATGCATGGTAACAAATAAAGCTTAACATCACTATTGTAAACATAGAAAATATCTTCTTACATTTTCTTCCCACTGAATGAAACTATAAAAATATGAAGTCTAAGTAAACTGAGAGCTGTGGCTTAGTCTTATTTACCTTTAAAATTTTATTTAACTGTGTTGTGTATTCTACAGGTAATTTACAGGTTTTTGGGTTCTCTCAACATCTATAAATAAAATTTTAAAATCTATCTACCTTCAGTTTACAAGAAAGAAAATAGAACCTTATTGAATTTTACTGTTGGTCTTAAGAATAGTTAACAAGGTGAATTGACTGTGCCTCTGAGAAGATAAGATTTTATTGCTGTTAGTATAACATTCTCTGAAGTTAAATGGGTTTCTTTATTGGTGATGAGTTAATATGTGGAAAGGCAGAATGTTAGCAGTGTCTTAGTTCTTTCAATTCAGAACCTTATCATTTCAATTTAGTTTGTTCAAAACAAAATAGTGAATAGCCAAGTTTTTCGGTTAAACATGAATATGAATTCAAACTTTTAGATGAATTATATCAATGAATGCCAAAGTCCTGATTATAATGCAGCCACATTTACTGACAGTATATGAAAATACTTAAAATATTATAATAAACATGTATAAAAACACAATAAACATTTATAATAAACACAATATAAAATAGTCAAAAAATTTTATTTTGTGAAAACCCAAAGCTCTTTTATTTAGGCAATTTCTGCTCCAATCTATTCTTTCATGTGTCAACCTAAGCTTTAGAGAATTTGTTCCTTATATGAATGGTTTTGCCTTGGCTTATATTCTTTGAATAGAGATTTATACTAGAATCATTTTAACAACATTCTGTTACTTGCTGAAAAAAGACAACCATTGTTATGCTACATGTAATTGCATGCACTTGGAAGAAGAATAAAAGGTCACTGAAAGAAAACACATTTGAAATGTTATTTTTATAGTCATTGCCTAAGTAGCCTTTTTAATAGGCTTTCTAGATGCACGAACTAGCAAACAGAAATGCAGATGCCATGGGTTCTAATTCTCTCTCTACCACTAACTCAGGTAGTTATCTTAGGCAAGTCAAACAATTTCCCTAGCCTTAATACTTTAATCTTCAAAAATAAAAAATAAAAAAAAATCAAATCTACTACAAATGGATCTATGACAAAATAGCCATAAGTACTTTACTTTAAAACATATGAGTAAACCAATAGTTAAATCATCAAATCAAAATTCTAATCAATTGCACTTGGCTCTATAACAAAAGAGTGGTATATTTCGTATATATTTTATTTAAATACATGAGTAAAATGATATTTTGGTATACTACTGAGGTAAAGAAAATACAGGTATTACTTTTTCTTTAGCACTGGGTCAGCACTTTGGGGAGAAAAAGGTGAATATAAATAAATATGTGAAGAAATGTTTCCCTAAAGTTTCTGTGTTTGGGAGCACATGCACACACACTATTGGTTCTCCTTTGGAAAAAGTAACACTTGGGTTTGTTAATGTGACATTCTCCTTACTTCCTGCAGATCCCAACATGTTTCTGTATCCTGGGTCTCTCCACACCACACAGCACTGTTGTGTGGCTGTGAGGATTACAGCAAATCAATCACAGCATCGTTGACAATGGTCCCACAGAGGAAAAGCATATGGCTGGATTGGTGACACTCAACAAAACTTACGTTGCTCAGGCAACAAAAAAAGAATGTTGAACATTCAGAAAGAGAGAACAGACCTATAGTCACTAGAGATGAGAAAGGGGGTGGGGATGGGGAGCTAGGGAGAAATTGGGTGAGGGACACAAAGAGTAATTATGATTTGTAATGATAAACATACTAATAATATTGATTTAATTATCACATGCTGTACAAAAATACTGATAGTCAACTCTGTACCCCATAAATATGTATAATCAAAAATAAATATTATTTTAGGGCAAAGAAAAAAGTAGTAGAAGAAAAAGGGAGAAAAGAAAAGTAATATCTTCAAATGTAAGAAGGCTTGATTTTTATAATCACAGGTCACACACACATAATGAACCATACCATAAATAATTAAAGAGAATTAAAGAAGGCTGGAATCCTGCATTACAGGTAGAAGGAAGAATTTCAGACTCACCATTTTTTTTTTTCCTCACAGATACTCCATTCCTAAATGGCTCTCTAATATTGGAGACTTCAGTTGCAAAAGCAATCAAAAATATTGGTGAAGGGAGTATTGAAGACAATCCACCATACACTGATCAACTGAAGGATAAAACTAACCAAAAAAAAAAAAAAAAGACAGACTTCCTGTCTATTATGTTGACACCACTGAACTCTTTTTTTATTACTATAGTTACCCTCCTGCCGGAAATATGCAAAACTAGGTGTACTGAGAGGGAAATAACAGGCCCATTCCTAACCCAATCTATTCACCCACTTACATAAGGAAACATGTGTTCCCCACCTTACCTTAATGTTGGCCAGGCAGATATAGTGTAGATGGAGACTACTTCAGACCTTGTCATTTCATCAGCCAGAAACATTATGGTGAAAAAAAAATGCCGTATTGGGATGAGGAGTGGGTTTTCTTTCTTGCTGTGATTGTGTAAAGCTAGTAACCACATGGATCCTAAAGAAAAACAGAATTCATTGTCTAGACTTCCTATCTTCTTTACCTATTTCTTCTTTTTCATCTGTTTTCTCTTCTCTTTATATTTTTCATCACCTAACACCATTATTAGACACAGAAATTTACACTGAAGACTGAATTTTGATCAACAAAATGGAGAATTTTTTAATGAAAATTCTAAAAATGACCAATATTTAAGAAATCAATACATTTGCTCCCAGAATGCCACTTTTATACTGGTGAAAGAGAGTAAAAGACAAAAATGAATAGAGTCAAACAGCCTAAATAGAGTGTAGTCTGAAGTGAGGCTGGCTGCTCTAGTTAGTAAATCTCTGCATTTCAATGGCTTAACAAGACAGAAGCTATTTCTTCTTCATATCAAAGTCCAGTGTGGTCATTTCTGGTCAGCAAGGAAATGGGGGAGTGACTCTGCTATAAAAAAACCTAGGGCCCTAGCTGACAGAAGCACTGGGAACAACACTCAACCAATTGATGGAGAAAGATACTAGATAATACTGTGTGAGAAGATTATTGAGCAAAACCTGGAAGTTGCACATATCACTGCTGCTGAAATTCCATTGGTGGGAACTCCACAACACGGGATCTCTTAAGTGCTAGGGACTCTGGGAGATGTAATCTAGCTATGTGCCCAGGAGAGAGAAGAGATTATTTTGAGGCATAATTAGCCATTTTTTCGGCAGTTTGTCCTCTTCGTTGATAAGAATTCATTGCAGCCTTATTCAATCTTACAAGCTATATTCTTTCCCTACCCTAAAGGAGAAATCCCAGTTTCTATCCCAGGTACTGATTGCATCTCAAAGTCCATTTTCTCAGTTGGAGCATATTATTCAGGTTCAGACTTGGCGCCACATGATCTGGAAACTTATGACCAAAAAATGATTTATTTGCCCCTTACCCAAATCCCACAATGTGTAAAGGTGAACCAGCGATAGGACAATCTAGGTAAAAATATCCTATGTTAGAAACAAAAGAGTGAGAGGCACACAGCAGGCACTAGCCCTTGGCAATGATGAACTTCTGCTGAGTCCCTGTTCTAGAAAAGGAGGAATTTATTTGATTAGGCTCAGGGAACTCTGGTAATCTCTGTTGACAACCTTTGGGAGTTTCTTCATATCACAATATCCTTCATGATTATGTCTGAATTGGGCACTGAGAAAAATGTTCTTTGTGGGAGATGGTTACTTCCTTCTGTTAAAAAGATTTAGGGCCCTAGGGTGGTTTTAGAGCTGTGACACATCTAGACAGAGGGCTATTTTTGTTTTTGTTTTTGTTTTTTTCTTTCTTGACAATATTATTCTCCAAAGAGCTTAGTAGACTCCTGATCCATTGGCTACTAGTCAGTTACATGCAAGTAAGCACACCTGAGTTCTTTCCTAGTTATAATTTTCAAATAATTTTCAAGCCTGGCTTTTTTTCGTTTTTTCTCTCTTATCATTACGTAATCTGAAATGATTAGCTTAGATGGGAAGGAAACTTTCCTAATTTAATTTTGGCCAAAAGACTGAAACCCTTTTTTTAAATGAGAAATCTTAATGGATCTTTGTCATGCAAATCCCTGTTCTAACAATATGTCCTACTGTTTAGGATCTAGAAGCTTTTAGTTTTCCCGAACTTCTGTGGCCCCAAATTACTCACCACTATTTTTTTCTATCTCTACTCTGAATTAGTCAGTTCTTGCTTTCTCTCTTTTTTAAACACCTTGCTAAAACATCAAAAGTTAGCAAATATGAACCTTTTTACTGTTTCCAACTACTTCCTTATAGCTACAGACTTAAGTACAACTTGGTTTTTCTTCAGAATTATTGCAGATAGCAGTAGTTTTCTTAGATATTTTGCCACTACGTAATATAGATCTCCAACATTTCAAACTATAGTTGCATTTACCTCATTGTCTGCAACATGACTTCTAAGCCAATGACAGCAGCTCATTTCTACTTCTTATTTATGAATTAACTACGTGAAAGCTTTCTGAAATTAAATGCCAACATTTTAGAGGCATAGTAGCAAGTCTATTTTATGTAATATATAAAATAGCCATGTAACATTTCAAGGCCAGGTACATTTCAATGTACCTGGTTGTAGATCGATTGATTTTTTCTTCCTGCAATGAGTAATTTCCTCCAGCTCTATTTTGTGGCTCAAATTCTCCTAGGTTAGGGCCTCTTCATTCAAACTATCCAGCGAGCAGAAAGAGAAAAGGGAAATGAAGAAGGCACAGATAATTCTTTAAAACTGTGGACAGGAGTAACACTTATCACTTTTGGTAGCATTTTATACTAAGGCCTAGAAATAAGACCACACATACGGGAAAGGGAGAGGTGGGCTAGATCACATAATCTCTGGCTGTGTCCTTGCTATGGAAAGGGGTATGATTCTGGGGAACAATTATTTCCATTTGTTATGGGCTGAATTGTGTACCCAAATTTTATATTTTAAAATCCTAACTTCCAGTACCTCAGAACATGAATATATTTGGAGATAGGATCTTTAAAGAGGTGATTAAGACAAAATAAGATCGTAAGGGTGGGCCTTAATTCAATATGATGTTCTTATGCGAAGAGGAAATTTGTACATCCACTGACACAGACACACAAGGAAGACCGTATAAAGACATAGAAGACAGCCATCTACAACATGCCAAGGAGAGGGGACTGGAACAGATCCTTCTCTCATAGCCCCACATAAGGAACCAACCTGCTGACACCTCATCTCAGACTACTAGCCTCCAGAACAGTGAGAAAAAAAATTTCTGTTGTTTAAACCACCCAGTCTCTGGTACTTTTTTATAGCAGCTCGGGCAAACTGATACACCATTACATACAGGAGACAAGAAAATAATTAAAATAAGAATATGTGTTAATTTCAATGAGAGCAGGTTGAATTCCTATCCTAGAGGAAATGATTACTATTGGATAAATTTGGAAAATATTTTATATAAATATAACAACAGCTGAAAACACAAATCCTCTTAACATAAACATATGTATGTATTTTGAATGGCAAAAAATGGTATATTAATTCCTGTCCTGACGAGAATGATTACCTATATCCTTCAAATAATTATCACCAGAATGAAAGCAGCAGTCATATGTAGTACCTCAAAGAAGCCTAATCCATGAAAATTTAACAATCCTCAAGTCCCTTTTAAGGTATGTTTCTGTCTACATAGCATGGCTTTTTCTTGTTTGAAAATCCTGTATTGACCTCACCTGAAGCTGTTGCTTTGCAGGAGAATGTCAGTTCTCCTCAAGGTTTATGTAAGTCATTGTCTACCCAGGAAAATAGACACCACTTTAAACATTCTTTGCAGAATGGATTACTGCATTAAATAGATGGTACAGAATCTGAGAACTTTGCAAGGACTGATGAGATAATCCAGAAACAAATAACAGCAAGATGCTACTAGTTTTGCATCCTCTTGAGAGCCTCATTCGACTGAAAGAAGCAAGAACCCAAGCAGTTTCATGGGCTGGTGGGAGTGGGAGCCACCCATAAAGGAAAAACAACTGCTGCCAAAAATGTTACTGGATGTAGAAAGAGAGGGGGGAGATACTTCGGCTTCCAATACTGTGCTGGTATTCTCCAGTAAGAATTCAGTTGATGTGGAGTCTGAAAAATAAAATACTCAATAGTTATGACCCCCCACTCCCAACCCCCACTTCATTATACTGAATTAGGGAGACAGGAGCAAAAGTATAGCAATAGAAAATACCTTTTATTTTACTCTATGGCACACATTGTTATCAATTTATCCACATTTAGGAACAGTATGCTTTCATCTGACATGAGTCAACTATTTATCATATAAAGGAAGATTACCACACCCCTGTCTTCCTTCTCTCTCTCTCTCTCTCTCTCTCTCTCTCTCTCTCTCTCTCTCTCATTCCCCAATAATGATGGGCAAAAAACTCCATGAGTCATTGCAGAAATCTCAAGTTCAAGATCTCTAGGTAATAGGCACTCTTCCCTACCAGGTCCAGATGTGGCTCATTTTATTTTCATCATCTATGGACTTATAAAGTTAATTAGATCTAATATTACTTATTCAAAATAATATGAGAAGAGAAAGGGAGGGGAAGTAATACTCAAAATTGGTAATACATGAGAGAATTTCAAAAATTCATGGAAAGATTTGTATTATGTTTTACTTCTATTTTCCGTGAACTTTTTGAAGTACTCTCAGATATAGCTACATAACAAAATTACATGTAAATGCCACAGTCCTTTATGGCTGTCCAAAGATTCCATACAGAGTTCATATCAGTGGTACTCTCAGCAACATTGGATCTGCAATGCCATAAGAACAAAGTGGTATAGTTTCTTGTATGAAAGATCATTATTTAAACTGCAACTACTGTAGAAACTTCTCTTGCCCAGGGTCTCAGGAAAACTAGAGGATTTGCCTATCAGTTTACTAAAGTTTTTTACTAGAGTTTACACAATAAATGGGTCAGAGCAGCATACATAAATATAGCATATTTTGCCTCCAAAATCCAAAAAGGCCCACCAAATATCGTGCTTCTTTCTTAGCAGTAGTCAGTGCAAGGCAAAGCATCTTGGCTTCTATTTAGAAGGAAGTTTCAATATTCTTCACCATTAAACACTTGGAAAATTCTCTGCAGTGACAGGTCTCTGAGTATATGTCATGATTTTTCTCCTGAACTTTAGCACTAGCAAATGCATTTGTTTGTGTTTCTAAGGTGCCAGATACTTCCTGCTCACCAGATCCAATGTCACATTATTAATAGATTAGGCCAGTGTGATTTAATATAGGAAGTCTAAATAATCAAGCTTCTTGAAAACTACATAAGGTCAGACAACAGCAGAACTAAACTAGTTTTGGGAAATGAGAATTAAGTTGGTTTTCTTTCTCTGTCACTACTTGTAATGTCCCTTTTGACTAGAATAAAAAAATGAATTTACCAGATTCCAATAGCTATCAGGTGCCAGGAACAGTGTTGATTTCCTTTAGCAAAGATACTGCATCTCTGGCCTCAACTATAATTATAGTTACTAGCTCACTGCAAGATCCATCTGATTTTTCATCAAACAGATGCTATAAAAGGGCACTGTGGTAATAATATCATTTTTGCCTCTCTTAAGTTTTTGAGGGTATCACCAATCTCTGAAAATTTGCAGGAGTATGGCATTGCTTTGGCCTACTATTTTGGTGTGGACGGGAAGTCCCAGGGGTTTCCACTTGGCTCTTGCAGCAACAATAACCCTCACTTCATGGGTCAGGGAGCCACAGTACAGATTATGCCATTTGAAAAGTGTGTCTACTTTAACTTTTCCTTCAAAAACTCAAGAAATAACTTCAGGAAGGTTCTGTGGACTTCCTGAGCATTTTGGCAGATAAACATGGACTGAAACTTCATTTATTATCTCAACCTTATAAACTCCCATCCTGACCAGTGAGTGACATTTTGATTGTCCAAGAAGAAGGAACCATTTAGAATAAATATCTAAAAATCTCTCCCAAATATGAATATATTTGTTTCCTAGTTCACAGTCAGCCTAATAAATGGCACAGTTCTCTTTAGGGAAGATTTAGTAAATCACACAAAAAATTTGAGTTTCTGTCTCAAGAACAGTGGTATTCAAACTGTAGCATATGCAAGGATTTTTAAAACATTACTGGGCCCAAACCCTGAGTTTTGATGAAGTAGGTGGTTATATGTATTGAGAATTTGCATTTCTACTAAGTTCCCAGGTGATGCTGATGTTGCGGGACAATGGACCATACTTTATTAACTACTGCTTAAGAAAATCAAACTTTAGTCAGTGGGGTTCTGGGTCTATAAATTTTTTTCTCTCTTTCTTCATTTTTATATAAAAGATAAAGTTTATCTTTTTATCGGTTATGAATATTCGTGAGATACAAAGCTGATTGTCACCCCTTGTGCCCAAGATGTGAAGGCCCGATTCATACTGGCAGCATGCCCATTACCACAAATTGCATTTGTACTCCATGTCCCCCGCCCAATTATCCCCAACCTCCCTCCCTTTCTCCCCACTCCCCACTCCACTTTGTATCCCAGGGTATGTTTTCTTCCTCTCCAAGTCCAACGCACCACTGTGTTCTTCCTTTCCTTCTTTCTTTCTCTCTTAGCTCCCACTTATGAGTGATCACATGCAGTATTTATCCCTCTATGCTTTGTTTATTTCACTCAACATAAGTTTCTCCAGGCTCATCCCTGTTATTGCAATTGTGAGAATTTCATTCTTTTTTTATGGCAGCGTAGTATTCCATGGTGTGCATATACCACTAAATCTAAGAATTGAAAGAAAGCTCCTGGCTTTCTGTTTGAAGTTTCCAACAAGAGAGTTACTTAAATCTGCATTCTATTCAACAGAACTTTAATTTTTGCTGTTGTATAGATAAAATACTACTTTAGTATACTGACCATCTATTTTATCCATGAGGACCTAGCATTCAATTAGCTACATCTGCAATCCCTGTGGATCAAACCATACTGCTTACCATTTATTTTTTTATTTTTTTTTATTTTTTATTTTTTTTGTCTTTTTGTGACCAGCCGCACCGCGCTCAGCCAGCGAGTGAACCGGCCATCCCTATATAGGATCCGAACCCGCGGCGGAAGTACTGCCGCCCTCCCAGCGCCGCACTCTCCCGAGTGCGCCACGGGGTGGGCCCCCTGCTTACCGTTTAATGGGTAGTGTACCAGCTTGACATGTGTGGAAGAGAAGACCTATTTGATTCTTAGGAAATTGATCCTATGTGTCCTTAATATGGCACTAAATAAAATAATGTTTCTATAGCAAATGTCTCTGGTTATATCTAATGTGTATTCCTTCACAAACTTAATAAAACAAAGAAAGCCCACATGCTTTTCTTCATTTGTTCTTACTACAGAGGTATTAACTTAGTCCTTGAATCAGTTAAAGCTCTGAAATTTAAATTTAGCAATATATTGATGTTAAAGCATACACTGTATTTTGAAAAGATTCCAAACTATATCTAGGCTGTTTGCATTGATTACAACAAAATATGCTGATTTTTCCAGTTGGTTTTGTTTTAATATCATTTTTTCAATTATAAATTTCATTGTTAATTTTATGACCTGAAAGAAAGCAAACACTAGGTAAAAATTATAATGTTTCATCAATTTAGATGTTTTTATTCTTGTAAAAAACAATAAAGCAATATATTTTTGAAAATGAACAGGATGGATATATAATTATTGGTCATAAAAAATGATTTGAGCTGAAGACTTGACATTTGCTTCTCAAAAACACATTTGAGATGTAAAACACATTTGAATTTTCTTAAGGTAACTACTTTATATCCGAAGTAGTAAGCATGTTCAGAATTTTGAGAAACTGCAATTTATTATGTTTTCCTAAAGGTTTTAAAATTATCATTCTATAGAGAGGTTTACAGCAATGCTCATGTCATTAAGTGGGACTTCTGTAATTCTCTTTGTGATTCAAAGTTGCATAAATTAAGACTGATTTGCCAAAGAACTTAAAAAAGTTTTAAAGTCTACTAAAAAGCTTGTCTTTCTTTACCTGTCTTCAAGATATACCTTCAAATACTTAAAAGGCATAAACCCCTGGGGCTGTTTGACAGATAAATAGAGCAGCTGCAGGAGGAAAGGGGACTTCAAAATAAGGTCCTGAAAATCAGTACTTTTAAATGTACAAATCTACTCTCCTTAGAAGACCATAATCATACGAATAGTTCACGTAATAAAAAATAAAGATAAAATTGAAGGTAACCAAATGCAAATCTAATGAAATTCGTTTTGGTAAAGAAATGATATGGAACACATTACACTGTCTAAATTACATTTGCTTCTTTGCAATCATTCCTGAAATCATTACCCAAACCTAGGTAAGCTAATGTTTCCAAAAAATTAGCTATTCATTACATGCAATACTCAAAACACAAAACCTATTATAGCCTAAAGCTCGAAGTGTTAAAACTTGACTTTCCAATTACCTCTATTTCCTCCAACACTTAAAGACAATTTGAGTGTCTGGGACTAACATATGTATTTCTTTTCTTATTTCTAGCAGATTGTATAAAATTTGTTTCTTCGCATCATTGGTACAATTTGGATGGCAGTATTTATCTGGCTTTCATTCTGTGTATTGAGGAGTCAAGAAACCCTGTGTTGTAGATTCTACGTTTCTACCTGCAAGCACTACTTTCCGTTGTGATTGTAAAACACTAACATTCTTTTAGGAAATTATTCCTCTCCATCCATCTTTGTTGGAAGCCTTAAAGAATAGTATGTTATTTCACCACATAGTTGGGCAAGGGACCATAATGGGCCAGTTGGACTCTTAACTGGATTTTTTTTTTTCACTTGAAAATTCTATTTAGTGATGAAAGTAGGATGCCTTGTGTCTGGAATCTGCCTCCTGCTTGTGACTACGTTTCCTGGAAGGCTACCTGAGATAATGAAGACAACACACAGAGAAGAAGAGACTAAAGATGGAGAGAAAAACACCTTGATATTGTTCAAATGCATGATTCCAGTTGTCCCCAAGGCTCACCAGCACTTGTTCTTCCTGAGGTTCTGCCTAAATTAGAGTTGTATTTTACTTGGTAACCAAAAAGACAACCAAAACAATTCAATGTGGTTAAGGTTTTTATTCAGCCCTGTATTAGTTTCCTACTGCTTCTGTTACAAAGTATCATCATCTTCGTGGTTTAAAACAAAACAAATTTGTTATTTCAGTTCTAGTGATCAGAAGTCTGAAATGGGTCTCACCTGACTAAAAACAAGGTGTCCACAGTGCTGTGTTCCTTTCTGGAGGCTCTAGGGGAGATTTATTTTCTTGCCTTTTTCATTTTCTAGAGCTGCTCACCTTCCTTGGCTTGTGGCTGGCTCTATTTCATCTTCAAAGTCAGCAATGGCTGATTGATTCTTTCTCGCATCACATCACTCTGACTCTTCTGCCTTCATCCTGCAAACCTAAGGACGCTTGTGATAAAATCGGGTTTCCCCAGATAATCCAGAATAATCTCTCTATCTCGAAAGTCACCTGATTATCAACCTTAATTCCATCTGCTATCTTAATTCCCCTTGCCCTGTAATATAACATTTTCACAGATCCCAGGGATTAGGACATGAACATCTTTTGGAAGGCACTATTCTGCCTACTGGAAGCACCAAACTTCAAAAATTAGAAAGAATGTAGTATAAAGCTTGGATTATGTATTTATAAATTCAGTCCAGACAACAGCAATTTCCTCCATATATTAATATATAAGATAAATTAGAAAAAATTATATAATGCACTCTTATAAAAATAATTCTGGGCATTTACATTGACCACTAATTTTATAAAATATAAGACTTGGGTACATTTACTTTTCTCTATTCCTATGCATTCTTGCTAGTGATACGTGTTTTTCCATACATAATATAGTATTATAATATTCTACATAATAAAGTATGTAGAATAAAATGCTGATTAAAGATTTTAAGCATGGGAGAAATGCCAGACGTTTTTTATGTCTGTCACTCATGCAATGCTCGATTTGCTTTTAAGACATCCATGTTATTTCATGTTGAATACTTCCAGTGATGGAGACCTCATTATCAGGGAGTTTAATGGCTAGCTAAATCTGTGGACATTCAAGAATGCTCTCATGACTCTACTCCTGTTGGCTCTGTATGTTTTGCAATCTTTGTTGACAGATGGGGTAAGAAGATATGCATTGCTTATATCCAATTTCCCACAGACACAGTCCTGGAAGCCAGTGAGAAACAGTCTCACTAAAAGGCTGCAGGATCATCAGCTCTGGTTGTGCAATTCTTTGTTTTTATTTTTTGTTAAAGAGGAGAATGCAGAGGAGTTCAGGGGTAGGCATTCTTTCCCTGCAGCACAAGTGTCTTGCATTAGTAAGGCTGTGTCTCACTGTGGAGTACAGAAACTCTTACCCTCTTGTAGTGTTTGAAGCAGCATACCTTACAAATACATATTTTAAAAGAAGGTCAAAGTTATATTACCCCTAGTGATTAATTTTGCTTCTGAGTCAGAACTTGCACAGTTAACAAAGAAAATACCTACTCACTTTTGGAATGATTATAATCTCAAACACAGTCAATGAGTAAGGTCTAAAGAGTTAGCACACAACTATTTGTTATACTATGTCAGTAGGAAGGCACAGATTTGTGCCAAGACTAGTACTGTTTCAAAGTTGGCTACATCTCTGCCTTGAATTTGACTAATTGTACACTCGTATTCCTTCTTAAAACAGTGAGCTCCGTGAATACAGGAATGATGGATGTTGTTAATCAGCTCTATGCTCTCCCCGTCTCTTGCCACTCCAAGCAGCTTGCATACAGACCCTACTGAACTGAACTGATTTCCTCTAGCCAGGCATTACTTTGCCTCTTTTGGTCTCCAGACTCCAGAAATAATATTTCTTTATACCTTGGCCTCCTCGATTTTCCACAGTGGAGTTAAGAGACAGAAATCACTGGATTTTGACAGCACAGCTTGGTTAAGTTGTAATTTTAATTTTGTGGTGCTCCCTGCGGCTGGCCTTTATCTTCCATGCTACAACTCTTGCTGTTTTTAATAAACTCACCTTGGTCCACTGCTCATTTAATCAGCACATATGGAAACCACCAGGATTCTTTCTTTTTAAAATCTAGCCCTCTTGAAGAAAATTTAAATAACCTTGCTGAAATCATCAGTTGGAAGCACCGAGACCCTTGGGGGAAATGTGTTGTAAGGTGAGTGCAGTAATGCGTCTGTGCTAAAATTAAGACAAAGGAACTCACGTGGTACAGAAGTGTTCTGAGCAGTATCCTGTAGCTTCACAATTCTGAACAAGAATTAAGAACAAAATATCTTTGTAGGATGGGAAAAGTGTAAATCAATGTACCAGCTGCTTTAAAATAACAACTCACTGAAAGTGACTTAAAAAATGAAAATGTATGATCTCTGGTCACAATTTCAGAAATAGGCAGAAGCAGGACTGGTTTACAGGCTGGAAGATATCCCCAAAGACCATAGCTCACTGAATTTCTCTTCTTTGTGTCTTCATTGTATTGGCCACATCTCCTTCTATAATTTCAAGATGGTGGCAGCAATTCCAAACATCACAAACTCCAGTTGTCATAAAACTCACAAAACAGCATACAAAAGCCATAAAGGAAACTCTTGCAGAACTCCATGGAGGAGAAATTTTCCCAAAATCCCTGGAAGAGTTTCCCTTATTTCTCACTGGTCAGAAATGTATCAGGTGCATAACTGTAAACCAATCACTGGCAAAAGAGAATGGGATTCATAACTGGTTTATGCAATTTTTTTATTTATGGATCAATTCCTGCACCTAACTTCCCAGAGAACCTTATCATCATGTTAATAAAATTGAAGTCCTCTTAGTAAAGTAGAAAAGGGAGAAATGGCCATTCATAGTCATTCAACATTATTTGTAAAGTATGGCAATTGTAATTAATGTAATTAAACTGAAAGTGTGTAGACATTAAATTTACAAGCATTAAGATATACCTTTGACCTCAAAATTTTACTGTGAGTAAAGAGTACCTCAAATTTGCTCTACTTCCTTGATATAGACTGGAAAGAGTTCTGTGATGATAGGCCATAAAGCACATTATCATGGGATAATAAAATGATTGCTTTTTCAGTCCCCAAAATATAAAACACAGAGAAGAAGCTCCCAAGACCATCAAGAAAAAAATTAATTACTTTGTGGAATAGGCTTCTAGTTATAGTCAGGAATTGGATTTCTCTGCTCCATCCCAAACTGGACTGAATAAAAATGTGAAGCGGACCCTAGGCATTATAATTTTTTAACATTAGTTTCCCAGATAATATTGTGGGGCTTTGGAAACCACTGCCCTAAGGAAAAGTGCTTGAATAGTTACCCTGAATTTAAACCTTCCCATAAGTGTGGTAGAGAGACAGGCAATTTTATGTGGTCTCATAATCAGCTGCTTCCGCTTTAAGCCACTGGAGATTGAAATTTTTCTCCCCACTCCCCCTGCCATCCTTTTTTCCACCTCCCTATCGCAACTGCCTATACCAGCATCCTATTGCAACGCTGACATCCATGTTAATTCCCGCTGGTGCCCTGCTCTTATCACTCCTGTTATCACTATGTGACTCCCATGTTGAACTGTCTATACTGGTTTCTTAACAACTTCCCCTATATTTTGATAGGGAGCAAAGTCATTGTCACTACCAGAACCCATACTGCCCTTTGCGTGGTGTAAAAAAATTCGTAACACATTGTTGATATGTATGGATCTACTTCCTCCTGTGAGCTTGTTCTACAGTGATAAATACCAGGGATAGCAAATCGAATGGATTAAAAAATACCTTTTTTATGAAATTAGAATTTTTGAAATTCCTACATTATTTACTTAAGCATTATATTGAAAGAAAGGTTTGGAGTGTATTATTTATTTGCTTCCAAACTGTGCATGTCCTACAGTTTTAAAAAACGATTTTTTAAAGGCATTTAAACAAATAATTGTCATCCTTTGAATAACAACTAAGCCAGAAAGGCAGCAGCATATGTTTACTATGATTGAGACTATTGGGATCTAGGTTTAAATCCCAGCTGTTTACCATCTGCTTAACCAAGGTCAAGTTAATTACCCTCTTTTACTATATTTTTTGACAGGTGTGAAATGGGTATATCACCTTTTACTCAAAATTGTTATGAATATTAAACAAGATAATAGTTTCCATATGAGTACTATAAACATTATTGTCTATTTTATGATTGGAGATAAATAGGGAGTATTTTATATAAATATAAATTTAAGGATATAAATTATTATTCAATATTGACACATTAACTGTTTCAAGAAAATTAATGTAAATGTGCCTTTTCAAATACAATAAGGTAAATATCAATTTTAAATTTGGGAGAAAGAAATATTGTTTAAAATCTTATACCATCAGTGTTCAGTATTTGCCATCAAATGCTTAAGTTTATAAGTAGAGAATTACCAAGATAATTTCCTCCCAGTAATCAGGTTCTTGATGTGAGTACCTGCAATCATGTGCACCTGATGCCCAGCTTTTATTCATTAACCCAAATAACCTACTCAGAGTTAAGCTCAAGCATGGGTAACTAATATAATTCCAGACAAAGACAAATATATTTACAAAACAAAAATATGGTTCATAATTAAACCTCATCTCTCATCATTATAAAGTAAGAATATACCCATATCTATAGCAATTAATTGTGCATCAATTCACAATTATTAATTAATTGTGATAATTAATAGTAAATTAATAATACTTTAACAGATTCAAGTCAAGATAAAATGTAGAATATGATTTTAAAAAACAGAATAAAGAAGTGTGATAAACTTTTGAGTAGATTGCCTCACTAATCACTACTTACCTTAATTTTTGTTATACATTTTGTCCTAAGAATAATTTTTTTTCCCTACAGACAGTAAAACTGGACAATGCAGTTTTTTATATTTTAACATACAGAAGCTTAAATATTGCTATTATAATAATTTTTTTCTTACCCTGACATTACCTTTACAGAAAAGTATAATATTTACAGTTTTACTTTTTTTTTTTTTGCAACCTCATACATTTTATTATAATATAAGCAAAATATATATGCCTTTTTTTTTGTGGAGTTGAAGATATAGCTAGTTTAGCCCTATGGCATCTGTGAAAGGGGGATGGGGGTAGATGAGACTTGAACTAGAACTACTGATGCATGCGGGTTTTGGGAAGATAGAAAAATGAGATTTCAAACCCAACCACTCTGCTCTCTTTTCCCTCACTGAAAATGCAGCACACAAACCTTTCAGCTTTTGGGCTCTGCTATGTACTGAATATTTGTGTCCTCCTCCAAATTAATTTGTTAAAGCAACAATCCCCATTGTAATGGTATTAGGAGGCAGAAGCCCTATGGGAAGGAATTAGGTTCAGATAAGGTCATTATGGTGGAGCTCTCAAAATGGCATTAGTGTGCTTATCCAAAGAGGAAGAGACAAGAGAGCTTCTCTCTCCGTCATGTTAGGATACAGTGAGAAGGTGGCCATCTGCATGCCAGGAAGAGGGCTCGTACCAAGAACCAAATCTGTCAGCACCTTGACCTTGGATTGCCTAGCCTCCAAAACCACGAGAAATAAATGTTGTTTAAGCCATCCCATCTACAGTGTTTTGTGATTACAGCTTGAGCTAACTAAAACAGACTCATACGAGTGTGTGATTTTCCTTTATTGCTTTTAGAAAAGGAAAGATGTGAGTTATCCTCTAATGAGAAAAACTATTCTTAGAGGCTTCCTGCAGCCAGGATCCTTTGAGCATGATCTCTCTGTCTGTGATGATTAATAACAGTCTCTTCATTTTCTCTGACTTGGAGATAGGGTGAAATGACCTAGCCTTCCAGATATAATCCTGGGAAGCCTCGAGGGGCTTGACGGATAAGCTGGAGAAGTCCCCAAACTCAGTCTTTGTAAATTGATGGAAAAGAGCCCTTCCAAACATTGCGAGAGAAGCATGTGGTACTAGTTGCAACACCTTCTCACCAGAGCTTGCTCTTTCATGCTTATCGTAATAACTCCGGAGGCTGGAGAATCCGTGTTTTGCCGTGTTTAGAACTGTCATTGATACTCACTGACACCCATTTATCTCAAATTTCTGGTTACTTCAGGTAGTTATAAATATATCCTCTGGGTTAGAGAGTTGATAAATGGAATCTGCCTTCCAAAAAGCAGTCATTCATAACATAACACTTTGCAGTTTATTTTCTCTAGCACCTGGCTGTACTCATAGTGCCTCATAAGAAGTGTTAGGCAAAGAGACTGTGTTTTCCAGTCAGTCTAATACACAGTCTCAGATTTTCCTGGTGTGAAACTCTAACCCTGATGGTCTTGTTCACCTTCATCAGCATCTTTGCCTGGAAAACCTATGAAATCTGTAGTAAATGCTCTGGTTCTGTCCAGCCTGGGCATCTCCATGACCTCATATGTTATGTCCACACATTTAAAGTGAGAACCTCTCTTGTTGGAGTGAGCAGAACTGAAGCCATGTTAAGACCTAAAACTGCATAGGCTCTAAAAGATTTTTAAAAGACAGTTTTTGTGTTAGTATACATTTCTCTGAGTTCCCTCTTTTCCTATGGCTATTTAATATTTTGAACCTTGGTTATAGGGGAAGGTGGCATTATTTACATCGGGGTAAAGTTGTTTTCCAGTCAGCCTGGAGCTGCAGATTTGTGGGTACTATCCAGACCCTCGGAAACCAAGGAAGACATCACCTTCCAACAGGACCCTTAGATAACGGCAAGGACAGGAGCACAACCAGATGGAGCCTCGGTGAGACCTTGCACCTGGCTCCTTGCATGGAGCTCCCACAGCTCAGATCTCCTCCCTCCTGCGTTTCACTTCCCACTTTTCATTCCTTCAGCCTCTTCTTTAAAAACCGCTCACTAAATCTGCATCTTTGAGACAACTTTAGTGGGGCATTCTCCTTCAGGTTTACCAGAGAGATGGGTGAGCCTAATCTCTCTCCTCAGGTCACTGGTATTCCTGAATAAAAGCAGACTGCCATTTTCACCAACATTTGATTTTTGAGTGGTTTGGGGTTTTTTTGTTTTTTTTTTTGTTTTTTTTCATTTTTTCGTGACCGTTCGGGAGCGTCGCCGCGCTCCCAGCGCAGCACTCTACCAAGTGCGCCACCGGCTCGGCCCGAGTGGTTTGTTTTTGAAACGGGGTAGGAAGTTGGACCTATGCCCAGTAACACTCTCAGTCAAAGGCATCTTACAAGTTTCTGGGAATTGTGATATATCACTGGTCAAATCCTGAACACAGTCCTTCCACTGTTAAACCAAGGCCATTAGCAACACAGAAATCTATTTTATACATGTAAATAGCTATATGTCCTGGGGTCCTGACTCTGGAAGTCTGTGCAAAAATTACTGTGACTATAAAATAAGGCAAACCTGACCAGTCTTTATGGCCCATTTAAAACATTAAAGTCCACAGAAAATCATGGTTACTTCCTGAGATGTGAAAATCTCTGTTAAGCCACTTCTCATGCAACAGCTTCAAACCAAAGAGCCTAAAGAATTTGCCTCGAAGATCATGAAATGAGATTCTTTGTCACCTTCCCCTGAATTTGCAATGTCTCTGGAAAATAGCAATATAAAATTTTATCTTTGACGTACTCCTCACTATCATCACCCTTTTATTTTTGATGATGATATATAATCTTACAAGAATGAAACGCTTCAACCCTCCCACAGGTCCCTTCAGTCTACCCACTACAGTGATACTATTTGTCCCTGACATTGTTCACCACATGAAATGCAATGGATAGCTAATATCATCAAACTACTTTGCAGTTAGTTTTGGAAGACCTGGTACAGAGGGAACAGATCAAAATTTCATCACCAACTATGTAAGAAACTAGGTGTTCCTTCAAAATGATGGAGAATCACCAGTGTTGTAGCCTCCCAATTGATTTTCCACTCCTAGACTTACAAATGAAACATTTCTTATTATCCCCAGCCCACAGAGACCTTGCTTATACCAGCTATTAAATTTCAAGGTGTAAAGACAGAATATGCAGAATAAAACATACTCTGTGCATTAAATAACCAAATAGGCCCTATTGTAAATGATATTGTCTTTTAAAAGATAGATCCTGTTTTGCTCTGTTAAGGAGAGAGAGGTAACTTATTTATACTTCCAGTCAGGGACTGACCTGTGCGAGAACTGGATGCATTTTTTTGTAAAATGCACTCTACTTCGTTCCCCATTACTACAGTGTGTTTCTGCAAGTCTTTCAGTTGAGAGCCCGGAGTTCTCATCTACTTAGTTCTGAATGACTGAGGGAAATTTATTTTGGTTCTTCAGAGACTTTAGGATTAGCCATTTAGCTTTTGCCCCATTTAGCACGAGACAGAAGTTGACTCCACAGGTCAAACATCATCATTTTAGTTCTGTGCAAATGCTAAAATCTCTGTTGGGTTCTTGTGTCACTCAAAAGGTACAAGTCTAAAGCCTAAGTTTTTATCTGTAAAGGATCCTGGGTAGAAAAGCGACAAGTGGCTATAAATCCCCATTGTCAATTAAACCCTTTCTCAGACTTTCAATTGGTGTCTGTTTTATCTTCAGTTCCTTACCCTTGGAAATTCTTTGTTTCCTAAATCCCTTGAGACTGTGGAAGGTTACATGCTACTTTAGAGTAGCTGTCAAGCCAGCTCCTAACCTTCTATGCTTGAATTTGAACAAATATCCTGTAGGGAAAACCATCACATTTCAGGATCACCAAGTCTCCAATTCTGTCACTCCAGCCTTGCATGACCAATAAAAGATTTACTAGCAATGTTTCTGTCAGCAGCATGTTCTGTCTGGACCACACCACAGTCCTTAGCCTCAAACCTGTACCCATGATAAGAAACCCCCTGGGAAAAAAGTATCTGTAATCCTCAGGTCACTTCGGAGTAGTATTTCCTCTCTGGAATATTAGTCAGTATATCCTTCTTTGTACCCATAATTATCTGATGACTTTAATTATATTATTTTAGATTTTTATCTAGCTTTTCTAGCTGTAAAATAGTCAAAGTGTTGGTTTGCCATAACTTACTACCTCTACTTAAAAGCAGAAATCTTACCAATGAGTTAAATTGGACAGCCCAGTGAATTTTTATCAATTTTACTCTGTCTCTCTGTAGTTTTTGACACCATCTGGAAACCTGCCTTCCTCTAGTGACACGTCCATGTCTCAAATTTCTGTTTCAGCCTTCTGATTCTCTGCTTCCACCTATCAAATGAAAGTTTCTATTCCTCACCCTCTCTCATTCTTCCTTCACACACTTATTCATAGAGTTCTAATTTTACGCCATGGTTTCAAAGTCCTTCTAGATGTTTATAATTGCTAAAACTACTTGTTCTAACCATATATCTCTTTTTGAATATCTTTATTTTACTAAAAGTGTAAATTTCTAAACTCATCTTTTATCTCAAATTTAATGCATTTCCTGAATCCCTATCTCAGTGAACACTATTTCCAGAAGAATAACTTGTTGTAACCTCGCTTATTTCTAGTCTTAAGTTATTCAGAATCCTTCTCAAAGTTGTTAACTTTTTGATTCACTTGATACACAGCAATTGATGTGGAGTCTAAATGGCATTTCAAATAATTAAAAAGAACTTGAAAGAAGTATGTTCTCTTTATAAGGATAGGGAAAATAGACTATAGCAACTATTTCTATTTCATTTTTGAGTCTATATTTCTATATGATCCAGGCCACTGTATCCCCAGGAATTTTCCTCTATTTGTATGGGATGTATCTCCTGCTCCTCTTGCATGTTATATCAAGAAATTCAAGCTACCTACTGCTTTTCTAAATTCACTTTGTCATAATTATGTCCTGGAGGACATAAATATTTAGTAGAAAAGGGAAAGTGTTAAGAATTTCCCAAACTAACATAACGAATTACAGAATAGGAAAGTTTGCATAATAATAAAACAGTAAAAAAACAAGTACTGATGTTTCTGGTATGCAAAAACTTCTGACAGTCCCTACTCTCCAAAAAGACAGACATTTATTAACATCAATAAACTCAACCCCAACCCAGAGCCAGTGGTTGATTTAATTTGAGGCAGCAAATGAGATGTAAATCATCAATATTATTTTCATTATCTTCCATATTCTACAAGATGCATCAGTCTTTTCCTCTTACAAAACTGAAAAATTACATAAATATGTGACAGGAATAACCTCACATACATCTTTAAAGTCTTTATGCAAGTACAAATTTTTATAATATCTCCAGAGACAAAGCATTTAATTTTAATTTATCATTTCTGTAGTAAGTTGGAGCTCTAACACTTTCCATTTGGAACATTCCATTAGAACAGCTCTTGTACCATAGAGTGGAAGCCAACATTGGATTTGGCCACTTGAATTCTAATGTAATTCTAGGAGCTGGAGAAATATTCACAGTGTTTCAAATTTATACTCCTCCCAATATGAGGTGAATTCTGGTAGAACATCTTTTATCACCTAGCATCCAGAAACTTTCACTCGTATTGGCAGTTCAAAGCAGTGATTTAGGTAAGTTTCATAGGAACTAGTAATAGCTCAGAGACAGTATTTTATAGTCTTGAAAAGTTTGGATATTTTTTCCTCCATTGTTCACCTACGTATATTAAATATTGCCAGAATGATTTCTTAGGGGAAAAAAAGTTTAAAACATGAAATGGTTAAAAGTCAGTCTGAGTCTCACTCTTGAGTCAAGGTCAGGTATCTGAGTCATTCTGCCTGGATGTGTATTCAGAATTTACTCCTCTTGCAATATTTTGCCTATGTTAACAACCCTCTTTAAGCCTTAATTATTACGTCTATGTAATATATTAATACTACATGATCAGTGGAATGTTTTCAATTAATTGAAATGATCTACGTAAATAATTAACATACTACCTGACAGAGTAAACACTTAGTACATGCTGGCAATAATAATAGTCATTAGTAATAATATCAAAATACATTGAAACTGTTAGTCAAAGATCTGCCCTTCATGTAAACATTCCTCTAACACTAGCCACTTTAGAAACAGAGAATCAGAAGGGCAAAAAAAAAAAATTGAAAACATGAGGGTGTCACTGGAATAAGACAGGTTTTCAAATAGTGTCAAACACTACAGAGAGACAGAGTAAGACTGATAAAAATTCAGTTGTTGTCCAATATAACTCATTGGTAAGATTTCTGCTTTTGAGAAGTAGCAGGTTATGGAACACCAACACTTCCCCTAAAGACAGCTGGCTAATCAGAAGGCTAATCATTTTTTTCTTGCTAATTTCTTTTTCTTCACATCTTTTATTATAAATAATCAAGAGGTTTCTTTTCCTACTTTTGGAAATAGTTTTTGTGGAGGAGAACAATTGAGCAATTATTTTAACTACATTTCTTTATTGTGAATGAAAGAATATATTCAGTGTTCAGTTCTTCTGGGTCAACAATCTAACTGTTTCTTTCTCATCCAAATTTAGCTTTTTCAGTCCAGTATTTCCCCTCTCAGCCCCCTGCACCCAAAGTATAATTTTGTCTTTTATCACAGGCATTGTTAATGGCTTCTTTTGATCCCAGTACTGTATTTATCTTGAGTTTTGCTCTACCTCTATAATGTAGTGGGCTAATTTTAGGACTCTCTTAGTGAGTTGAAGTATGTTATTTCTAAATTTACCCTTGCAGCAGGATTTCATGAATAATAGAATTTAGAATTCTTTCTCTGTTATCTGGCTATAACCACTATTACAATGCTATATTCTTAGGAAAGCATTTACATTTTAAAACCTGTTATATAAAGTTTCCAAAAAGTGATATAAATACATATCATTTCAAGTTACTAAAAGAAATCTACCTGGAATAACCTAGGTAATCTAGTTTTGTCATCTTCTTAGCTTTAAAAAATGTAATGCCTATACAATTTGATCTTTTGTATTATAATTATATTCATCCATATACAGACATTCTACTTTAAAAGTGTTTTAAGTGGTCTTTTGAATGCTACACACAGATGTGGAACTGTATAAACCGTGAACATTTCTAACCACAGAGAATTGACTCTCCTCGTTCCAGTTTTATCTTCTCACATTGCTTTGGTCAAGTTCTCATATATTTGAAACCTCGGAGAATTTTTCAGCTAATGGCACAATCTGAGAGGAGCAATTGAAATGTGCTAGAACAGCCAACTTAATTGTAGGTGAAGCAGAATACTGAGAATATGAATATGAGTCATTAGAAAAGTCAGAAAAATCTCAATTTAAGCAATTATTAATTATTAGGTATCTACAAAAATGATAATAATTAAAATAATAATTACCATAATATTTCAAAACTAGCCTTGTGCCAAATGTGTAGAGTTGCTCTATATTTGGCAGTGCTGACATTGCAATTTGGTGTCAGAAAGGATGGGCATGTGCAACCTTATACCATACACAAACACACACAGTTACAGATACACACAGAAAACACATTCCACATGGTTACACTAAAAAAGTACAACTTTAAAACTTTTAGCACAGAATATAGGATAAAATGTTTATCACATTAAAGTAGCTTGAAGTTTCTTAAAAGGACAAAAAATAGACAAAGAAAAGAAAAGTATTATAGATGCAGCTACATTGACATTGATTACTTCTATATATTAACAGTTATCCTGCATACATTTAGGAGAAAATATTTTCAACATGGAAAACTTCTTAAGGTAAAAAGCTAAAATATATAAAAATTTCCAGAGATTAAATAGTAAAATAAACACCAAGTGTGCAATTGATAATAAATGAGAAAAAATGAATTACCAAAAATCATGAAAATGTTGCTGAATAAAAAGTAAAAGGCAAATAAAAACCACCAAAAAGTACCATACCACATTCATTAATACCTCCCTTTTGCAAATAGTCATGAAACCTAAAATTTTAATTATAGCTCTTTTGTAACATCACCCAATTCATGTTTGCCTTGCCATCTAGCAAACCATCTGGATAAAGTGATTTTTTACCTCACATAGTCATCCCAGGTAATTTTCATTTCTGAAGGATGAGTCTAATTTAATATCATTTTCATCTGAATAAATAGTAAGATTGCACTTTTATGAAAATTTTCAAGACTTATCATCCTCATTATGTGGTATTTCTGGTAAAATCACATATGCACACTTAAAAATAATGTGTATTTTGTGGCAATTGTACATGTGGTACTGTAAAAATCAGTTAGTTAAATTGATTGACAGTTTTCCAATCTTATATGCCCTTATTCATTTTTCGAAAATAAATTTTATTATGTATTTTTGAGGTTTACAACATGTTATTATGGGATACATATCATAGTAAAGGGTTGCTATGACATATCTACCATCATAGCTAGTTATTTTTTTTGGTGACAAGAACAACTGAATCTATTTATTTAACAAAAATCTCTAATACAAAATAATTTTATTAACTTTAGTCCTCACGATGTACATTAAATTTCTAAACTCATTTATATATGGTGTTTTGTTTCCTTTGATCTATGTATCCCCATTTCCTCTCCCCACCCTTTCCTTGTCCACGGTAAAAACTCTTTCACTGTTTCATTCTTGATCTCCGTGTATTTCAGCTCTTTTAGAGTACTTCATAAAGTTTGTGGAAAAATAAAATTGAAAAATTATACACACATACACACACACACACACATATATTTCATATTGAGTGAGATCATACAATATTTCTATTTCTGTGTCTGGCCTGTTTTACTTAGCACAATATCCTCTGGCTCCTTTTTGTTGTGGCAAATGGCAGGATCTCCTTCCTTTTTTAAGGCTGAATAATACTTCATTATCTATTTGCTGATGGACATTTAAGTTGTTTTCATATCTTGGCTATCATAAATAATTCTGCAATGAACACGTGAGTTTGGATATCTTTACAAGGTGGTGATTTTATCTCCTGTGGGTATATGCTCAGGGGAGGGATTGCTATGTCATTTGGTAATTCCATATTTAATTTCTTTAGGAACCTCCATACTGTTTTCCATAATGGCATTATCAATCTACATTCCTACCAACAGTGTACTAGAGTTCCCTTTTCTCCACACCTTCACCAAGATTTGTTATCTTATGTCCTTTTGATAATAGCCATTTTTACAGGTGTGAAATAATATCTCATAGTGGTTTTAATTTGCATTTCCCTGATGCTTAGTCATGCTGAGCACCTTTTCACGTGCCTGTCGGCCATTTTTATGTCTTCTTTGGATAAATGTCTGCTCAGATCCTTTGCCTATTTTTAATAGGTTTATTTGTTTTTCTGCTATGAAGTTGTAACAGTTCTTTTTAAATTTTGAATATTAACCCCTTATCAGATATGAGGTTTGCAAATATTTTGTTCCTAGACTGTATGTGCCTTTTTATTTTGTTGATGGTTTCCTTTGCTGTGCAGAAGCTTTTTAGTTTGATGTCATCCCATTCATTTATTTTTGCTTTTGTAGCCTTAGCTTTTGGTGTGATATCCAAAAAATTACTGCCAAAGTCAATGTCAAGGAACTTTTCTCTTATTTTCAATTCTAGGAGTTTTATGTTTTCAGGTCTTACATTTAGCTATTTTCTGCATTTTGAATTAATTTTTCTTTTTTGTTGTATTTATGTTTAAATATACTTTTCTTCTTTCTCATTACTTCCTTTGAATTATTTAAGTATCTATAGTATTCCACTTAAAATGTTCTGTTGGTTTTTAAACAAAGTATTCTGTAGTATTGTTTTGGTGGTTGCTCTCTGAATTATAATATTCATGCTTAAATTACTATAGTTCATTTTATGCGCATCTATATTAAAATCTACAACATGGTGTTACTGGTTTTGTGTTAATCAGTTCGTTGTGTTTCAAAGAGATCGCTCATCATTCCTTCCAGGGGTCAGTGTTGCAAGCTGATTATATATTACATCATCCTAGAGAACGTACCTTAGCATTTCTTGTAGTGTAGATATGCTGGTGAAAATTCTCAGCTTTGCTTGTGTGAAAATACATTTATTTCAGCCATTATTTTCACTCAACACAAAATGTCACGTTGACATTTTTCTTTTTATTATTTTAAAAATATCATTCCCTTGTCTTCTGACATCCATTGATTGTGATGTCATTTGTGCCATTATTCCTGTGGTGTGTAGAGGAAATATCTTTGTGTTTCTGCACATTTAGAAATTTCTGGAAGATTTTTACTAAAACATGGGATTCTGGCATAACCACAAACAGTGGAAGATAATTTACCACTATATACATATAATGAGATTTCAGATGAGATTTACCAAATTTCAGAAGCATGTGTTTACATTTCAAGGTAGAATGAAGCCCAGGACCCTAGAGATATTTCTCAGTTGTAAAGCTGGAAACATTGGAATTGTCTGGCCTTCGGGAAAATTTGTTTATATTCCAAACATGTTAGAGTGAAAACCCATGATCTATTCTAGCTTATCTCTAATTGGCAAATAATTTTCTTCCTTTTTCAAGAGGGGAGAACAAATGCCTCTTTTTTAATAAGAAGACCAAAATTCATTTTTTGTCATTCATCACCTACATGACAATCTGTTATATGCACTGTGACAGCTGTTCCTTATTGTTTTCCCCTAGGCAAAAGAATTGAGGTATGGGGAATCAGCACAATTCTTATCATGCAAGTAATAAATCAGAAAAAAAAACAGAGATGATTATTAAAAGCTGACAATCCTGTACTGTCCCATCGCTGCTTTAAAGACTTTAGACTTAGCTACATTTTTCATCAATTAGACTATAATGTGTGTTAGTGTGATTTTCTTGGTATGTTTGGGTCTCTTGCCCTTTATTGTCATGTTAAATGGGTTATTTCCAACAAATTCAGAAAAAAAAAAAAATGCCTCTTTCTTTAAATATTTTTACTGCCCCTATCATTCTCTCCTATTTTTCTGGGATTCAAATTGCATAAATGTTAAAACACTTTATCTTCTCCTAGCTGGTCAGTCTCTCTTCACAGCTTTCAGCCTTTCTCCCTAAGTTTTTCAAGTAGCACAGTTTAGCTTGTCTTAACTTCAGATTAAGAGAACTGTTTTTCTGCTGTTTTCAAGCTGATGTTAAGGTCATCTAGCAATTATTCATTTTATATGTTATATTCTGGAGGTCAGCATTCTAATCAGCGTGTTGGCAGTGTTGTGTTCTTTCTAGAGGCTACAGGGGAGAGTCTGTTTTATTGTCTCTTCCAATTTCTAAATGCCACCTGCATTTCTTGGCTCATGTCCCCTCCTATATTTTCAAAGTGTATCAATTCAGCATCTGCCTCCATTGTTCCATCTTTTCTTCTGCTTTGGATCCCCCTTCCCAATCCCCACCCCCAACGCATGAGGACCTTTGTGATTATATAATCTAGGATAATTATTCTATCTCGAGATCCTTAACCTAATTACATCAGCAAAATCCCTTTGACTACATGCAGTAACACATTCACAGGTTCTAAGAATTGAAACATGGATATCTTTACAGGGAAACAGCATTTTTCAGCTTATCACAAGTATCATCGTATTTACAGGTATATTATTCTTTGTTTTGTTTTGTTAATTTGCCTTCAATAAAATGCAGCCATAAAGATGACTTCAGAAAAAATCAAAAGAGGTGAGTATATAAATCTATGAATGCTTTGAAAGAGTCCTAAAGAAATGATAAAAAAGAAAATGGAACCTGGTATAGTAAAAATGATCACACTGGTGTCCAATTAATTCCATCAGATATACTGGGGTATATATGCTGTGTAGCTAGATCTTTTAAATGAATTTGATAGTTTTCTAGAATTTAACAAGATCAAAACAGTTTAATTAATTCCATAAATTTTCAAAAAATAAAAGAAAGAAAAAAGCAACAATCTTCAGAACCCAGCCATCATAATCAAAGTTGTAAGGTGTTATGGCTTGATATCTGTTGCGCCAAAAAGGCATTGAATTTCTGAACTCAGAATCTGACCTTATTTGGCAGTAGGGTCTTTACAGAAGTAATGAAGTTAAAATTAGGTGAATAGGGTGACCTCTAATTCAGTATGACTGGAATCCTTATAAAAAAGGGAATATGGACACAGAGACAGAAATGCACAGAGGAAAGACAACATGAAGACACACATGGAAGCTTCATGTGAAAACGAAGGATTTTACTGGTGCATCAATTTACGATCAATAACATGATCCATTTCATTCACAGTAAATAAAAAATAAGCTTGCATTACTATCCCATTTTTTACTTTTCAGATAGGCAAAGATCTCAACAAATTATAGCATACTTTGCTAGTGAGAGTGCAGGGAAACAGGCATTGTCATGGATTCTTAGAGAAAGTTTAAATAACACAAATATATGGATGTCATTGTTATTTTTATGCCCTAAAAATAACACAAAAGAAGTACAAACACTTTGATCAACAATTCCACTTCTAAAAATGTGTCCTAGGGCCGGCCCGTGGCTCACTCGGTAGAGTGCGGTGCTGATAAAAATGTGTCCTACAGCTCTTCCTGCACAGGTACAAAATGGGATTTTTTTTTTGCAAATTTATTATTGTGATTTTGTTTAAGGTAGCAAAAGTTTAGAAATTATTTTAACATCTAACAATAGAAACCAGTTAGATTAGCTATCGTAAATATGTAAAATGGCATAACATGGCTACAAAATAAAATAAAAAATTCTATACATGTTGAATGTAAAATCCTAGATATATATTTAAATGAAGAAAATAAGACAAAAATAATGTGTATAGTTAGCTACCACTTATATAAAAATGAGAAAACAGCAGTTTGTGTATTATATATATATTTACCTTTTTTAATCTTTTTTTCTTAATTAAAGTATAATTGATTTTAAGTATATATGAGGTACAGAGTTGGCTGTTAGTATTTGTGTGCAATATGTGATGATCAAATCAGTATTGTTAGCATGATCATCACTACAAATTATAATTATTCTTTGTGTCCATTACCCAATTTCTTCCTAACTCTCCTCACTATCCTCTTTTCTCACCTAGTAATCATAGTTCTATTCTCTCCTTCAGAAAGTTCAACATATTATTGTGGTTGTTGTTTCTTTTTTCTTCCTTTCTTTCTTTTGTAGCTCCCACCTAGGAGTAAGGACATGCAGTATTTCCCTATCTGTGACTGGCTTATATCACTTAACATAATCTTAGATACGCATATACGTATTTTTGATTATATATCTATAATATTTCTCCAGAAGATAAAAAATGTTAATATTGTTGACCTATAATGAGGAAAATTGGGTGGTTGAGGGACAAGACTATAAAAAATAATTTTGATTTGTAATTTTGCATATTTTGAATTTTAAAAAACAATAGTGAATTACCTATTACAAATTTAGAGGAAGGTAACATTTGATATAATTCAAAATAAATTATTGGAGCATGACCTCATTTACAGTTCTTTGGTTTAATTTTATTTCTGTAACAAATACTTAAATGGCACTTGCTGTGTGCCAGTTACCATTCTAAGACTTTTGGCCTCTTGTGGGTCTCATGATTGGCAGTCTAACAAAATAACTCAGTGCAGAGGTAGGCATTTATCCAAAGTAATTGATGCTGAAAATTTGAAAATAGGAGACATTTACTACTAGCAGCTGGTAAGTACATGGAATAGTGTTCTACTTTAAAGGATTACAAAAGTGATTAGAGCCCATTTTTTAACCTCAAAGTTCTCATAATTTACTTTATTGGTGAAGTGAACATTTATAACTTTAATTACTAAAAGTTGCTCTATTCTGATTGTTTTACTTGGCCTAATTAGTGAGAATGTAGCCTTTGCTTATCTACTGACAGTAAATCATGAATGTTCAAATTTTGATGGTTTTCTGAGTCCTAAAAGCAATTAATATTCCTACTATTATATGCAATTATCATTGTATATGACTATTGCAAGTGATTCTTGATCAATTCCTTGTGTTTCCACATGTTTTATAAAGAAGCATTGACAGTTTTGTTTTGGATTACTTTTTCAAAGAGATTTGTACAGTAAACAGCCTTGGAAGTAAGAGATAGTATCAGAATCTCCTTCTGGGGAGGAAGGCAGATGTGTTTCTTAACAATAATGGTAAAGGTAATACATTCCCCCAGAACAAAGTTTGGTCAGACTTGACAATTACCCTCCTATAAGACTGGAGTTTCCTATGCTCAGGTTCCGTCACCTGCGACACAAACCCATTCTCTGGGCAGCATCCACCTGGCCCTGCTCGTCTCACACTATGAAAACTGGAGGAAAAAAGAAACAAGTGCAAACATGAAGTTCACGCTGACTGCCATGCCATTGTCCTTAAACCCAGGAGACACCAGTCTTCTGCTAGCATCTATGAAATAGTGGCAAGCTAACTTGTCAGGTTGCATTAAGGTAAAATCTCAGACTCTCTAAAATTCTTAATTGTTTTCAAAGAACTACTTTTTTTCAAACAAAGTAGTTACAGATTCAAAACCTGGTCTCCAATTATGACAACTTATTATATGTTTTATTTCTTTTTCTAGCAAGTGTGTAAGCATATCTTAAAACTTCATGTGGATAGTCATAAAAATGCTAAAGATGTACACACATATACATACAACTATAACTTTTAAAAATTCATGTAAATAATATCTTTAAATAGAAATAATCAATAGGATTGTTTGATGAACTGACCATGTGTTTTCACACTCTCAAGCAACTGAATTTATTGAAATTTTTTTTTAAAAAATTGGTTTAAGCTAAAAGAAACATGTTTGCTTCCCAACCATTTATTTTTAAAATTGTGAATGCTAAGGCTATTTTATTCATATTATAAATTCTTTTTGGTAAATCATTTAATGAATAAGAATAAATCATTATTAAGCTAGTTTGCTTATTTTGATTTTGAAAATCAAAGCCATTTATGACATGCATGTATGTATGTAAAAAGTCTGCAATTTGGGGGGATTTATATTTTTAAAATATTTGCAAATTTTAAGAAAGAATGTATTTATTACAATGGAATTTAGCTTTGTGTTCCAAAAGTTACAATATGTTTTATTTCCAAGATTTTCACTATTAAAGAACTAATCTAAGAATACAATTCGAAAAAAGAAAATACTATAAATACAGTGTTATATAACACAAACTTAATGGCAATAATGCTATAAAAAAAGTATGAAACTTGTATACCCTATAATTAAATGTTATAAAGGTATGTATATTTTAATACCTGATTCTATTAACTATTGTTAGTATTAGATTACAAGTAGTAGTTTTTTCCTAAATTTTTCTAATTTTTACAATGTTTTTTTATATTGTCTGTATCCATGAAAGGAAAATAAAAAACAAAGATTATCTCCTATCAGCTTAAAACTCCATACGTATATACATATACATAATTTATAAAAATAACCAAAGACAACCATTTTGCTAATTTGTTTTCTTGTTATATAAATAACTGATTATACCTTAAAGCTTCCTACTAGTATCTAAGAAAAATAGACTTAAATAGAATAAAACAACTTCAAAGTTAAGTTGAAAGAAAAACTATCTGACAAAGGTTATATGACTCTTTATTTTACATTACATGTCTTTATCTTACTTACATGTAATCTAAGCAACTGTTAAAAAAAATATAGAGATATTAAACAGCCCAAATTATTTTACATCTTCATCAGAATGGGTGTTGAGAGAATCATGTCTATGTACATGCAGTGGATACAATGAAATGGAAAGGACAATTCCATGGCTTGAAGTTTATCTATTTTAATGAGCAAATACTATATATTGATACTTTTATTTTGCTACTAGAACTGGATACTTAATATATTGAGACTAGAAATTTTAGACTCTTAGAATCTTTAAGACTAGAAAAAATGAGAAAAGACTGCCGTTTAATTTTAAACACAGTTTGCTCTCTGTGCTATAAGTAGCACAGTCCAGCTTACCATAACCAATTTCTTTGTTCTAGAAAATAATCTATATGGCCTCCTTAGTGTTAACCAAGTATAAGTAAATACTCACTCATCAACTATGAATTTATCATTAATATAAATTTAAATGCTCATGTTAAGAAATGTAAAGTATTAAGCTAGCTTGAGTATAATCTAAGCTACTTTGCATATAGCCTGTGGTGGTAGTGTTCAAATTTGGTGAGTTGCATTCCATAAACAATGTCTGAGGGGAAAAAAAAAACTGAAAGTGAAGCTCTCTAAACCTCTATGCTTATCTTGCGTTGCTTCAGCGTCCAGGTGACAAAGTGTAGCATGATGGAGAAAGAGTCTTTCTATTTAACTACACTGAACCCAGGAAATCTCTTGTACCTGGCGACTGGTATTTGTGTAAGTCAGATCACTTCCTAAGCAAAAATAGTGGACATTACTTGAGAACCATCACAGTCTGAGAGAAGGAGTGACTTCTTTTGATGGCTTCAAGAACAAGAGAAATGATAAGAGGAATAAAGAAAATAAAATATAGTAGGATAAAAAGGTAGACAACACTTGCTGAGTTGGACACATACCTGGAGTTGTTTGCGAACCATGAAGTCTCCACTGAGTAAAAATTGAGGGCATGAAGTTAAAAATATAAGAACATGAAGGTAAGGTTCGGATAATCAACACTAATAGAAATTAATTTTAATATTTACTTTTTATTTTTAAATTTGTGTGAACAACTTCAAAATTACATAAAAGTAGAGAGAATACTATTATGACAATAATATTACTTGTATATCCATCACCAATATTTAACAACTATGGTCATCTCTCTCTCTCTCTCTCTCTTTTTCTTTTTCCTGAAGTGTCTCAAAGCAAATTTCTTGACATCTTGACATTTTAGAAATGATGAGATCCATCACCTGCAGAGGTGGATTCAATTGCTCCGGTCTGAGATACAGGCAGTGATGCATTTTTTTTTTCAAGTTTATCAGATAGTTCTACTGTTTAACCACAGTCAACGAGTAGTATCAGAGAATTTTTATTTGTTTGTGTGAAGAGAGTGCTGTACCTGAATTAAGGAGACTTAGGTTCTAGTGTTGAATAATGTTTCTACTAACAATTAGTTATATGACAATTTCCAGCAAGTCATTTCATATTGCGTTAGTCCATTTTCTTTTGCTTATAACAGAATACCTGAAACTGGATAATTTATAAGAAAACAAAATGTATTTCTTACAGTTTGCAGGCTGAGAAGTCCATGGTCCAGGAAACACATCTGGTGAGGGCCTTGTTCTTAATGAAAACTCTAGAATCCTGTGCTGACCAGGATTAACACATGGTGAGAATGGGCTGAGCAAGAGAGAGCTAACCTGCTCACTCTTCTTATAAAGCCATCAGAAACACACCCATGGACACCCATTAAACCATCAATGGATTAATACATTCACAAGGGTACGGTCCTCACAATTTGGCCACCTCCTATAGGCCCACCTTTCAGTTACTATTATGTGATTTCCTACCATCGTAACACTGTTGCAGTAGAGATCATGCCTCCAACACATAAGCCTTTGAGGGAAACATTCAACCCACAGCACATATCTTGGAGACTCCATTTCTTTATATGTTAAAAAAAAAATGTTGTTTTATTGCATGATATATTAGCCTGTTTCTGTTGCTTATAACAAAATACCTGGAACTGGGTAATATGTTACAAAATGAAATTTATTGCTTATAGTTTCAAAGTCTGGGAAGTGCAAAGTCCAGGGAACACATCTGGCTTTGGTGATGATAGTAATGCAGGGGTCTCACACAGCAGAATGGTGGAGCAGAGGGAGAGAGACTCTCATGTTTTCTACTTTTATAGCCTTCAGAACCATGCCCATGACCATCATTATTAATCCATTCACTAGTGCATGGTCCTCAGAATCTAATCACCTCTTTGAGGCTCCACCTTTCAATTATCATGATAGGATTTCCCATCCTAAATAGTTACAATGGGGATTAAGCTCCAATGACTTTGGGGGGTCATTCAATCTACTGCACATGGCCCTTGTGGTCCTTCTCGCTCTTGAAATTTTGATAATCTTAGTCTATAAAGTGAGATAAAAGAACAATTTAATTTTACAGGAGTTTAGTTTCCAGGAAATACTAAAGAAAACAATATCATCTACAGAATTGTTTTTTAGATTCTTATTCAATGAAATTTTATGTGACTATATGAATAACAGTAGAAAATAACAAATATGATCTTAAAGTTTTAGGAATACATTCTTTGATATTTCAGTATATTAAATTAACAGTTATTTAAAAACTTCACTCATAGTGGACTCACATAGTTCAAGCCATGTTGTTCAAGGGTCAACTGTACTTTTCTCTAACACAAAGCCTATTACCAGTCTTTTTTTCAAGCAAAGGATTTTTCCTCATGGGACATCATGAGGAACTGATCTTTTCAGAAAGATTTAGTTCAAGCTGATTTGAGACTTTCAAACTATAAGTTTTTAAAAATGGACATTTACTTTGCATTGACTTGCTTGGTCCTATATTAATTCTCCATTTCTTCATTTTGCTTTGAAGCTTTGTTCTTTCTTTTTTTTTTAAGGTAGCCAGTTTATTTTTACGATTTGTCAATGACAAAAATGATAGAAAATTTATAAAAATGTTTAGTTTGAAAATTGTATTTATTTACCTAGAATATAGTGAATCATTGGCTTATTTTTAAATAACCAAAAGTCAAAGAAAAAATTGGTGATGATGTATATTACCCATGTACTTTTGTAGGATACATGTCTTAAAAGCACATCTCTTTGGGGATATTCACTTTAAGAGAAGCTCACACTGTTAGAACAAAATTTTCTGTAAGATTTCTCTGAATGTTAGACTTGTATTTACTGTGACAATCCCACCCTGCCCTTCCCTCTAGAATCCTTGACCATTTACTGATCTTCAGTGAGTCACTACTATCAAATGCCTGTTGTTATTTAGGACAAAGCATAGTATGGATTAAGGAATCTCCAAATTCCAATACTTCACAATTACATTGGCAATAAGCTGAAGAAATGCAAAACAGTAACTTATTTTAATAAAGCACAAAAAGTAGTTGGATAAATGATATTAATTCTGTAATTACATTGTAATTTCAATCTATATGTTCTGTTTTATGCATTATAATTAAAATTTCAATTATAATATTCACAAGAGCCAAGATGGTCATTCTAGTAAGCATTGGGAAGATAAAAACAGTCATTTTAGGCTGATCTTCTGTTAACTGAACATTCTCAAATTTGAGAGTCCTTCTCAGCAAGTCTTCCTGCACATTGATTTAGTACTCCTAGGAGTTCTGTGACTAGACTATTGCTCACTGTGAGACTCTCTAATTTGTTCCAAATTATCACAATTAAGGAAGGAGCTATAAAGCTTTCATCATGACACAAAAGCTGCATTTGGTCTCATAGTATTCTGCTTTGGCATTTTAAAATTAGATAGTTTTAGGGTATTTCTTTTCCTTTGAAATAATAACAACACTGTAGTAATTGGTCAACAATTGCAAAGCTATATTTAAGATTTTATTCTAGCCTTGGTTTTTCAGAGCATTTTAATTTTGTCAAATTTACTCTAATTTGTTAAATTTACTCAGGAATAAAAATTAATATTTTTAGTTTCCATTTGACATTAAAGTGATATCAATAGCATATTTTATTTAATCCTAAATAGAAATATTTGATGATAGAAAACATTCTGTTTTAAGTTTAACATTATAAAACCAAATATTAAATCACATTTACAAATAGTAATAAATATCACTATCTCAACATTTTTAATAAATAAATGCTTTCTTATTTAATGTCAGAAGAAAAGGTACAAAAATAATTAGTTTACCTTGTAGAGGATTCATAAAACAAATGTACCTCACAGGGCCTGGTTTTCCAAAGCCTTGCAGTTTCAAATATTGACCTTGCAAAGGACAGGAAAATTTCCCCTGGCTATTGAGTCTCTGTTGCAAGATAAGAATTGTAACACAGCAAGGTTGCTGGCTCAAAGACAGACAAGTTACTAATTGATATGTAAAGTCACTAAAAAGCTGCTGCAGGGAAAAGGAATGTTTGTTAAATCAAGCCTTTGTTAGTGGAGCACATAATTGCCTAACAGAATGTCATCTCACTTGTTTTTACTGAATGTTACCAGCATCTATTGTAAAACTTGTTAAACTGTACTTGGCAAAACCCCACCTATGTCTCTTCCTGTAACTTCTTGGTCTGGAGAATAAATGCAGGAAGAGAACCCCAATTCGTTGTTAATTTCCCAAATGGAAGAAATGCCTCATGCTTGAAGAAGTTCTGGGATATTAACCCCTTTCTGGGGCTTCTCACTGCTTAAAAGAGATGGGCTTTGAGAAATCTTTGGTGGCTCCATCACCCAGGGGAAAAGGGGTGACAAGTCCAAGGGAGGCAAAGCAACATTACCTTACCTAATTAATTTAAGAACCAGAATTTAATTTTAGTTTTTTTCTACTAAGGATTTTATTATAGGAGTTCTGCCTGCTACTTACCATAGGGCAAGTCGTCAGGAATCTCTAATTACTTCTCAACTCAATATTTTTCGTGACACTAAATAATAAATATCTTTTCAAAGAAACCGCACCTTTTCAGGGCATATTTGGGCTTTGATGTGTCATATACACTTCTGCTAGCTAATTGATGCTGAGGTCCTCTGGTCTAGTATACCATAAAATGCACCTGCAGTTTTTATTTTTGAAATATTTTCATTTGGAACATTATGTCCTTTAGGCAGAATACCCCCTAATTCTGCTGCAAAGTTGCCTTCTTGCAATTTCACTTCATCATAACCATGAGGAGCAAATATTTCTAGGATCATAAGTTATTTTCATTTCCTGTGCATTCCCATTGCTTACTGATCAATATCCTCTACTATCTAACATTCTGTGGAGCTGCTTCTGAGCGGTACATTTTCTAAATCTTTACATGTGAAAATTCTTTACTCTGTTTTCACAAATTTTGGTAATTTAGCAGAGTACAGATTCAAGTCAAGAAATAGTCTCTCACCATGTTCAAAACAAACTTCATTATTTTGTAGCTTCCTGTGTTGTTGAGAATTCCAACACAATTCATGTATTTGTTTCTTTGCCACCTGTTTTGGTTTTTTTTTTTTTAGTTCCCCACCTCCACCCCTTTCTGGACACTTGTAGGATCTTCCAATCATTTCAGGTGTTCTGATATTCTTGATGAGATTTCTTGGAATGGATATTTTTCTGTAGTCTTATGGACTTCCAGTAAGCACTATCAACCAGGAAATCCATAGTTCTCCTTCTTGGGAAATTTTCTTGCATGATCATAGTGAACATTTTTAACTTTCCATCTTCTCTGTCATTCTTTCTGTAAATTTTACTATTACAATGCAAATACCACACTTCTTGAATTGATACTATAAACCATGTATCATTCATTATCTTTTTATATTACTTTCTAATATCTTGAAAATTTTCCATGTTTTAGTCTACAATCCTACTACTGAAGGTCTTTATTTTTTCTCATAAGAATTTTTATAAGACTTGGGGCAAAGTAAAAATGGAGGCCCACATACCATATGCCAAATATTAAAATTATAAATCTTGCTAAAAAGCTGTAAAAATATGGTCTATCCTCCTACCGTAATAAAAGCACCTTCTTAAAACCTAGGTGGCCAGGTTAAAATTTAGGATTCTCAAACTCCTTAAGAGTTTCATGCCAACACAGTGCTGCAGAAGGCTAAGACATCCAGAATCTCAGAAAATAATACAATAGTGTCCATATTTCAATAGAAAAATCATTTGTCTTACCAGCAGCCAAGATGATCTCAAAATGAATGAAAACATATAATAGATATTGACATCAAGGTGACAGAGATTTTAGAATTATCCAATGATAAATGTAATTTGATTATAATATAATATTTCAATTAGACTTATAAACATGCTTAAAACAAATGATAGAATTGAAAGTCTCAGGAAAAAAATAGAAAGTTTCAACAACAACAACAACAACAAGATAACATAGTACTGGAGGTACTAGCCAGAGCAATCACACAAGAGAAAGAAATAAAGGGAATACAGATTGGAAAAGATGAAGTCAAACTGTCTCAATTTGCAGATGAGATGATACCATAGATAGAAAAACCTAAAGACTGTATCAGTAAAGTCCTAGAGCTGGTTAATAACTTCAGTAACATTGCATGGTACAAAATAAATGCTCCCAAATTACTTGCATTTATATACTCAGATAACAAACTAACAGAAAGAGAAATAAAGAAAGTAAGCCCATGTACACTTATCACAAAAAAATTAAAATACATAGGGATCAATTTAACCAAGGAGGTGAAAGATCTCTATAATGAGAACTACAAACCACTTCTGAAAGAAATTAAGGAAGACTCAAAAAGATAGAAAGATATTCCATGTTCTTGGATTGGAAGAATTAACATTATGAAGCTGTCCATACTACCCAAAGTGACCTACAGATTCAATTCAATCCCCATCAAAATATCAATGACTTTCTTCACAGAAATGAAAAAAACAATGTAAATTTCCATATGGAATAATAAAAGACCCCGAATAGCCAAAGCAATCCTAAGCATAAATAAATAAATAAATAAATAAATAAATAAATAAATAAATAAATAAATAAAGCCGGAGGCATAACACTACATGACTTCAAATTATACTACAGAGCTATTGTAACCAAAACAGTGTGGTGCTGGCATAAAAATAGACACTCATACCAGTGGAGCAGAATTGAGAACCCAGAAATCAACCTTCATGCTTACAGCCATCTGATACTGGACAAAGGCAACAAAAATCTACATTGGGGAAAAGACTGCCTCTTCACCAAGTGGTGCTGGCAAAATTGGATATCCATATGCAGAAGAATGAAGCTAGATATGTAACTCTCACCATATACTAAAATGAACTCAAAATGGATTAAAGACTTAAGTATAGACTTGAAACTATAAAATTACTAAGGGATAATATAGGTAAAGCACTTCAAGAACTAAGTCTGGGCACAGACTTTATGAACATGAGCCAAAAAGAACAAACAATGAAAGAAAAAATAAACAAATGGTAACTATATCAAACTAAAAGGCTTCTGCACACCAAAGGAAATAATCAACAGAAGTGAAACAACAACCTACAAAGTGGGAAAAAAATTTTGCTAACTATGCATCTCTCAAGGGATTAATATCCATAATACACAAGGAACTCAAATGATTGCACACTAAAAAAACAAATAACCCAGTTAAAATATGGACAAAGGATCTGAATAGACATTTTTCAAAGGAAGACATACAAATGGCCAACAGGTACATGAAAAAATGCTCCACATCACTAGTCATCAGGGAAATGCAAATTAAAACTACGTTGAGATACCACCTCACCCCAGTTAGACTGACTGTAATCAAAAGACAGAAAATAACAAATGCTGGGGAGTGTGTGGAGAGAAGAGAATGCTCCTGCACTGTTGGTGGGACTGTAGATTAGTACAAGCACTATGGAAAACAGTTTGAAGGTTTCTCAAACAACTGCAGATAGATCTTAATGCAATTCAGCAATCCCACTACTGAGTATATACCCAGAGGAATGGAAATCATCATGTCGAAGGGATACCTGCACTCCCATGTTCATCATACCTCTGTTTACAATAGCCAAAACATGGAAACTACCTAAAAGTCCACTGATGGATGACTGGATAAGGAAACTGTGGTATATATACACCATGGAGTACTACTCAGCCATAAAAAAGAACAAAATTCACCCATTTGCAACAACATGGATGAGCTTGGAGAAAGTTATGTTGAATGAAATAAGCAAAGCACAGAGTGATAAATACTGCATGTACTCACTTGTAAGTGGGAGCTAAGAGAGAAAGAAGGAAGGAAAGAAAGACCACAGTGGTGTGTTGGACTTGCAGAGGGAGAGAACATACCTTAGGATACAAAGTGGAGTGGGAGGGAGGAAAGGGGGAGGGGGAGGAAAGTGGGGGGTAATTGGGTGGGGGACAAAGGGTACAAACACAATTTGTGGTAATACGCATACTGCCAGTGTGGATCTGGCCTTCCCATCTTGGGCACAAGAGGTGACAATCAGCTCTGTGTCTCATGAATATTCATAACCAATTAAAAAACAGATATAAAGAATAATCAAACTGAAATCGTGGATTTGAAGAATTCAGTAATTAAAATAAAAGCTCAGAAGGGTTCAACAGCAGAATGTATTACAAAGAGGAAAGAATCAGTAAACTGGAAGCTGAATCATTATAAATTATGGGATTTGAAGAGAGAACAACAACAAAAAAATAGCCCCAGGGATTTGTGGAACAATAACAAAAATCTAACATTTGTGCCATTGAAATCCTGGATAAAGAGGAAAAAGTGGTTGGGGCTGGAAAAGTATGAAGAAATAATGGCTCTAAACTTCTCAAATTTGTAAGACAAACTTAGAGCTTTAAAAAACTTAGAAAAACCTGAAACAGGAAATACCTAAAGTAATCATGCTACAACACATCACAACTAAATTTATAAAACTAAAGATAAAGGAATAATCTTTCATTCACCCAGAGAATAAGGACACCTTACCTATAAGGGAAATTTTTGTATGGCAGCATATTTCTCCTCAGAAAATATGGAGGCCAGAGAAAGTGACAAAATATGTTTTAAGTACTGAAAGAGGACTGTCTACACAGAATCCTATACCCAGAAAAAATATTCTTTATGAATGAGAAGAAAATTGGGAAATTTTCACATGATGGAGAACTAAGGGAATTTGTTGCCTTCAGACCTGCCTACAAGAATGGCTTAAGGAAGTTTGCTAAACAGAGAGGAAACAATAAAAGAAATAGTCATAGAATATTAGGAAGGAACTAAGACGTTAAGAAAAAAACAAGTAAATACAATAAGCTTTTCTTTTTCTTGTTAGTATTATGAATAATTATATCTATAATTATATTATAGTAAATAAATATATTTGACATTTTAAGCCAAATTTTAACCTCATCTTATATGGTCCCAAAAGTATGTAGAGAAAAATGTTAAAAAAATATTTTATAAATTTGGAAGGTAAATTGATATAAAGTAAGATAAGGTTTTTATACTTTAACTAATAAAAACATAACATAACTAGAGTATGATAATATAATGTAATACCTTGAAAAGCTGTACAATGATATCAACTCAAACACTACATATCTACCAAAATGGCATTCCAAAATAAGTTCAAGTAGTTTACAGGGAAGCAGGAAAATTAAATCAAAAACCAAAAAAGAAGAGAAAAAAAAAAAAAAAGGAAAGAACAAGCAAACAAGCAAAATAAAATAAAATAAAATAAAATATTGGATATAAGCCCTGACATGTCAATAACTACATTAAATATAAATAGTCTAAACATACTAATTAATAGACATAAATACCAGAATGGATTAAGAGATAATATAAAACTATATACTGTTTATAAGAAACTCAGTTTAAATGTAAACATATAAGCAGGTTGAAAGTAAAAAAAAAAATGACCCCCAAACCCCACATATTATAAAAATATAAATCAAAGAAAAGCAGGTGTGGCTATCTTAATTTCAGATGAAGGAGACTTCACAGCAAAAAAACATTGCCAAAGGCAGAGACAATACATTATGATAAAAGGGGCAATCCACTTAGAAGACATGGCCATCATAAATGTGTATGCACAAAAAAAAAAAAAAAAAAAAAAGCAGCGTATTATGCAAAACAAAAACAGGTAAAACTGAAAGAGAAATAAGTCAATCCAAAATTATACTTGGAGACTTAACCCTTGTTCTACAGCTGATGAAACAATTAAACAGAAGATACACACAGATATAAAACAATGCAACTATACCATCAACCAACAGTACCTAATCAGCATAATAGGTTAAATAACAGAAGAATATATTAAGAGAAGAATATTTCTTTACAAGTACCCACAAAAGATAAACCAAAATAGACTATATCATGGGCCCAAACCCAAACAAAAGTGAACAAAAAAATTGAAACCATATAGGGTGTGTTCTCTGAATTCAATGGAATTAAACTAGAAATCTATAACATTAAAATAGCAGAAGAATACACAAAAACATTGAAGCCACCCACCACACCTCTAAATAATCCATGGGTAAAACAGGGAGTCACAAGGGAAATTAAAAAAAAAAATTAAACTGAATGAAAATGAAAATACAGCATATCAAAATTTGTATGACACAACTGCTAAAGCACTGTTGACAGGAAAATTTATAGGACAAAGTGCATTACAAAGGAGAAAAAATATTAAATTAATCATTTAAGCTCTCTTCTCAATAACCCAGAAAAAAAGTGAAATAAACCCCATACAAGCAGAAAAAAGAAAATAATAAGGAGCAGAACTCAATTTAAACAAAAACAGAAAAAAGTATACAGAAAAACTTTCCAAGAAGGAGATAATTCCTTTGAAAAAAAATCAATGAAATTAATAAACTTCTCTCAAAAACACAAAGAAAAAAGGGAGAGGACAGAAATTATGAATACCAAGAATGAAACAGGGAATTTTACTACAGACATCACTCAGATAATAAAGGAACAGTGTGAGAAACTCTAAAAACATAAATTTGACAATTTATATAAAAAGGAACAAATTCCTCCAAAAACAAAAACTACTATACATAACCAAGAATAAATAACTTGCACAGCCCTATAGCCTTTAATAAAACTGAATTGATAATTTAAAACCTGACTAGAAATGAATCTCTAGATCTTAAAATTTTAACTGAAGTCTACCAAACATTTAAAGAAAAAAATTAATGTCGATTCTGCACAATCCAATAAAATTTATGAATTTTGCATCATCCTGATACAAAAACTGAACAAAGACAGTACAGTGGAAGCAAAGCACACACTAATAATACCTTTCATGAATACAGATGCAAAATCCCTTCAGAAAATATTAGCAAATACAGTTCAACAATATATCAAAATATGTATACACTATGACCTAGTAGGGCCAAATAAAGTTTATTTCAGGGGTACAAGGATGGCTCAATATTAAAAACTAACCAATGTAACCCACCATATTAATATGATAAAGAAGAAATGCACATGATTGTATCAATTGATGTAATTCCTCAACTTGACAAAAAGCATCTGCCAAAAAATAAATAAACTTACAAAAGCAAAGGACAAGTAAAAAACCATCATTAATATTATACTAATGGTGAAAGACTGAACATACCTTCTGCTAATGATTGAGAACAAGGTGAAGATTTTTACATATACCCAGATCTTCAAAATAATGCTGAATGGCCTTGCCAATGCAATAGGCAAGAAACGGAATTAAAAGACATAAAGATCATGGGCCGGCCCCGTGGCTCACTTGGGACAGTGCAGCTCTGGGATCCTATATGGGGATGGCCGGTGGCTCACTGGCTGAGTGTGGTGTGGACGACACCGTGCCAAGAGTTGTGATCCCCTTACCAGTCAAAAAAAAAAAAAAAAGAGATCAGGAAGGGAAAAATAAAACTCTTTATTCATAGATAACATGATTGTCTACGTAGAAAATTAGAAGAAATCTAGGGTAAAAAGAAAGAACAACACAAAACCCTTCCTAGAACTAATAAGCGAATTGAGCAAGGTCACAGTATATAATATACATACTTAATAATTCAATTGTATATCTCTGTACTATTAATGGATATGTAAATAACAAAATTAAAAATATACCAATAATCATTTAAAAATAAATACTTATACACAAATCTTACAAACTATATGTAGGACTTGTATTCTGAAAACTGTAAAAAAAATCTAAATAACTGGAGAGGTTCACAGATTGGAAGACTCAACACAGTAAAGATATAAATTCTCTCCAAATAGGTATACATTTAACACGATTTCTTTTAAAATCCCAGAAAAAACTTTGCATACATTGAAAATTGTTCTACAGTTTACATGGAAATGAAAATAAACTTGAATATCTAAAACTGTTTGGACATAGCAGTATAAAGTAGGAGGAATCAGTCTGTCCATTTTCAAGATGTATTATAGAGTTACACTAATTTAGACTATCTGGTATTGATGAGGGAATAGAAGAAAACAGAATGCATATCAGAAATAGATCCACAAAAATACGCCAAATTAATTTTTTGCTTAAGCTGCAAGCCAGTTGAGGAAAGATAACCATTTCAACAAAGGGTGTAAGAGCAATTGGACATCATAGGCAAAAATAAAACAAAACAAACAAAAATCCTGTCTCCTATCTTGCACAAAAATGAGCTCCAATGGATCATTTGCCTAAATGTAAAATGTAAAATTTTAACTTTTTAGAAAAAAAACTAAGATAAAATCTTTAGAATGTAAGGATGAGCAGACTTCTTAAAGTTGACGCTAGAGTATGATCTATAAAATGAAAACAAAAAATTAATTGGACTTCCACAATAAAATAAGTTGCACTACAAAAAGTCCTATAAGTCTCTAGTGAGGTCAGAGAAGGCAAGTTATAGAGAAATAATGACATGTTCAGACAAAATCCTGTGCATGAATATTTATAGCAGCTTTGTTCATAATATCCCCTAACTATAAAACACCCAGATGTTCTTCAGCAAATAATGTGGTCAAACCATAATAAAATATGGAGTAACAACAAAAGAAATAGAATATTAATATATGGCACAATCTGGATAAATCTCCAGAGAACTATGCTGAGTGGACAAAGACAACTACATAATAGTCTTGAAATGACAAAATCATAGAAATGGAGAACAGATTAGTAGTTGCCAGGGTGTATTAGTCCGTTTCTATTGCTTGTAACAAAATACATGCAACTAGGTGTTTATAAAGGAAACAAAATTTACTGCTTACAGTTTTGGAGGCTGGGAAGTCAAAAATCCAGGGAACATATTTGGTAAGAGCCTTGGTGGTGGCAACAGTGATGGCCGAGTATCACATCACAAAAATGGCGGAGCAGAGAGATAAAGAGAGAGAGAGGGGAGGTGCCAGGGTCTTTTAAACAACCAGCTCTGGCGGGGACTAACAAAGCGAGAACTCATTCACTACCCCCATCCGCTAGGCAGAGCATTCATCCATTCATGAGGGATCCACCCCATTACTCAAACACCTCCCAACACTGCCACATTGGGGATGAGACTTGCACAGGAATTTTGGGGGGGGTCAACACAACCAAACTCTATCACAGGGGTTCTCAGGTATGGGGGTGGAGAGAAGTGGTGTGGCTGAAAAAAGATAACATGAGGAATGCTCGTTGTAACAGATGTCTATCTTTACCTCATCAATGTCAAAACCCTGGTTGTGGTATGTGACCTACAGTTTTGCAAAATGTTAGCACTGGGGGAAACTGAGTAAAGTATACACACAGGACTTCTCTTTGTTACTTCTTGCAATTGCATGTTAATCCCTTTAAGTAACATTTAAGAAAGGGAGAAGATAAAAGATAAACAAAATTTACTGTCATTAACCAGCAACCTAGCAAGTTTACTTTTTCAAAATCCACAGAATTTTTTTCTACTTTTAGAAAAAGGTATGCTGTGTTGTGCAAAATCATACTTAGAAAAAATGCAGAATTGATATTTGGAAACTATTGTAATTGAATCCGTATGTAGGCCAGTATTAAAAAATTCCCAGAGTGATGTTTTTGGATTCAAATTTTCAGTTAGGCCTCCCAACTTTAGCCAGTTAAAGCAGATAGTTTCTAAATTCGTCTTCTGTGTGGCTTAGACTAGCCTTCAATCCAAATTGAATCAATCCCAAACCAGTTTGCAACTGAAGATACATTTTTTTATTGCTTGATTCTTAAGAATTGTTTCATGCTTTTAAATTTAAATGCCATAAGTCTTCACTAGAATCACAGTGTTAAACACATCTAACTCCTTTTCATTCTTAATGATATAGCAATACAAACACATTTTCAGGAAAATTGAAAAAACTGTTAAAAATGTATTTTTTCCCCATTAGTGGATGACTAGAAAATTCTCTTTACTACATAAAATTTTAGAAAAATTCTCAGAATAGAAATCCATTTATTCTATAACTAACAGATATTAGCAAAAAGTATCCTGAACTTTATTTCTGACTTATTTACTAAATCTGCTGCTCTTTCTTTGCTTTTTGTTTAGGCACCAGGACCATATATGAAATTATTTTTGTAGTGTTTGCTCAATAATGAATACATCCTCAAATACCCTCTTATTCAACTCTAAACTGAAACATTTGAAAAGACATACAGTGCTCTAGTAACTTTAAATCATTCCCTATTACAGAAGGCAATTTTAAACTATTGAAGCATTTTGTAGTGTTTCTCTCTCAAAGTGTTAAATGTTTAGGGATTATAAAGAGTTATTTAACTTTATTGCAATACTTTAGATTTATTAGTATCATTTTAAAAGAAGGAGGATTATAATATCATATAAATCTATCAACTAAAACAGCATAAAATATATTTAATCAATATAACTGCCAGATGGAGACATATGTGGAATGAAAGAGGAACAAAGAAACGGAGAACAACAACCATAAATAATTTTACGTCAAGAATTTATGGACTATAAAGTAAGGAATTTAAGTATAATAAACCAATGATAGCTTTTGAAAGTTCTGTATATCCAGAATTTAAAATAAAAAAATAATAATTATTTTTAAGATAAAGAAAAATAATCCTTAGGCCAGTTATAAGATTCTTAGGGTTGAGTGCCAGTTGAATAATACATGACAAAATTAATAAAACATGAGGTGGTGAGACTTCAACAAAGGCTCTCAATGATCCTGTGAGGAGCTGCCCGAAATCGCCATTACAAGATGGCGCTGATTTCCGGTGGAGGGCAGGGCTGCTCGGTAACACGCCTGGGCCGATTAGGCAGCCACCAATAAGGTAGGAGCACGTCCTAGGCGAGGAGCAGTCTCTATATAAAGGGCGCGGGTTCCCTCGCTCGGGGTCTCCATTTTTGGCAAGCTTATGCTCTCCCTCTCAAGATGCATTAAAGCTGATCTGCAGAAGGATCCTTTGTGTGCCGCGTCGTTCTTGCTGGCGAGACGGTAGCGCGGGACATTTGGTGCCGAAACCCGAGAACTTGTGTCATCGTCAGCACCTTCGGAGACCCCCTGGAGACAGGGAGGATTCAGAACTGCAGGAGGGTAAGTTCAGAGAGGTGTGTCTGTTCTTGGTCTGGGATTAATTCGGTTAATTTATAAGATTTTAGATTCATCCGTTGGTGTGGTCAGACTGACGTAGATAAGCAGCTGCACCCGAGACCCGTGTGAGCCTCTCGTACATAAGGGAGCGGCGTGTCTCACAGCGCCTCCTAAAGCAGAGCGCGTTATGGGTTCCACACCGTCTGTGGTTACCGCGTTAGAGGCCGTGCTGAGACAACGTGATATCAAGGTAGGGGGCCGTGTACTCAGGAATTTTGTGAAAGAGGTAGATCGTGTAGTGCCATGGTATGCCTGTTCCGGCTCTTTAACCTTGAGTTCTTGGAACAAATTGGGCAAAGACCTTGACCGCAAGTACGCAGAGGGAGACCTACGTCAGGGCACCAAGACCATTTGGAAGTTCATTAAGAATTGTTTAGAGGATGAAGGCTGTAAACCGGTAGTGACAAAAGGACAAAATATATTAGAGGAAGTCCAAGACAGCATGTCAGAAACTGAACGGAGTGAGAGGATGGGTACCCGCAAGAGGAGAGACGTCTCCTGTAAAAGAAAGTGCCCTCCCGGTAAGTCTACGGACGAGGGAGAGATTCTAAACCATCTAAGTGACGCTCCCGGCAATTCTGCCGGGGAGGAAGGGGTTTTAAACCCCAGACAGAAGAGAGAAAAGAAAAAAGGCCTCTACCCTATGAGAGAGCTGAGGGCCATAGAACGAGAGTTGGAGAACTTAAATCTAGATGAACCCGACTCTGACTCCCTCAGCCCTAGCGAGGAGTCCAATTTAGAGGAAGAAGCGGCCAGGTATGAGGAAGAGAGATATCATCCTGATAGGCGGCGGAAACCACTCGGGGAGTGGAAAAAATGACCGCCCCCGGTGGCCCCCACATGACCTGCGCCCTCGGCGCCTCCCCCTTATGTACAGTCCCCTAATCCCTTCTCGTTCCTCTCTGATAAAGTGCGAAGAAAAGTACAAGCTGCTTTCCCAGTTTTTGAGGTTGAGGGCGGAGGGCGTGTCCATGCCCCCGTCGAGTATAACCAGATCAAGGACCTCGCAGAGGCGGTTAGAAAATATGGCGCAAACGCCAACTTTACCCTAGTACTGTTAGAAAGGTTTGCCTCTGTGGCTATGACACCTGCTGACTGGCAAATGTTGGCTAAGGCAGCGCTCCCTACCATGGGTCAATACATGGAATGGAAGGCGCTATGGCATGAGGCTGCACAAGCTCAAGCCAGGGCAAACGCTGCTGCACTGACCCCCGAGCAGCGAGATTGGACCTTTGATATGTTAACAGGCCAGGGCCCATTTGCCGCTGATCAGACGGCTTTCCCATGGGGTGCTTATGTTCAAGTTTCTAGCACTGCCATTAAGGCTTGGAAGGCACTCCCCAAAAAAGGGGAAGCTTCTGGACAACTTACTAAGATCATTCAGGGACCTCAGGAACCATTCTCAGATTTTGTGGCTCGAATGACAGAAGCAGCGGGGCGCATCTTTGGGGACCCTGATCAGGCTGCGCCTCTTGTTGAACAACCGATTTTCGAGCAGGCGACCCAGGAATGCCGCGCGGCCATAGCGCCCAGAAAAGGTAAAGGTGTACAGGATTGGCTCAGAGTTTGTCGAGAACTCGGGGGACCCCTGACCAATGCAGGGCTGGCAGCTGCCATCCTCCAGTCGCAGAGACTGCCTAGACAGGGACAGCCAAGACAGGGGCGGAACCAGAGAGTTTGTTTTAAATGCGGTCAACCGGGACATTTAAAAAAGGATTGCCTGAGCCCCAGAAGGGAGGGAGATACCCCGCCCTGGACGGGCTGCCAGTCTAAAAAGGCGGGGTGGGCACTAAAAAATTACTTTACCTTTTCGCCTTATATGGGTACCCAGTATAATGCTACCTCTTCAGGCCTAAATTGGACATATCAAAACCCCACGATGGCGATCCGTTCCAACCCATTTGATGTTTGGCTGTTGTGTGGGGTAAATGGCAGCTGCACGGACCTTTCACCGTTTGCCTTTTCAAAAGGCGGTGGTTGGGGAAATGCCTCTTTTGAGTGGAATGTGACTGAGTCCTTTGAATCCACTGTGTCCATAAAACAGCTTGGAACAAATTACTCTGTCCCGCCAACACCAGTTTGCCTTTATCCTCCTTTCATGCTCCCAATACTATGGTCTTGTTCAGGCAGAGGAGGGATTTTGGTCTCACTGCGGCAATAGTCGCCGCCGTATCCCTGGCGGCGGGTGCAGCCACAGCTGCTGCCGTCTCCTTGACTACCACGGTACAGACTGCCACCACGTTGAATAATTTGTCCTCCGCGGTAACACAGGCCCTAGAAACACAGACTGCGCTAAACGCTCAGCTGAAGGGAGGATTAATGGTGGTTAACCAGCGGGTGGATCTTGTGCAGGAACAAATAGACGTTTTATGGCAAATTGCTCAATTGGGGTGTCAATGGAAATATTCAGGGTTATGTGTCACCAGTATCCAATATAAAAAGTATACCAAAGCTGCAAATTTGTCTAAACAATTATCCCAGCATCTTTCAACAGGTTGGACGAGAGAATTTGACAACCTGATAAACCAGCTGCGCATGGCCATTGTGTCCGTGAATTCAACAAGAGTGGATGTCTCCTTCGCAGCCGGACTGTCCTCATGGATTAAAACGGCCGTGTCCCACTTCAAGGAGTGGGCAGGAGTGATTGGGGTTGGCATGTTCTTATGTGGGGGAACTGTGCTCCTACTATGGTTGGTCTGCAGATTAAAAGCCCAGACCCAGAGAGACAGGGTAGTCATCGCCCAGGCATTTCTAGCCCTGGAACAGGGGGCCAACCCTGACGTTTGGCTGTCCATGCTTAAGGATTAGCCTGCTCTGACTCCCCTTCCCCCTTCCTGTTGGCTGGCCTCCCTGAAGCTTGTTCAGAGGAGTTCGCCCTTGCTCAAACAGGTCTATGTGTAACAACAGGCTCCAGTGTGTCCAGAGACGGGCAACTTCCCCCAGACTTGAACCAACCTAAGACATGGTGCCCGGTGGCGATAGGGTCAACCTATGACGGGTAAGGTCAAAGTCTGTGGAGGGACGACCTAGGACAGGAACGCTGGCTAATTTGTCCGCGACCGCCGAGCTTGTACCAGCCGCTTTAAATGATAAAAAAGGGGGAGATGTGAGGAGCTGCCCGAAATCGCCATTACAAGATGGCGCTGATTTCCGGTGGAGGGCAGGGCTGCTCGGTAACACGCCTGGGCCGATTAGGCAGCCACCAATAAGGTAGGAGCACGTCCTAGGCGAGGAGCAGTCTCTATATAAAGGGCGCGGGTTCCCTCGCTCGGGGTCTCCATTTTTGGCAAGCTTATGCTCTCCCTCTCAAGATGCATTAAAGCTGATCTGCAGAAGGATCCTTTGTGTGCCGCGTCATTCTTGCTGGCGAGACGGTAGCGCGGGACATGATCCCAACCTCTGGTGTTCATAACATTGTGTAATCCCATGTTTTTGAGTGTTTTGAGTCTAAGAAAAAAAAATATTACAAAAGTGATATTATTTCTGTGATTAAGTTCAAAAAAGACCCTGGCTTCTCTCTTCCTCGCCCTGTCTCACTCTGCTTAAGCAAGTTGTCATCTTGTAAGTTACTCTGTGGAAAAGCCAGGGTAACAAGGAACTGAATTCCTGCTGTCCAGCATCCCACAAACAATGGAATCCTGCCGACAACTATGTTAGTGGGCTTAAAGCAGAACCTTCCCCTTAATGCCTTCAGAGGAGACTGTGGCCCTGGCCAACAACCTGACTAAGTTGTGCAGGATTTTTGATCCACAGAAACTCTGAGATGATGATTTCTGTGTATTTTTTTTTTAAGCCACTGAGTTTTGGGTTAATTTGCTATCCAAGGGTATGATATCATCAATAAGTAGTTAATATACACAGCTAAAGTTCAAAGAAAAGAAATAACGTTATATTCACATGAAAGAAAAGTAATTGAAAGCCAATGAACTAAAATGTTCAGATCAAAAGTTGAGAAAAGCAAAAGTATAAACAAAAAGACAGCATGAAAAGCAATATTAAAGATATTATTAGGTATAAATGAAATAAATAGCAACAAAAAGATGAATTAAACTGGCAACTGATACTTTGAAATATATTAGTAATTTAAACTAATCTCTAATAAGAACTACCGGGAAAAAGAGGTATTTCAAATAAAAATGCTGAATGAAAGGGGAAAATAACTTGTCATGACAGATTGAACCATGTTAAAGAAATATTATGAAAACCAATACACAAGTAAATTTGAAGAATTCTACAGGATGCATAAATTTATTGAAAGAATACAAAATGCTTGATTTGATAAAGGAAAAACAAAAAACTTGAAGTCTCTTTCAAATTAGAGAAATTGGAATAATGTTCAAAAATATCCAGTTCCAGGAAGTGTCATGTATGTGCTTTACCAAGATTTTAAAGAACAGATAAGCCCCATTTTATACAAGTAGCTCTGAAAACAGAAAAAGAGTGAAAGTTGATTAACTAAATTTATAAGGATAATATTAACTTTATTTCAAAACTGGACAAGCAGAATATAAGTAGAGATAACATGTTTTTGAAATAATTTGTAATAAAGTATATTATGATTTTGTCCCCTACATGAACATACCTCTTTAACCAGTTTATTAATTTTTGGACATTTTTATGTAAAGCACATTTTCAATACAAAAGTTTATATTAAATTTCTACAAAAAAAAAAGCAGATAAAAACAAGACTATTGAAAAGTAACATTATTATCAGATAAATTTTTAAAAATAGTTTGTAAAGAAATACCAAGAATTTTTTTAAAAATTTTATTAAATAATCATTTTAGTGATACCTATTAGAAAATGGCAGTTTGGAATAAAACAATAGGAAAACTTTCAAATGGAGAAACTTTATTAATTAAAACAATGTGAATACACTTGCCATTGGGAATACCTTGTGTGAAGAGGTGAGTATATTATTTTTTTATATTAAAGCAGGTATAAATAGACTGGTAAGTGTATTGCATAACTATCTTATAATGACGCAGTAACATAAATGAAAAGTCAATTGTAAGTTTTCTCTGGCATTTCCAGTTACCGGATTATATGTCAGCCATTGAAGTAAGCCTGAATTATATCTGAAGTCCTGCATTAGCCCTAGTTACATAAACCTTCAGATAGTCTTTCAAGGATAAACAAGAGTGAAACTCATCTTAGTTATATCATTGATGATTGCCTTTCTGTAGATGCTACAGTCATAATATATGTATATTTTGCTTATATACGGCACACAGATAAATTAGTATTTATTGTTGTATGACAGAAGTTTAATTTCTTACTGTTGATATTTAGATTTCTTACTAAGCAATTATGTAGGCATAATCATAATTCATTCACATTTACTTCATGGGGATCGATGGAAGAATTCATTCATTTTAGAAGTGTGATCAATATTTAAAATTCATTTAACATCCTCAAAACTTATTCACAGAGTTCTATGTACAAGATAAAGTGTATGACTGAATGCATGGGATAGTCAGTAGTAAAACAAAGAAAGAAAATCTCTGCCTTTATTCTAATGGGAAGAGACACACTATATATGAAGAGACTTCAAAAAGTTTGTGGAAAATGGAATTAAAAGATAAAAATAAAAAACTTTATTTTTTAACATAAACTCCATCAAGATAAGGCACTTTTGTTAGTGATGATAACAGCCATTTAGCCCATCCCTAAAGAACTGAGGTCCTGGTAATTTAATCAAGTTAATGCAGCCTATTTTACATTATTAACTGAATAAAAATAGGTGGTCTTTAAAGATTTTTTTAAGATTAGAAAACAAAAAGAAGTCCAGAGCAGCTAAATCAGGACTGTATGGTGGATACCTAATTATTTCCCATTGGCACTCTTGCAAATTGCCCTTTTTTGATGAGAGGAATGAGCCAGAGAATTACCATGGTGGAGAAAGACTTTCTGGTAAAGCTTTCCTGGGCATTTTTCTGCTAAAGCTTTGGCTAACTTTCTCAAAACTCTCTCATAATAAACAAATCTTATCATTCATTGGCCCTCCAGAAAGTCAAAATGCATTGAGTATCCCAAAAAACTGTTGCCATGACCTTTGCTCTTGACCAGTTTACTTTTGCTTTGTACTGGGGCACTCCACCACCTTGTAACCATGGCTTTGATTGTCCTTTTTATTCAGAATTGTACTGGTAAAGCCATGTTTCAACTCCTGTAATAATTCTTTAAATAAATGACTCAATCCCACTTGTTTAAAATTTCCATTGAAAGCTCTGCTCTTGTCTGCAGTTGATCTGGGTGCAATGGTTTTGACAACCATCTAGTGGAAAGTTTATTCAACTGTATCTTTTTAGTCAAAATTGTATAAGCTGAACCACTTGAGATGTTTATGGTGTTGGCTATTGTTTCTGCTATTAATTGTTAGTCCTCTTAAATTATGGAACAAACAAGACTAATTTTTTCCTCACAAATTGATGTGGATGGTCTGCCACTGTGGGCTTCCTCTTTGATATTGTCTTGTCCCTTCTTAAAATGAGTTGTCCATTAGTAAACTGCTGATTTCTTGGGGCAATGTCCCTATAAACTCTTCTTAAGGCATCAGTGATTTCACATTCTTTCACCCAAACGTCATCACAAATTTGATTTTCATTTTTGCTTCAATTTTAGCATAATTCACATGGCTCTGTTGGGGGCTCTTTTCAAATTGATGTCTTATTTTCCTAGTGTCTCAAAATAGATCCTGTTCACACAAGACACAACAAGTTAGTATGAGTTTATTTTGGTGCAAGAAATTTTTGCAATCCATGTAAAATTTTTTCATATTACATCACATTTTCCATGAACTTTTTGCTGACCCCTAGTTTGTATGTGGGTATGTGTATGTGTGTGTGCATGCACACACATACAGAAAAGTACTGTATTAACAAAATAAGTAAATATAATACATAATTTTTTAGATGTGGATAATAAATCATAGCAAAAGTTTAAGTGCTGTTGGCACAGAATGTTCAATTTTATTTAATTAATTAATTAATCTATTTATTTATTTATTTATCTATCTATTTATCTGTAGAATATTCATTTTTAAATAGTTAAGGAAAGTTCCATTGAGAAGGTAGCTTTTGAACAAACACTTGAGTTGTGGAGGTAATGAGTCATCTTGATATTAGGGGGAAGAGTATTCTAAGCATACAAAGTGCCAATACCATCATTCTGAGGAAGAAGCATGGTTGATGTGTTTGAGGTACCACAAAAAGGGCAGGAATAACAAATAAGGAGTTGCCAATAACTGTTCTTTAGAAAAAATATCAGGAATTCAGTTTGAGACATATTATGTTTGTGACGCTTAGTAGATATCCACATAGAAATAACAGTAGGAACTATGTATAGAACTCTGGAATTTACAAAGAGGTCTGGCTGGTGCAAAATGTTGGGTGTACTAAAACGCCAACAGTGTTGCATTTTGATGACGTTGATCCATCCCTGGGACTGGATAAAATCTCAATGAAGTGGATATAAATAGAGAAATAAAAGTATTAAGACAATGGTAGGAAGAAAACCATCAGAATGTAGTGCCTCAAAGCCAAATGAGGAAAGTATGTCCAGGAGAAGGGAATTGTCAACAGAGCAATTGCTGCTGAGAGGTCACATGCAATATACATTTATTCTTTCTCCCATGTCCCTCAAATCTTAGTATATTATGGAATGAGCTTGAAGTCCAGAAGTCATTTTCTACATCAAGTCCAGATGAGCATGAGCTCCTTCGGTACAATTCTTCCTGTTTCATCCTTCTTATTCAAAAGACCTAAAAACTAGAGAGATAAATTATCTGCCACCCTCAAAATCTTATTATATTATGGAATGAGCTTGAAGTCCAGAATTCATCTTCTAAATTGGGTCCAGATAAGCACGAGCTCCTTGGGTACAATTCTTCCTATATCATACTTCTTATTGAAAAGATCCAAAAAGTAAAGAAATAAATTATCTGCCATCACACCCCCCTCCCCAACATTCAATGATGTGACAGGGATAAGACAACCACTACAGACACTCCCATTCAAAAAGTGAAAAATGGGAAGGAGACGGCAGTGAGTGTTCTTAACACGTCTGAAATCTAGCTGGTCACATGTTGCTGGATTTTCACATTAGGGCTCAGTTTTATTCTTTGGTATTTTTTCTCTATGAATATTGCCTCTGTCATCTGTGCATGTGATTCCACCTTGTAAGTGATCTCTTCTCTTGCAACTCAGTAGTCTTCTCACTATGCTGTCTGCCATAAAAGTTTGAGAATCCAAAGACCTCTTTACATTTTGTACTTTTTCAGTCACTTTGTAGATCCACCTATAGGTACTTCTACCAGGAAAAAAAATCTTAAAAATGTGTGGTTTTTTATGCACTGTATAGAAGTATATTTCCTGAGAAAAAAACACTTTGAGACAAATCCTTCCTACCTTAGGCACTGGGCAAGGCAACTGTGGAATGAGGATTTTATGATTCTCGTAATTCCTGTTGTTTGTGAGATAAGATCATAACCACATGGTTAAGATCCACTGAAGAAATCTAATCTATTAGAAACTGTCTCTGAGTCACTGGTTTAAATCTTTCTGAAGTCTTAACAAAGGGTTTTACAATTCCACTCTGGTTTTGATCTTTGTATTAAGGTTCTTACTTATTTTGATAACTCTTTGCTGACAAAAAAGTTATTCAGAGCCTGTTAGTTTCCTCGAGATTGCACTCTAATGCAGAATAACACATTCTTCTTTAGTGTACCTCTCCCCTTACTCAGTTTGTTGTAAACTTCCTTTGGGTGGTAGCATCAACATTCTGCCAAGGAATCTCCTTAGTAAGATTATGTTATTAGGAATATTTTCTATTTTCCGTGTTACCACAGGTGACATTTTAGCTGCATTTTCTGGCACTAGAACATGAGTCTCATTTCTAGCAGTTTCCAATAACATTTTTCTTATTCTTCTTTATTCCCCTGTTGACAATGCCCTCAAGGTCCTTAAAACTTCTACATATATTCTGATCAAGACTACCTGCTTCAGTTAAAAGTCCCTTCAAGGGCCTTCCAGCTTTGATATAACACTCAGTTTCAAACTCAATTCCACAATTTTTAGATTGTTTTTAAGGGTACGTAAACACATACTCTTTCCTGTGACTGATTTAGTCTTTGGTATGGAATCCAGTCCCTGCCAATGAAATATAAGTGGAAATATATGACTGGCATATATAAAAAGGAAGGTTTTTTTTCAATATTATTAAGGGACAAAAGAAGTCATCAGATATTTTTCTGCTGAGTATGTTAATAGAAAAATAAAGTAACTGTAACTAAAACAGACTAATTACATTTTTAAAGAAAGACTATAAAGTACAAAAGAACGAAACAGTAAATCTATCTGGATTCTTGACGATGTCTTTGAGCTGATAAACGAATCAGTTTTGGAGTACACCTTTCTTGAGTCGCTTGGATGAACCAATGGATGTTCCAGGGAAGCTTAATCTCCCCTACACCAGTCATTTTTTGATACACTCAGATTTATTTTCTATATACATAAAGGGGATAACAATTCCATACACACAGGTCATTTATTAGTAATAAACAAGACACTTCTAGTAATGCACATGACAAATATTATCTCTTTAACAGCTTATAGTACTCTTTCTTTCCTCTAGGAAACGTTTGCCCTAACTTCAAGTTGAAGTTACTTAGATCTTTACCTGAATTTGTTCTATCCTTCTGGGGAATATTTTTAGGGTTTTTTTGTGATTCATTTATATTCCATTAATAATATGCTTAAATACTTAAAATACTAGATGAGTTAACCTGCATACCCTTGACATCTAGCATAACCTGCATGTTCTGTATATTCTTCAATTGTCTTGTATTAATCTTAAGGACCATAAAATAACTTCAGAAAGTTTAACAATTTGGAAAGTGTCAAAGGCTGGGAAGATTGGCCATTCACAGAATTGTGCAAACTGCCCTTTAAATAAATATACTTTTTTGGGGGGGGGCGGCGAGAAACTGGCCAATATGGAGATATACATCTGTGATCTCTGTGTTATCAGCACCACACTCTAACCAAGTGAGCTAACTGGCCAGCCCTAAATAAATATTCTAAATTACTAAAAATGACATTTAAAATGCATACTACTTATCATTATTCTATCTTAATTGAAGAAAGTAAAGAAGGTAAGAAAGCAAGATATATTGGGCACTTTTTGTGTTCTACTTCATATCTTTTCATTTCAGCATTTGCTCAAGCCATTACAATGACAATCATCTTGTTTTTAGGTATAAATTGATTGTACTACCTCCAAGTGGTACCATATATTTCCCACTTTCAGCCCCAGATCTTTGCTAACACCTCAGTGTGGAATTAAACCCTAGTTGCCAGAAGAGCTGAGCAGTACAATCATGTACCCTTTTATTAAATTTCCATTCTTATCTGTTGTTGTTGTTTTTATTTTGTTGGCTTTATTTTTTGAGCAGTTTCATATTCACAACAAGATTGGGTGGAAAGTGCAGCAAATTCTCATATTCCCACTAACCCACCCATGCAAAACCCCTCCCATTACTGACGCCCCTCAACCAGTGGTGCATTTGTTACAATTTATGAACCTACATTGTTCATGAACATTATCACTCAAAATCCATAGTTTACATTAAAGTTCACTCGTGGTGTTATTCCTGGCACTATTCCCTAAAATAAACTACTCACATTCAAACCTTTTATCTGTCTCTGTTTTCTGGTAGTCTTTTGGCTAAAACAGCTGATACCAGAAGTGGTTTTCGAAGACAGATCCTCAAGATGGAATTCTGCAACTGTATCATGAACTACTTAGAATAGTTGTACCGTATATTGCTGGTGTTAGGTATGGTGGTGGTCATTCCTGATACACAAGAACATCATGATTACTACCATATTCCCTTGTGGACGATTGTAATGAGTAGCAAGAAGAAAGTGATGCATATTTAGTAACATCATAGTTACTAACCCACACTTCTCAATATTGAGAAAAGATTCATTATGAGTGAAGCATTGGTTTACAAGGCAGCAGTGGCCCCTGAACATCTACATGTGCAAGCTGTTAATTGCAAGCATTGTGAGTTGACTGTCTCTTGTTAAAGACTCTAGGGGCCATAAAATAAAATGACAAGTTTGTGCTCAGTAACTGCCAGTGAAATAAACGCTGTGAAAATCAATGCACTCTTATGATAGCATGTACGAAGTCCCTTACCTTCTGTAGCTGCTGAGCAGACTGTACTGAGAATTAGGCCCAGGATTTAATTATAAGGTCAAAAAACTTCAAAGGTGCTGACATGTCTCCTATGTCCAAAGCAGGGAGACATAGTGGGATCCAGTGAGAAGGGTAGCAATGCTTGGATGGACTTTCCTGAGAATCTTGAACCTGCATATTCCCCTAAACTCTCCAGACCAATAGAAATGTCTTCTACATCTTAGTCATCTTTTACCTTAAACATGACTCTGGCAATCAGCTTCCAGCAACTGAAGTACTAGATAACTTCACCTCAGATGGAGAAGTCATTTGTCTAGGAGCCTCCCTGACATCTTAGGGCTGGACACCTATGGGAAACACTGGGGACTTGAGCATGCACAAAATCAGAATCGTGAGAGGATTAACACCCTATTAAGCAGCTCTTGATCAATGGCAAAAGGCATCTGTGGGTAAATGTTCTCTCAAAATTTTTCCCTCCTTCTGGACTTAGGTGGACTATTCTGATTTTTTTTACATGACTTTTTAAGAGATCCCAAATGGATTGAGCCTTGTTTTCCACACTGGTGGAACAGCTTGTTAATACACTCTTGGGTTAACTCTTTCCTATTAGTATTTCTTAGTCCTCCACTGATGGTCCCTGGGATTATTTTCCAAAATAAACAATTTATATGCAAGGCCTTAGCTCATGCTCTGAGTTTCTGAGAAAACCCAGAAATAGACCAGGCCAAATGTTAGAGGCATGTTTCAAGTTTATTAAATCTATTTATTATAGGAATTTATTCCTTATTCAAAGAAAATAGTACTCAAATTTAGAAACTCAGAAATGTCTGCTTCTCTTTTTTACAGTGGTTCATCCATTTGTCCCATGATATATCAAATAAAAGAAGTTGTTCCTGTCAGTGGTGCCTCACTTAATTACTAAAACATCTAGTCAAGCACTATTTATATTTGCTCACTAAGCAACATTTTGGGACCTGTTCCTAATGCAGATGTTCTTTGCCTTATTAATTATGTCACAAATTGTTGCTGCAAAAAAAAAAATAGTGTCAAAAATGTTAAGTCTTTTATCTAACACAACAGGTAAGTATCACATTAAAAGACGAGATAAATTGAAAATGATTTAGAAAAGAGTAACAGCAATAGTTAAAGGAATGGAAATGGAACACAGAGTAAAGGAACTAAACTATTTTTAAATTTCCAAGAGAACAAAGATGAGTTGAGGTGTACTTTTTCTGAGTATATCATTTATACATAAAATTACTGCTATTCACTTTTTATAAAAGTTTGAATGCAAGTTGGGTGATTTCATTAGCTTATTGCATTCCTGCTATATGGTTAACAATGAAAGCCATTCCACTCAAATTTTGGTGTTTCATTTTTGTTTTTTGTTTGTTTGTTTGTTTGTTTTTTGAGGGCTGGCCTTGGGGCTGGCCTGTATAAGGACCTGAACCCTTGAACTTAGTGTTATAACACCACGCTCTAACCAACTGAACTAACCAGCCAGCTCCCAAATTTTGGTTTTTAATTTTGAACTAACATTTAAACTAAGCATTTTTCGATAAAATTATTAATTGGACAAAAGTAAGGTTCAATAGAAAAGATAATCTAAAAATCATCTTAAATTTAATATGTTAAGACAAAATATAAATTATCAAAGCCAGGCAAATAATACTAAATCTTCAGTGTTTATAACATTTAAAGCACTGAGTAGAAAGAAGTTAATATTTTTATAATTTCTCATTAGATATCAAAAATCACATAGTAACATAAATTCTTAGTAAAATGTAACCAAATCTAATAATAGAATATTAATTTAATTGCATGGTAAATTTTCCAAATTTATTATGGAACATTCTATTTGGCTCATTTTATAAGTGGAACACATTATTTTCAAAATTCAAAAAACTACTAAAATAAGCACTTTTGGGTAAACAATTTTGCATAATCATCAAAATATGGAAAATATTAAAAAATAAAAAAATCAAGGTTCAAAGTTCAAATAATCAAACATATAAATTAAAGGAATTACATCATATCTATAAAAAGGTATTTTATGTAATATATGCTAAATTAAGAGATTACAATAAAGTTAGAGCAAATTGAAAAATATCCTGTACTAGCAAATATAGCAAAATCTCTACAGTTCTGTAGGCCCAAAAAGGGCATTATTATTTACATAATGAGGGCCTGAGTCAATAGCACGTTCATTTTACTTTCTCAAAGAACGTGAAGAACGATAAGGTAAAGGAAGGATAAAAAGGAAAACAGAAAAGAACAGAATCTGTAAAATAAATTGTGCATTGATCATGGAAATTTCTATTACTGGGGAAATGTCTCACATAATAGCTTCAGAGTCAATAAACTAGAACACATAGATTTGGGAGGAATGTGGATGAGTTTCACACACTATTTATTATGAAACGTCAACAGCAAAGTAAAAACAAGATCTCCTGCTTAGAACCTGGCTGAACAAAATATGTCACTGTCAAATTTCCAGAGTCTGGTGATCACTGGACTTTAAAATATTTTCGGATTCTATTAAAGTATACAGTGTCTGTTGCTTTTAATAAACTATGTAAGGTATCACAGCCTTAGCTGTTTGTCTTCTCTCACCGAGAAGTCTTTAGGTTTTGTGGTCTTTTAAAGTAAAAGTTATTCTCATTTATTAAACAATTTTTAATATTATGATCCATGCTTTGAATATTTTTTATTTTTCTGAATTAACTCCTCTCCAATTATCTTAAGCCTATCTTAAGCGATCATAATTTAAACAACTTTTTACCAGTCTTATATAATTTCCACATTTTCCGATTTAAGGTTTATGCATATGGCAACTTTGACCATGTTTTTAGAAAGAAATTGCCATTTAATGTAATTTAAATTTTGAAACAAAAATTTTATTCATGCTAAATCCAAAACTAAATGTCCACCATGCATTAGTTTAGTTATAAAAATTTTTCAGCTTTTCAAATAGCCACAACTTAACACATTATTCAGCTAAAAGCTAGAGTTTTAGACAAATAACCTCATTTACTTATATATAAATATATTTTATTTTATTCCCAGCAAAGAAAATATAAAATTCTAATTTTCATATACTTGCCTTTCATAATGTAATACAAAATCTGGATATCTTAGCATTGCAAGTAAATATAAATGGCAAAGATAGTGATAATAGGGTTACACAAAAATAAATTTTAAATATTGAACTCCTCTAATATAACAACATTGTATTATACACATAATAACATTTGTATAATTCTTTACACAATAAAGTAAAGTCAAATAACTGCACAAGTGATGAATTCAGTGAAATGCAATTTCCTCCTTAACTGAAGTATGTGGTCATCTCAGTATAAAAACCAGTCTGCCAAAAAAAAAAAAAAAAAGGTGAATAAATTATATCTATCATTGTTATTAAAATCTACTAATGGAATTATATTTTTAAACACTGATTATTACACTACATATAAATTATACATAGATCATATTTGTGAACACTAGGAGACATATGCACTAACATTCTTTTCTAGAATATTGTCTAATTTGGGGCAGAAATTATAATTGTATGATACTCATTTTGACTTTCCACTGATTTTTTTGCATATTCTAAACACTAATGCAATAATCGTAGTGGACAATCAATGCAAAAGAAATTCAAAGCAAACAAAAACTTGGAATGAAATTTTAAGATGGGATTTAATAAAGACTAAATATCTAACAAATTTTTAAGGGTAAGTAGGCAAAAATGGGCATTTTTGACTAAAGACTAGAAAGCATTTTTTTTAAATAGCACTTTTCTCTAGAGAAATACATTGCACATCTAGAAGATACTTAAAAAAAACATTTGTTCCAAATAATTGGGATCATAAATCTGGGATGGCAGGTGTTTTAGGCTTATTTCAAGGAGATAACAGCTGAATGGCTGCTTGGACTGAAATCTGTTGTCTTGCTAATAAAGACCCAATCTAACTATGGAACTAAGAGACACTTGCATTAACAGTCCCTTTTTTGCTCCACTTTCTCTTTGTCAATTGCTTTTCTTGTTTTCCCTTTCTCTTTGTTCACTTCCTCATTTTTGGTTACTGTTTTTCTGTAGTACTCTTCCTTTGCTTGGCTAATATATGAACAAAATTACTTCATCAAATGGTTTGGCTTCTAATTCCACCAGGATTCAGTCTGAGAATCCACATTTTATGGCCTGTCATGGAAGAGCATTGATGGGCACACAGGAAGATGTAAAAATGCAAATCAAACAAACTGACAGGCAAAAAATAAGTCAGTCGTATATCGTGCATAATGAATGAAGACAGTAGAGCCAGGTTGACAAGAATTATGAATTAGAGTTAGACCAATGTAAACTTCTAAGCTTGACATTACCACCTGATAGGTGACCATGAAAAAGTTACTTCACCTTCTTCAGCCTCAATTTCTTTATATAAAAGCATATGTAAAATTAGATAATAGATCTATATTCATAGTAATTGATATCAATTCAATGAAGTAACACATGCAATGGCAGTAATATAATTTTTAAAAATGTATTGCCTATGTCAGCTGTTGTGTGGATGAATGAGATTTTAATGAAAATTGTTTCAATTGTTATTCCATTAAGCATCTGAACTGCAGTAAATTAAAAGACACACATTTGCGAATGATTGGAGTGAGAATGTCTATTTGGCAAAAAATGCTAGAAAGAAAGCACTTAAGTCAACTCTCATCAAAAAGGGAGGAGATAGATAAGCCAATAGAATAATCAAAGGATAGTGAGGATCCTGACACAACGTTTTTGTATATACCTGCCCAAGAACTCTTAATAGTGGTGTTGAGAACAGTGTGATGATGATGATTGTGATGATGAAGAAGAGGGTGACACTGATGATAGTGTTAAAGATGATAATAATGATAACAATAATAGTAAAAGACAGTGCTCATTATTGCCTTGCAATGTAATGTAGGTCTTCCAGTGAGTGAATTGATCACATAGAGTATTAACATAAAACATCAGAGCTCAAGAAGGTTTTCTTTGTATCTCAAGATATTACGTGCAAAGAGCTAGTAAGAATGCAGACTCTGCTTTTAACTTCTAACACTAGAGGAGAAAAAAGATCAGCTACAATGATGGTGAGTGGAGGGTACAAGAAGAGAAGTTGTGTGTGTGTGTGTGTGTGTGTGTGTGTGTGTGTGTGTGTGTGTGTGTGTGTGTGTGTGTGATGAAGATGAACAGAATTCTAGATTAGTTACTTGTCACACAGAATAATGACGAATATCTGAATTATCAAGAACTCACTACACTATCCCTTCATAACAAATCACTTGTATTTATAGCCGATTGACACTGAATGAGGTTCATGCTATGCATTCTCTCTTCACATATGGTGCCCAAAAGAAAACATTACTTTTCAGATGTAGTCTTGTCAAATTTTCAAGATATTATTCTACCATAAAAATTGCTCAATATCATGGTCACATTACATTGTCGACTCACTCAAAATGAATGTCAGCCATTTTCTGGAACTACTTAAACAAACTGTTTCCAGGATTACAATCAAATTTTCATCTGTGATTTTTTTTTCTCCCCACCATGCCTTACACAATGCAGTTAAGGAAATAAACTTCTCTCCTCTATGGTTCTAAAGAAATTTGATCACATATTTTTATATTTTTACAACACATTGTAAATCATGATTTGTTAGCACACACACTTAGATAGATTATAATCAGTGTTGGTCAGTTCCATGTTTCCAGCTCATAGTTCATGTTTATTGATCATCTAAATGTGCATTTAAGTATAGGGTATAAGAATCTAAGAATTTAGTCAAGTACAAATGCTTGGAATAAAATGAGTTCAATTTTTGAGAAAAAATATTAAAGTATAAGAAATTTGTTATATGAAACGATATTAAAGTCTCATTTTGTTAACTAATATTTTACAGGAACACTAGAACTCATAATTATTAACATACTAACATCCATATGTGATTATTTTAATAAAACTGAACTTTTTTAATATTATTTAACATAAATTTTATTAAGGAGTAGTGATTTTGTAAATATATCTAGTCAACCTTAGACATATTTTTGGTTTGAATAAACTATATATAGAGGCACCTTATATTAAACTTTTGTCAAAAATTAATACTGCCAATTACAATAAGATAGCTGATATTTATTTACTTTTCAACATTGAGAAAAGTACAGCCAATTATACAGAAGGCAATGTCTGCCTTTTTAGATACTTAATGACAGCAGAGCTTGTCTGCATGTGCCTTTAATGTATTAATTTAACATTTACTATTTAAGCTCAGATCTCTAAATTTTATTATGATCATGTTGTTTTTGGTTCATAAATTTTTATTACATATGGTCACCACCAGTTAATGTTTCCTTGAGCTTAACAGACTTTTGAAAAATTTGTAAAAATACAGTATATATTAAATCCAAATAATCTGGCAAACAAAAAAAAAGGCTTGTCATTTGATATTTTTATGTAACATAATTTCATATTTAAAAAGAAACTTAACAACTCTTTAACTACTATTGCCAGAAATATTCAAACAAAAATACGTCATATTTCAATCATAAGTGAATCAAACAAATTCTTCATCTTTTCCTGGGCTTTCAAAAAAGTGTCAAAACATCATGATTGATTATAAGTCTTAACTTAGATTTCAGTTTTCACATCAGTGGCTGGTGGAGTGAACTAATTGACAGATGTAGTAATGGCATGTGAGTTGCCTTGTGGCAGCCAATTCCAACAGGAATTGTGATTACATAAGCAAAACACCTGACTTGACTGTTCAATGTTCACAATTACTGGACTGTTCTCTCCCAACACTACAGTTGCTTGAAGGGAAAGGATTTCTAGATGATACTTTTAAAAGTGAAAATTTCCAAATTTCAAAAGGTTAGGTTTTACCCTGATAGAAGTATCTCTTTTGTTGATCAATTCTCTCTCAAAAAGCAAAAAATTGCACTCCAAAACATACAAAAAACCAAAAAAACTGGCTGAATCAGTTAAACTTTCTTAACATTATCAGAAAACAATCTTTTCCGTGGGTTCAGCAGAAACTGTGTCTCGCATGTTACAGTAGATACAAAATCACTGAGAGAAACTTCTTGTAAATAATAAGTACAGACTGATCAATATCTAATATACTCATCTGTCCATATGTTCACTCCTTAAACTATAAACAGGTTTTTAAAAGCATGTAGAATCTTGCAATAAGATTTACAGTAAAAGAAATAGGAAAAGAAAAAAATGAAGTATAGGTTAAGCAAATAGAAATACGCCAGTTATGGGGCTATTATATTTATAGCATTTTAGTTTCATTTTCTAGAAAAATTCAAAATCGACAGATCTTTATAAAAAGAACTATAAATTTTTCTAAATCTAATTATTTAATTTAATTTATTATTCAACTATTTTAACAAATATTCATTGATGTGCTTTCCAGAAATTTAAGTAAATGAAGACATTTCCAAACAAGTGCAAAGTGAGGTTTTTCTTCCAACAGATCCTAACTAGAACAAATGCTAAAGAATGTGACTGCATTGAGTACAAAGTGGCCCTCAGGTGGAAATAAATGATGATCAAGAAGAATAATTTTTTTCTGGATAAATATAAGAAACATTTACAGTATGTATTTGTTTACTGGAGAGGCCATGACAAAGTGCCATAAACTGGGTAGCTTAAAACAACAGAAATTTATTCTCTCTCAGTTCTAGAGGCCAGAAGTCCAAACTTCAGGTGTTGGCAGGGCGATGCTCCCTCTGAAGGCTGTAGGAAAGTATCTTCCATTGCTTCCTCCTAGCCTCTGGTATTTGCCAGCAATCCTTGACATTTCTTGGCTTGCTGCTGCATCACTCCAATTTCTACCTCCATCTTTATATGGCCATCTTCTCTGTGTGGGTGACTGTATCTCTGCGTTTTCTTAATTACATCTCCAAGTCTTTATTTTCAAATAAGGTTGCATTTGCAGATACCTATTATTTTTGCTTTTTAAAAAATTACATATATATATATTTTTTCAGATAATATTTTCCTGATAAAAGCCTCAATGCTCATAAAACATGGCACTTACTTTGGCAAATTTACCATCTTGCTGTATCTTGTAATCTCTAAAATCTACTTTGTCAGCAAAGAGAATTGTTTTTTTACATTAACTGATCTCACCAATATATAAAATAGGGCAAATGACAATTATGCGAGGCTGATTTATGATTATAAGAACAGAAGTACTTAAACAACAAAAACTATCACCCCATCCTTACCTCTGCAAGTCAAAGAGTACTGAAGGGCATTAGTAGTGTTTTTCTCTAACTACTGAGTTTTTGCAACAATGATTGTTGTTTATTGAATCTTACCTGGAAAAAATGTCCATCTTCTTTGTCTGCAAAATGGACGCACTACTATATGTGTACTTCACTAAGCTATATGTCTCACAAAAGGATGTATATAAAATTGATGTTTACTCCTCAAAATAGAATGCAATGTTTCAAATTAAAAACTATGAGGGAAAAGACAAAGTACATTACAAACATAATTGTTAGGGAGTCAGAATCACTAGTAGACATTTTAAAATGTGTCAGCATCAACAAAGAGATTCCCGTACCGTTGACAACAACACAGGACATGTTACTGCCTACAAAACATCTGCTTATTCACAAGCATGTTAAATATCTGTGACAGGCAATGATATTTTAAGCATTTTTCCTTTTGACACTGATTTGTAACTTATATGTAGATATTTTACTGTCATTTATTTTTGTGCTTTAAAGACTTGTATTTTTTTTCCAATTCAAGTAATTATAAATAGGCTCTGAATTTGCATTTTATACACTATTTTGATATTCAAGAAAGTATTTCCATGTTTAATTTGGAGACTGCAATGCTTAATTTTATGTGTCAACTTTACTGGGACAACAGGTGCCAGATTAAGCATTATTTCCTGGTGTACATGAGTGTGTTTCCAGATGAAATTACTATATGAATCAGCGGACTCAGTAGAGCCTATTGCCCTCTCCAGTGTAGGTCAGAATCATCAAGACTATTGACGGCCCAAATAGAACAAAATGTGGAGGAAAACAGAATTCATTCCTTCTGCCTAAAATTGGAGTTGAGCACTGGTCTTTGCATGTCCTTGGAGTGAGACATCATCAGTTTCCCTGGTCCTCAGGTGTTCAGATTCAGACTGAACTGCACCACCAGCTATCCTGGGTCTTTAGCTTGCAGCTGGCAAATCATGGAACTTCTCAGCTTATACAGTCATGTGAAACAATTGTTTATAATAAATCTCTTTATGTCTAGACATATAGATACAAGTATAGATATAATCTATTGGTTCTGTTACTCTGAAGAACCCTGACTAATACAGAGACCTATGTATGCTTGTCAGAGAGTTGTGGGAAAAAAAATACAAGGAAACATATGGTATTGTTAGGAAAAAACACAAATTGCTTTTCCTCTGATATTACAGCATAATCAACACAAGAAGACAGACTTCTCTGACCAAATGTGTGGGTGATTTCTCCCCACCACCAAGCAAGCCAGCAGTTCTCCAGGGGGCACTGCCTAGGTGTTCTCCAATTTAATTTCAACACTATATACCTGGAGATAGCATCAGATCTCACAGATTGAAGGCTAAGTCCCACAAATCTACCCCCCCACTTCTGATGCCAGGTGCAAGCTCCAGGTTGTTTTACCTGTGTTTCTGACCAATTGGATGTAAAATGGGGTTTCCAAGACCCACTTCTTGTGTCCAACCTATTTGCTGAGCTGCTCATAGAACTCAGGGAAACACATTTACTGGTTTATTATAAAGAATATTACGAATGATACAGATGAAGAGATGTACAGGGCAGGGTATAGGGGAAAGGGTGTGGAGCTTCCATGCCCTCCCCAGAAACACCATCCTCCAGGAATGTGTTTAGCTATCCAGAAACTCCCTGAATCCTGTGATACAGGGTTTTTAAGGAACCTTCATTACATAAGCATGATTGAAGCATGAACAACCATGTAGAAATGTGATTGGACAGAAAGGATATGATCTAACATTAACAGATTGGGTGAGAAAACCTAGCAAGGCCTGATTGTTCAGGTTCTTGGCCTGTCTGTGAAGCATTTCTTTCTGCTAGGTATTGGGTGAGACCCCTTCCCAAATGGGGTATGTGCACACATCCTCATACACACACACATACTTTTGTGTGCACATACACACATGTACACATTCTGTTAAGATTGTATTACAGAAAATCATCACGTTTTTAGTAAACCCAGAAATCCAAACACTGCTGACCTCATTTAAGATAGATTTTACTTTGATGTATTGAGCTTTTCCCTCACCAAAACTATTTTATTTATAATGGAAGCAGGTACTTCATGGCCAGATTTTGGAGACTCATTATTTAATATAATCTTAAATAATTCAGGACTTCTGAGTAGACTTTAGTTATCCATTATCTACATTTTTGAGTTCACTAACAACTCATAGAATTGAAATTTAAGAATAACTTTACTTGTTGGATACATACTCTTTTTGAAAGGATTGTGGCTAAAGTTATGCTGGGTTATACCTAACTAAGTAAATTCAGAGATTTTCTGAAGAATACATGCTGTTCCCACAGAGTATCACCTCTCTATTGGTCCAAAGTGTAGATTTTCACTTTTATAGAAAAATCTTCAAATACAGTTGAAAATTTTACCATTTCAATCTATACATTCTAGAAAAGTCCACTGGTAATTATAGTAGTTGCAGATATAAAAATAACTTTTGGTGTGTGCAACAGACTGATTAAAACTACTTATGTGCATTAGAGAACATGCTCTTGTGCAGTCAAGTTCAAAGTCAGGACGTCAAGTAATTACATAGAGTTAATATTGTTCTTGCTTATGTATTAGTAATACACTATATTAGAGACCAGAATATCAACAAAACCAGAATATCTACTGAGCCAGTATCTGATTATAACTAAACAGAAAGATAGTACCTCAAACCATCTAACCAAGTCCTTCCCAAATTTCTGACCTATCGAAACCAGGATAGGAAATGAAATGATTATGGTTGTTATTAGTCAGTAAGATTTTGAGTGATTTGTATTACAGCTGTTGATAACTAAAATGAATTAGATCCAAAAGCAGTGTGGTAAGGCCCCCTTCCACATTGCAGGAATAACTCCATCCTCTTGCTGGTATTATGCTATAATCAAGTAAGACACTTGGTTGCATATAAATTGTTTTTCTCTCTCTCTTCCTACCCTTCTCTCTTGCTTCCTCTCTCAGCCCAGAATCCGTAGTTAAATTCACATAAGACAAAGTGGTATGCAGTGTCCTTCCAATGTATCTCTTTTAGTCTTACGTACAACATGAGTTAGATATTAGTCAAATTAACCCTTTGGTAACTGAGATTTGGGGACATTAAGTAATTTAGATGAACAAACAAATACAAGAATCCATACGCTACGGAGGTGGGATCAAATTCATGAATGTTGCACTCAAAAATTTGAGACAACGTTCATAATCAAGTCACTAGGATTTTTCAAACACTAGTTATTTAACTATCTTATTCATGTATTTTTGCCATATTCACAAACCACCTTGCAGTCTCATATAATTAGTCATTTTCTTAACTTGAATCACTTTTTAAAACTTAGTCTATTCTAAAGCACATTTATGATATCATAAATTTGATATATTTGTAAGAAATCATATTGGAAAATAATTGCGACCTTATGCTTCAAACATGATTGAGTAATTAATACCAGGATGAATCTCCTACTGTACACAACTATAAAATGTGACAAATATATGAAGCAACTGTTTTAATGCACTATGTAACAAACAATGCAAGACTATATAATATGTGAAAAAGGAACATGTGTAAAGGAGCCCCACATTTTCCCTGGCTTCTGCCTGAGTGAAGTCTTTTATCTATTTGAAATACAATCAAAGCAGAACTTTGAGCTCTCACTGGGCTGAGGAAGCAGGTTTCAAAGTTCATGGTTAATAAGTGGCTGGATTTGTGGGTCAGGGACCTGAAGAAAAGAGAACTGAGCAGAGCAGGTAACTAACAATTTTTGTGGTTTATTACGGTTCTTCAGATAAAAGCAAAGCTGCATATTCACAAGGGTAACTCTGTTAGAACCAGCAGATTCTAATTGCTACATGGTTGAGATCTGAATGTAGAGAGAGGCAGTTCTTCAGGGTTAGGAAGCATTGGAATCCCAGCCTAGGAAGAAGAGCCAGATCTCACTGACCTTTAGGCATTCATTTGACTAACTTAGGAGCTACTAACACAACCTAGACAAAAAGACATCCCTTAAAATGAAGGCCAACAATGAAATATACCATTTCTTTAAAAAATCGTTTTCTAAGTAAGTGAAACAGTATGAAATCCCAATAATATCTGCCAGTTATTTATTTGACAATTATAATAAAATTTCCTGTCCTTTAAATAAAGAAAACATAGTTCAAACTTCTTACAATCCTGCATCATATCATCTAACATGTCCAGAACACAATAAAAATTGACAGGTATGAAATTTATGAACTATTAAAAAATAACAACAGATTCAAAGATGACCTAAATGTTGCATTTGTAGACAAGTACCAAAATGAAAATAAATTCACAATCAACAAAATCAATGTATCTAGGAATTATTCAAATATATTTAAGTTAAACACTACTAAAAAAACAAAGGATTGAAGTAGAAATCACAAAGGAAATTAAAATACGTTTTGAGTGGAATCACAGTAACAAAACATATCAAAATTGGAGACTTGCCACTAAGGTAGTTTTTAAGATTAAAATATATAGCAGCAAATGACTGTAAAAATTAAGAAGATGAAGAAGGAAGAAGGAAAACAAGAAGAAGAAAGAGGAGGAATGAAAGGAGTAAAAGTTAATTATCTTATTTCCACCTAAAGAAGATAGAAAAAGAGAAAATTATACCCAAAGCAGGTAGAATGAAGGAAATAATAAAAATAAGAGCAAGAAAACACACACCCACATACACAAAAACACGTAATAGGGAAAATCAACAAAATATAAACCAGGTTTGTTGAAAAGATTAATAAATTGTGAACTTTTTAAAGATAATTAAGAAAAAATATAAGAAATATAAATTACCAACATTATGAATTAAGGAGGAGACATTCTTTAGACTGTACAGATATATATATATTTTTTTGGTTATGAATATTCATGGATGCAAGGTGACTGTCATCACTGGTACCCAAGATGCGATGACCTGGAGATTGTGCAGATGTTAAAGAAATTAGATACTGCTATCAACAACTTTATGCCAATATGTTTGATAAATTAAGTGAAATACACAAAGTGCTTGGAAAAGTAGGTTAACCATGCTAGTACAAGAAGAAATAAAAAATGAGGTAGCCATTATATATGTTACATATATCAAATTTTTAATTAGTAAAAAGCCCTTTCTAAAATGTAAAATTTTAAGCCCATAGATTCATTGATGAATACTATCACAAATTTAACAAAGCGGTAATTTAAATCTTATAATATAATATGATTATATGATTTTGCTCATTTTTTTCAGTTAATGTAGAGAATTACAATTTTTGCTTTTTAAAAAATTTTAAACAATACTGCATTTCTGGGATAAATCTCAATTGGATATGAATTACTATCCTTCTTTATTTTTTTTTTCTTTTGTGACTGGTAAGGGAATCAGAACCCTTGGCTTGGTGTCGCCCGCACCGTGCTCAGCCAGTGAGTGCACCGGCCATCCCTATATAGGATCCAAACCTGCAGCCTCAGCACTCCCAGCGCCGCACTCTCCCGAGTGAGCCACGGGTTCGGCCCTACTATCCTTCTTTTAAGGACTTTTGCATATATGTTTTTATGCACCTTGGTCTACATTTCTTTTAAATTATTTTTCATTTTATTATTAGAGTTGATACTGGCCTGATAAATAACTTTCCAAAGGTGGGCTATGAAGAATCTGTGTTCATTTTGAATAAATAATTTGGGTGAAGTAGTTCAATATACTGAGGTAAGATAGGTCTTAAATGAAGTATGCAGTGTTTGGATTCTTGCATTTGCTAAAAATATAGTGTTTCTCCACAATAAAATGTTAATGAAGTGTGTGTGTGAAGTTTCTAAAAAAACACTGGTGTCATTCTAGAATATTAATGTGAGAATAACTGGGAGTCAAACTAAATTTCAGATTTGTGCATTTAACTAGTTATAATGCTGGTCATGTAACTGACATCAGTGAGAACTATAAAACTTAGGTTGAAAATAGCAAGTTTTTATTAAAAAAGACAGGCTGGACATAAATTTTTTACTTATTTGATATTCATATTAAGCTTATTCAGAGGAAAATTTTAAGTTAAAATAACATATGACATTTGTAGTGGATTGAATTATGTCCCCCAATACTCACTGAAACTTGAATTGTGTCTCCCAAGTTTCATGTATTAGAAATTTAGCCCCCACTAGGACTATTAAGAGGGTGAGAAATCCTATTATGGTAATCGAAAGGTGGAACCTTGAAGAGGTGATTGGATTGTAGGACCGTGCAGTAGTGAATGGGTTAAAAATGGTGTTCAGGGGTGTGGTTCTGAGGGCTTTAAAAGAAGAGGAGAGTCTTTCTTTCTTTGCTCTCTGCTCTCTTTGCTTCCACCATCTTGCAGTGTGAGACCCCTGTGTCACTGCCGCCACCATCAGATGGATTTTGGGCTTCCCAGCCTCAGAAAGTGTAAGCAACACATTTTGTTTTCTTTGCAAAGAATCCAGTTCCAAGTATTTTGTTATAAGCAACCTAAACGGACTAAAACAACGTTGGACAAATACAGAGAAAGTCATTACTGTATATTTTCCATGCTGTGTATTTTTATCAACCTAATTCTGAAAACTTCCACTATGTAAAATCATATACTTATCTATCAGATTTAAGATAAAGATGACTTTCAGTTCTAGTTTTTGTTCTCTTTGTATGGTAGCAGATATTTTTAAGATCTTTCAAGTGCAGTGTTTAAAAATACGGCTTTTATGATTTAAAATATACCCTTAAAAATTCTACTCTTCACAGTTGATACTAATCACTGCAGCTAACTCACAACAATCTGTAACAGTTGCTAAAAGCAAAGGCAATTGCAGATATATATTATTTTATGTATTTCAAATGTATTTTATAATGTATAGAAACAAAATGAGCAAGTATTGAGTAAGAATTTAATTTGTTGAATGAGTAAGAAAGATTATAAGTAATGAGTTTTATGACTTTATTTAATTAGACTGACATCAAACTTCAGCAAGTCTTGGGATGTAATGGAAATATTATAGCTAAAAATTCTTCAGATAAGGGGCATACATTTTATTCCAATAATTGATTAATTACAATATATTATTTTCTGTGGAGAAGTCTTACAGATGTCAGGTAGTATATGAAAGTACAAGGCATGAATATAAATATAAATGTACAATACACATACATACACCTTATATCTAGATATTCATATATACACACACACATATTATATATGTGTATAAACCTAGACACATTGATACGTGTAATTATAGAAATGCATATATAATATAGATATATATGTGTACATACACAAAACATATATATATATACACAAATAAATGCATACATATTAATCTATATGCATATTTGTATACAAATGTATACAGATGCTCCTTGACTTACAACAAGGTTACATCTGGATAAGCCCATTTTAAGTTGAAAATATCATAAATTGAAAATGTTTTTAGTACACCTAACCTACTGAACACCATAGCTCAACCAAGCCTTCCTTAAACATGCCAAGAACACCTCCATCAGCCTACAGCTGGACAAAATCATCTAACGCAAAGCCTACTTTATAATGAATTGTTGAATATCTAATGCAATTTATTGATATTGTATTGAATGTGTATCACTTTCATACCAGTATAAAGTCAAAAAATCATAAGTTGAACCATCGTAAGTCAGGGATCTTCTGCATATATACATGTGTAGACAGACAGATAGACAGATAGATGATAGATAATACATGCTTCAACATTCCCATCCCATCCCATGAATTTTATATTTTATACACACTACAATACATACAAAAATATAGATGTGTGAGTGTATATAAATTTCCTTATATATGTTTCCTATCTCTATGTATGAAAAAGGACTAGAAGCAGTGAAAGGGGAATAACAAATGATGATAACAAACCCCCATATCTTGTTTCTTAAATACCATTTTCCAATTAAAAGTACCAGGGCTCTTTGGAAAACTGGTTGATTACAGAGTTGGGGAAAGCAAAGTAGGAACAATTTGAACAACAAAATAAATAGCATAGAATGAGGTTATAACCCAAAGAAATAAATAGATATTTATGAGTTCATGCTGTTGTACATAAATAAATAACAGAATAAAAATATCAATAAGGATAAGAGACAACTCTTCCTCACAGAAGAATTTTAATTAATAAATGTAGAATGAACGAAGGAAATAGAAAATTACCATTAGAAATGTCACATCAGAAAGAATTATGAATAGCCAAAGCAATCCTCAGCAAAAAAAGTAAAGCTGGAGGCATTGCACTTCTTGACTTCAAACTATATTACAAATCTGTAGTAACAAAAACAGCATGGTACTGGCATAAAAACAGACCAATGTGGACCAATGGAACAGACAAAGAACTCAGAAATCAACCCACACATTTACAGCCAACTTCTCTTTGACAAAGACACCAAGAACATATGTTGGGGAAAAGACTGCCTTTTCAATAAATGGTGTTGGGAAAACTGGAATATCCATTTGTAGAAGAATGGAACTTGATCCGTACCTTTCACCATATACCAAAATCAACTCAAAATGGATTAGAGACCTAAATATAAGGCCTGAAACTTTAAAAGTCCTAGAAGAAAACATAGGGGAAATGCTCCAGGATTTAGGACTGGGCAATGACTTTATGAATAACACCCCAAAAGCACAGGCAACAAAAGAAAAAATAAACAAATGGGATTATATCAAACTAAAAAGCTTCTGCACAGCAAAAGAAACAATCAATCCATCCTACAGAATGGGAGAAAATATTTGCAAAATAGGCGTCTGACAAGGGATTAATATACAGAATATACAAAGAGCTCAGACAACTTTACAGCAAAAAACAAATAATCCAATTAAAAAATGGGCAAAGGAGCTGAATAGACATTTCTCAAAGCAAGACATACAAATGGCCAATAGGTATATGAAAAAAATGATCAACATCACTAATCATCAGGGAAATGCAAATCAAAACCTCTTTGAAATATCACCTCACCCCAGTCAGACTGGCTGTTATAAAAAAGACAGAGAATAACAAATGCTGGTGAGGATGTGGAGAGAGAGGAACCCTCCTGCACTGCTTGTAGGACTGTAAATTAGTGCAGCCATTATGGAGAAGAGTATGGAGGTTCCTTAAATAACTACAGATAGAACTTCCACATGATCCAGCAATCCCACTCCTGGAGATATGTCCAGAGGATTGGAAAACATCAGGTCAAAGGGATACCTGCACTCCCATGTTTATTGCAGCTCTATTTACAATAGCGAGGCAATGGAACCAACCTAAATGTCCATCAATGGATGACTGGATAAGGAGATTGTGGAATACACAATGGAATACTATTCAGCCATAAAAAGGAATGAAATTCTACAATTTGCAACAACATGGATGAGCCTGGAGAAAATTATTCTTAGTGAAACAACCCAGGTACAGAAAGAGAAATACCGCATGTTCTCACTCATAACTGGGTGTCAAATCCATAAATAAACAAATGAACAATAAAGAGAGACAGAAAAAGAAAGAATCAATCACAGCAATATGTTAAACTTTTAGAAAACTAGAGGTGGAAAAGGGGAGGGGAGTGGCAGAGCAAGGGGGTCTAATGAAGAACTGGTCAATGGACACAAAGAATGATTGCATGTTGTAATGATGAATGAGCTAACTGTGCTGATCTAACCACCACATGTTGTACACAGTTATTGAAAGTCAATGCTGTACCCCACATGTATGTATAACAAAATAAATAAATTAATTAATTAATTAATAAAAAAAGAAAAGAAATAATTGCTGTAGACAAGATCCACCAAAGGATGATAAAAGTAGTCAACAGATTTTTAATCAGAAATAGAATATTTGAATAGTCTAAACATCTTCCCCAATATATTTGGAAATACAAATGGAAAAATGGAAATAGTCTTAAAGAATGTACTTGTAATTACTAATGGAAAAATAAGGCCTTCTCAGTAGGGATTCCTAGCAGACGTCACTTTAACTAAATAGTCAAAAACAATATCACCAGTAATACAAGTACAACATGAAGTACTTCCTGATACGGTTATATCACCTCTGTTGTATCCTTCCTATTAATACATTTTCTCAACTTAATCATGAACGAAGAATCATATAAAACCAAATGGAAGGACTTTCTACAAAATAGCTGATAAATACCTTCTAAAGATGACAACATCATAAAAAACAAACAAGCAAAGCAAAGACTGAGAAATTGTCACAGACTGTAGGAGGAAACTTGGTACATCAGTGGAGAATCTGGGTATAAGGCTCATTAAACTCTCTAGCATTTTTACAATTCTGTTTTTATATAAAATTATCTCAAAATAAAATAGCTAAAAGGGTAAGATAAATACAAGAATTGCATTCAAATAGTCTTTAAACAACTTAAATGTTTTATTTTTTAAACAAACATCTCAAAAGCCATATTTTGACAACAAAAGGTGAGGGAAGCTTGAAATAGTTTATATTTCATTTCTGAGTATTAACTATCGTAATATTTCTTAGTATTGTGTTAGACAGAGAAGAATACAAACTTACTCTTGAATAAGAAGAAATTGTTTAACTGAACTGTCGTATTACTTTAAAGAAATAAATGTCTTAGTAGCTGCTATTGTTTTATCTCTCCCCTCATGTATCCTTTTAAAATATACTCTGCACCCTTACTATAGGAATGGGCATGTAGCCAAGACAGGGTCAAAATAGTTACCCAATCTTTCTAGCTACAGTTAGACTAAGAAAACTGAAATAGTTGGATCTGAGGAATACCTTTTTTTTCCCTCTCAACTTTTTCAGCTCTAAGAATGTGAATCCAAATCACCAGGTAGAAGAGTTCCTCAATCTCCTGGGCTTCCTGTCATGAATGTAAGTGTTGTCATATAAATAAAAGCATATTTTACATGCCAGGATGCAAATGAATGCTAGATACCAAGCTATCTCTGCTGACCACTATTTTTTGTTGGGGGTGAGGGGAGAGTTGGCGTGGGGTGGCTGTTATTGTAAACCAAGATATTTCTCCTTTTTCCTTTTTTGTGTTAAAGTTAGTAACTCTAACACTGACTTGGATTTCTGTCATTTGCTACTCTGTCCTGATATTATATCTATACACCGATAACCAAAAACTCTGCTCTGACCAGGTCAGCTAAATTATAGTTCCTTGGAAGATCTGGAATATGTCAGTAGTCACATCCACCACCTATGAAAATGTTATCATAAGCCCATTTTTACTTAGAAACAGAGGTAATGGCACTAGAAAGCTAAAAAATAACCTAGGATACTTCTTGAAACCCTAATATTACCTAATAACAATCCCAAATCTATACATCATGTACAACCAATAGAAAACCTCATAAAGTGATTAGGCAGGATTGTCTCTCTCTCCTTTGATCCTTCCTCCTCCTTGTGATTTTAAAAGGCAAAACTCTTCTGGCCCTCTTTGGAACACATTTCTCAGGGTGACATGATTAGTGTCACCCTTGTTGCAATCATATTGGCTCAATAAATCCTTGCTGTATGTATCTGGCTTCAGTTTCTTTTTAGGTCAACAATGTTAAGCTCAGTGCAGCCCAAAATACTTCCTCATAACAGTCCCATTTTTGCCCGCTTTCCCAAGATGGTAGTGCTCCTTTTACTGTGAAAAGTTTCCTAATTGGATGGATAAATTAAGCAATTATGATCTTCATAGATTATATAAAATATAAAATTAACTAGAATTTTAAATCTTAAAATGATGAGGGCATTTATAAAAGTTATCACAGAACATATTTTAAAACTTGTGATTCTGGTGCAGTATCAAGCTTTGGACAATTATGGCATTCCAGATACTTAGAGTTGTTCCAAATCACTCTACTATGGTAACTTTCCAAGATCATTTTGGATATGCCAAGATGTTATGCTCTGATTTAATTTCTAAAAATACAGGAGGAGGCCATATTTTCTAGCTGTGATATGGTTTCCAGTAACCTATGACTAGCCAGATTTTCAGGCTGTGATGCCATTTTCAAATACTTTTAGGCATGCCAAAACTTTATACTCTGATTGAATTTTTAAATAGTTAGGAATATGCCAGATTGTCGGACTATAAAGTCATTGCCAGAACTTCATTTCTTGGGAGAGAAAAAGCTCATATGAACAGATCACTTAAAGTTTATAGTCTTGCACAATAATTTATACACTTCTCTTTTCTCCCCAAGGAACTCCTCATTATGTCTTTGTATCGATAATTATTCTAACAACATTTTTACCAGTCTTAAAGCTCACAGTTTCAATAGCATGAGGGCATACTTACCTACGTTAATTATTAAGAAAAATTCAAACTCAAAAATACCAAAATTAATCTATCAATTTCCTACCTTTACCAAATTAGCTACGTCTTGTGACTTTCTTATGTAAATTCACAGCAATACAATGCCACCAACTCCCCAGTTCGAAATATTACCTACTACTCCTCCTTCTAACTCTTCCACATTGAAGAATTTGGCAAATTTCTTAGATTCTACTGTCACATTAACCATAGCATCAATGCCTGGACTTATCTTCCCAAATCACTGTTTATAAATCAGATTTGCACCAATCCTGTGGCATTTCACAGTAGATTCTCAAGTGGCTTATGAATATAGGTCAGTTTATCCAAAAAAATCTATGGTTATCACCAAGATACAGACCACTTTCCCTTCATTAGGAATTTCTTGGGGCCAAATTGGATTGCTCATTGACAAAAGATGCTAATTATGATGCAAATGATGATAATGATGATGATGATGATGTTTATTAGCTAACATTAATTGAGTGCCTCTTACCTGTTTGCTATAATTTCAGTTGCATTATGCCTATGTTTAAATCACAAATATAATAGCCATCGGGAAATTAAAAAGTTATTAAAAATTTTTAAAAATCCATTATAATGGCTGACACAAATATAAGTTATATTAAATTTTATATAAGTATAAATGATTGATTCATGAACAAAATCAGTATTATATAGAACTCTTTATATCGTTAATAAAGGAAAAACAAGAAAAAATTCTCAATGGAAAAAAAACCCCAAGGAATAGAATAATAAATATCAAGAACATCATAAAAGGCCATATTTTGTTTTATTTCATTAAGAATAAATCTATTTTGATGAACTTGTACTGATTTTCACTTTTAGTATTTCAACTCCTGTTCTATCACTCTCAATACTCTCATCTGAGCTCTTTGATTTGTGTTTTATTTGTTACCTTTTGAGCAGAATGTTTAGTTCATTAATGTTATTTCTTTGAGTTAGATATTAAAGCATTTTTTACTAAAATTTATTTTTTCTTAATACCACTTTATCCAAATTCCAAAAAATATATAAATTAATGTGTATTGTTTTCTATATTTAAATAAGATATGATTGCAGCTTGGAGCTCCAATGTAATGTAATAATTAAAATGGAGATTATATTAAACTAATTATCTTAAAACAAAATTTCAACTGTTTGGGCTCTTGTGCGGATTAATGTATTTTATTTAAATTGTTTATCTCTTCTTTAAACAAATTAAAATAAACCTGGCTCATAGTTCTTAAACTATTTTGACAAATCTCTGTTCTTGTTTCTATATATTTTTTATCTATTAACATTTAATTGTAGGAAAGTAACCTAAGACCAGTCAAAATTTAGTATTGTTGTGGTGTGAATAGTTTTGTCCCCTCAAAGTTCATATGTTGAAATCCCTACCCACAAGATATGTATTAGGAGATGGGGCATTTGCATGGTTTTTAGAAGTTGGGGCATCTGGGATTAGTGCCTTTTTGAAATAAACCCGAGAAAGCTAGTTCATCACTTCCATCATGTGAGGATACATGAAAAAGGCACCATCTAGGAGCCAGAAAACAGAAACTGAATCTGCCTTAATCTTGGACTTCCCAGCCTCTAAAAATGTGAGAAATAAATTTCTGTTTACAAGCTACCCAGTTTATTGTATTTTAGTGTAGAAACCTGGGTGAATTAAGAGAAGCTCACTAATTTTACTACAAGACCTCTGTAGTAAACTTTTCATTCTTACATTTGATGACTTTCTTTTTTATTAGTTTTAAGATAAAATATCTTACTACAACATATTTTTTTTTCCTTTCATTTTATGTTCTGACTCAACTCAGAAAAAGAGGATTTTGTTTGACTTATTTTTCTTTTGTTTCCATTATACCTAGGTTATTACATGCATAATGTTTGTTTGGCTCCATGATAAAAGAAAAATAATTACCTGTAAATAAATTGTATTTTTTTCCTCTATTATCTTTATTTTAAATTATTTTGAACATCCATCCCTTTGCTCTTTCCTTGTTTATCTTGGGAAATTTTCTTGAAACTCCCCCACACAATACTGCTTTGATTTTTTTGGTCTTTTAGTGATGTTCTTTTCAATTTTAACTGTACTTACTTCCCTCACTAAAATGTTAACCCTTTATCATCTCCCCATGTATTACTCGGTTTTATTTACCAAAGCATGCTTTAGACTATACCCTTGTCAATTCAATCTGCTATTTTATCATCTGATGTCTTGTTTTTAGTCCTATGTTTTTTCAACTGTCCCAAGTTCACAATAGATCTTATTTAAATAAATAAATAAATGAATGTTTGGGTTTTTTCCTGTGTTAATAAATATTTTTCAAATAACAGCTCCATTTTACCACAAGTTTAATGATTTTCTCATACTGAAGAGTATTTTCAAAGTTCTATCTTTTTAAAAAAATTGTTCTTGCCATTTAAAAAGAAGAATTCTATTTGAGCCTTTGTGGCCTTAACAATCTATAAAGCTTACTTCAAAAAATTCAGGGGAAATTTTGTATTATTTTCCAATTTAATTTTTCTGTGAATTTTTTGAAGTATCCTTATATAGATCTTTTTTAAAAAGTTAAACTGAATGGCCTGTAAGCACAAATATATTGCCATTATTATCATCTGTCAACTAGAAGGCATTTATAGATGGAGTGGGTAATTCTGAGAGGAAGTGCTTCTCTAATTTTTTTTTTTTTCCTTGTGCTATTTTTAAGGTTCCACATTGGCAACTTTTATTTTTTCTATCTAACTTTGAGTCTGGCTTCTGTTCATGGTACATGGTGAGGCTGTGTGTTTCTGCCAGCTCTGCCGAGAGGGTAGAATTGTGCTCTTTATTTATTTTTTTGTTTGGTTGTAGTTCCTAAGTGAACCAGGCCCAGTCTTACTGTCTCTGTTTTTAATGCTACTAGTCTGTCCCTAGAAGCTTCATCTTTGGGAAATGACGTCATTACTTGGATTCCCCAATAAGATTCAGAGTTTGGATAACTGTTTTTACCTTCAGAAATGGCCTCTTAATCTTCGGCAACACTTCTTTTTCCTAGAAGAAAGAGGCTTAAGTCAATTTTCTGAGACTGTCTTAAATCTGGATTAACCCAAACTACATCTTTCAGATTTTCCTTGAAGCTTCTGGTCCCTTGATTATTCCCTTCCTTGTGGGTTTTTGTTTGTTTGTTTGATTTGTTTTTCTTTTTGTTTTAAATTGTATCACATAGGGTGTTTCCATTTTTAAGATACTTAGTTCACGATGCTGTAAAAAAGTATTATAGATTTGGTGGCTTATAAACAACAGAAAAATTTTTTACTCACAGTTCTAGAGGCTAAAAATCTGAGATCAGGGTGTCAGCATGGTCAGGGTCTGGTGAGAGCTTTTTCTGGGTTGCAGAATGTCATCTCATTGTGTCCTCACATGGTAGAAAGAGGGAAAGAAAGCTGTTTGGAGTTTCTTTCATAAGGGCACTAATTGTTATTCAAGACGGCTCCATCCTCACTACCTAATTACCTGCCAAAGAACCTACCTCTTAATATCATCATATTGGGAGTTAAGATTTCCACATATGAATTCTGGGGAACACATTCAGTCCATTGCAGATAGCTAATGGTGTTTTATTTCCTTGTTACCTTCATGCCTTTTTAAATAACTATCAACATTTCATTTTCAAGGGTATACTCTCTTGGTCCTTACTAAGTGCTAAAATGAGTCTAACCTTGGGCACAGCTGAATGTGCTAATCATGGCCATCTGACGTAAGAGGAGACAGCTGGATCATTTTTCTCAGAAATTTCAAAAATTAAATTTAGATATTTCTGTTGACCTAGAAAAAGAATCTACGGCACTGAGAAAGTATCAGAGAATTTATCTGGGACAAATATGTATATCTGCAGCCTGGGGAAACACCACCAAGTTTCCTTGGGAATAGCTTTCTAAAGGGCCAGCGGAGCTTCAGCATGTTCTGTAAGTACAGAAAAGTGAAGAACAAAGGGAAGAAAAAGGGACAGCCCCTTAAACAGCACAATAGGTTTCCTATTGATTGCATAGCACTACGTACAGTAGTGATTACTCCTTGATTACAAGCCTTGTACACATGTATGAGTAAGGTTCCAAGATATAATTTCAGCATTCCTAAGTTAATATGTAGCCTTTTCAGGTGTCAGTACATCTGGTTTTAGGTTAGAAAATAGTCTTGTGTTAACAGTTCCAGAATGTGGGGACCTGACTAATGCTCCATTCCAGACCCCACCCTCTGCCCCCCTGCCCCAAGGCTTTCAGGAATTTAGTTTCACCACAGTCAGAGCAGATTTCTGTTTTATCACTTTAAATAGTTCTCTGAGGGCCCTGAATTTCTAAGATGATGTAAATTTGGGGTTGAGGGCTGCATTTGAGTAAAGGAAGTTTGGCCTATGAGCCCTGATAATTGATACATTTTGGTCAGCATAGAGAGAGAAGAAAAAAGCTAACACCTAGAAAGCAGAAGCAATGAGAAACCTTGGTTTTGAACTTTCAATTCTGGTTACAATTCTGTTGGAGCCTTAAATTTTTTCCTACCATTGAGACCTGTGAGATATTCTATACCTGTAAAATATGTGGATTGTGTAGATGAAACCAACTGATCCTTGTTAAAAGCATCTAAGACCAACCTGTACTAGAGAACTGATATCTGAGCTGAAATAACTAGGTAAAGTACATACATTATGGAGCCCCTAATTTACACTAGAAGTTGTAACAGTGGAAAGAGAAGATATGGGAAACTATTAGAATATTGTGAGGAAAACAGAGTAGTTTAGTCAGGCCTCCTTGCCTCAGGTCCGGCTGGGTGTGGTGCAGCACATCCTTTGTAAACAAGTTGTGTGGGAGTAGAATTAGTGTGCATGCATGACCTTTCAGCTTTTTGCTGTTTTTGGTGTGTTCTTCAGTGTGTGAGGCAGCGGCTCTGAACCGCTGGTGGGCAGAGCTTGTATCCAAAAATACAGCATGCTCATTTTGCCAGCAGCTGCTCAGTTTTTCTTTGGACTTTTTTGGCAGCTGCTCAGTTTTCTCCTTGGACTACCTAGCTCGTAGATCTGCATATGAAAAGTTTGTGAGTAGTCTCGAGGGGTATGTGAGATCCAACCCTAGGTCTATAAACATAATGAATAAAAACACTCCAGGGATTTCTAATGGATTTATTTTGGAGGTGAACACATAAATGAAATTAAGAAGTATTGCTAATGTTTAGCTTGAAAAACTGGGTTGTTGATGGTGCCACTTACTATGGTATAGTATATGAAGGAAACTAGATTGTGATGATGCTAGATAATTCTTTTTGTATGTGTTTAGTTTTACATGCTTATTAGATATCCAACATCTCAGGCATGCAGACAGGAACATGGGTCCAGAGAGGTGAATGACAGAAATATTAATGTGAGAAGAATCAGCATATGGAGAGAATGTAGAGCTTTTAGAGCAAATGAGATATCATAGGGATAAAATGCATATGAAGAAACGAAGTAGAAGTTCTGTGACTGAGCCCTCCAGTAAGAGCTAATAATGGATATTAATATAGTGTAATTTATGTAAGAGAAAAAAATTAGAAAAGTGTGGTATCATGATAGCCAAATCACTACATTGTTTTAAGAGAGAAGTCATGGTTACCTATGACAAATGTCTGAAGATATAATTCCTTAAAGGTAACAATAGAGAAGTTATTTATTTGGCAACAGGAAAATGGTTAGGGAGCTCTATCTTGACATTTAAGTGTAACTGATAGAATTCTGTTCCAGGTTGGAATGAGTTGGGAAGAAAATTTTTGCTTTAAAAGAAATCAGAGAAATGGCTAAATAAGTAGAATAAAAGCAGGAGCCACTGAAGACTTTTGAAATTAGATGCTTGACCGTGTTTGTGTAATAGTAATGTAAAGGTGGGAAACCTTTCACACAGTCATGTATACACTACATAACTAACTTTGTTTTCCCTTTATAGCTCACCCTTAGTGACTAACTAAGATTGTATCAAAATCAGACATTTTGTCTCCTCCAGTACATCTCTTAAAACATCCACTCTCACAAAGAAGGAAGGAGTTGTCCATCACACTTGAAGACATCCTGCATCCTATATACATCTCTCAAAGCACCTTGTCTCATCTGATACATCGCTCAAATCACCCTGTTTCACCTGATACATTTACCTATATAAACCCCAACCCTCAATTGATCAGGGGGGCAGTGGGGACATTACCTTCTGTCTCCCAGTCAATGTCTTCTGAAATAAAAAGCCTTTCCTTTAAATTCTGTCTGGAGAGTGTGATTGATGATCCTATGGCAGCAAGCACTCAGACCCATATGTGTCAGGGATTCTCCTGACTATGTCAGCCTCTCACATTTTGGTTGATAATACAGGACTCATTAATTATCAAATTTGTGATGTCCAACATGGGTCTGAGCTGCTCGCAGCTTGGGTGTCCTCTAGGGAATGGAATTTTCTGCCTCATTGTCCATGCAGCTGCTTGGCCCTTTTTAGGCAGAGGACACGGCCAGAAATTCCCAGCTCCCCAGATGTCCCTGACTACTTGCACTTGGAAAACTGAAACTCACCTGTAAAGGAAAGCATTGGATTTTCTGGTTTTGGCAGGTGAGTCCTTTTGGTATCCCAACTTGGGCAGTTGTATAATTTTTGGAGAACCCTGTTTGCAGTATTTTGCCCACAGTGTTATAAGGACTCATCAGAAGTTCATTTGACAGGACTATTTGTAAGTGTTTTTTTTTTTGTTGTGAATAGTACTTTGCTAAGTGTACTATTTGTTATAAATAATAATTTGGTAATTGTGTTATTTTTTGTGAATAGTATATTGGCAAGTGTGTTGTTTGTGCAAGTTGATATGAGAAATTAACCGTCTATCCCAGTTATTAGACCTGTAGGATGTATATTACAAATCGGGCTGAGTATAGCTATGAGCCTATGAAAAAGACGCATATGACTTTTTTTTAACAATGTACAGGAGATTTTTTTTAACAATGTATGGGAGATTTTTTTAACAATTTACACTGGGAGATCAGGAGAAGTGGCCTGTAAATGGAAGTTTAAATTATAATACAATTCTATAATTGGATCTATTTTGTCATAATCAGAGTAAATGTCATGACAGTCTATATGTCCAATCATTCATGCAGTTGTTTCAAAGTGAAACAGATCAGGATGATTGCAAATTGTTGATGCAAAGTTCGGAGGAGTTCTGAAATAAGAAAAAAATGAATAAAACAATTTTGCTTCTCCAGCCAGATCCTTTAGATGAATGGCCCTTGCTCCACCTCTGGTGGAGTGAGCAGCTGAGAGAGGGACTCCCCCATCATCCATCCCTGTTACTCCCTCAGCTCCTTATTCTTTACTTGTCCAAGCTCATTTGCCTGATCCAGTTCCTGGGCACATTCTCAGCTTGCTCTCCATATTGATTCCAGTGCCCGCTGGGGACCCAGAAAAAGCAGGTACACAACCACCAACTAATAAGCCAGGGACTACTAACCCTACTTGACCCACATTATAATGTTAAGGGACTCAGTGCTTCAACTCCAGCTTACACCCATTCCCAGATCTACTCAAAGGAAAAGAACCTGGCCTGGCCGAAAACATGATCTCACCCTCTTGTAACAGAAAAGATACTCAATTTGGTGGGAGGCCGCTTCTACAGTGGGGTTATACCCTTAAGACAAATGCTCACAGGTGGATTAAGTGAAGATGGACATCCAGACAGAATGATGTGGGCATACAGTCCCTTTACTACCTCTGACCTTTATGATTGGGAACAAAATAACCCCACTTATTGGAAGGATACTACTAAAATGGCTGAACTCTTTCAGCCTATTTTTAGCACCCACCACCCTACTTGGGCAGACATACAGAATCATCTCACTGTTTTATTGACATCAGATGAATGCCAATTAGTATTGGAGAAAGCCAGGGAAGAAGCCAACTGACTACATGCTGAGGACCCCAATGACCTGGTAAGACCAAGCATTGAGGAAGTTGTCCCCTACCACAATCCTGAAGAGGACTCCAACATTGGTGATGAAGATAGGATCCAACATTTTTGGACATGCGTACTAGCAGGACTGTGGAAAGGGATACCCAAATTCAAAAGTTTGAACAAAGTACATAAGGAAGGAACCTAATGAATATCAGTCTGCCTTTCTGGAATGGATTCTAATGGCTTACTGTAAATACACAAGTGCAAACCCAAATAATCTAGAAAATATGCAATTGGTTAATATGACCTTTATTGGACAAAGTTTGCCTGATATCCAACAAAAACTGCAAAAATTAGGAGGGGCCTTGACTTTGCCAGTGTCCCACATAGTGGATGTAGCCTAAAAGGATTTTCTCAGTTGGTATCAGTTAAAGGATCAACAGAAGGATATGAGACAGGCCAGACTTAGAGTGTTGGCCCTAACTCAAAATCAAAAACAGGAAGAAGCCCACAAAATAGAAAGCCTCCTCAGAAGGAGCCCACATCTAAGCCTCCTTTAGCTAAGACTCAGTGTGCCTATTGTGAGGTCGAAGGCCGCTGGTGTAAAGATCGCCCAAGTTAAGAAGGAAAAACAAAAATGAAAATGTGCTCCACATGGCCAGCTTAGAAGGAGGAGACACTGAAAGAGGGTGTCCAGAAGTTCTTTTACAGGCAGGAGAAGAACTACCTGTGATAACCCTCTCCCACCAAGAACCTAGGACAACTTTAGATGTGGTAGGAAAAATGACTGATTTTCTTACTGACACTGGAGCTACCTACTCTGTTCTTTCTTTCTTTATTTATTTTTTTATTTTTATTTTTTTGATGAACAATTCTTAGTTTAATTAGTTAATTTATTTATTTTAATTTATCAATGTACAATGTAGTTGATTTTCATGTCCCTTTACCAATTCCTCTCTCCCCTCTCCCTCTCCCCGCTCCCACCCATCAACATCATATCTGTTCACTTGTCTTAACAACTTCAAGGAATTGTTGAGATCCTTGTCTCTTCTTCCCCACACCACCTCCCCATTTGTTTGTTTGTTTGTTTGTTTGTTTGTTTTTGTTTGTTTGTTTATTTATTTTTAGCTCCCACAAATAAGTGAGAACACATGGTATTTTTCTTTCTGCACCTGACGTATTTCACTTAATATAATTTTTTCTAAGTCCATCCATGTTGCTGCAAGCGGTAGTATTTCATTCTTTTTTATAGTAGAGTAGTATTCTCATGTAGATGTACTATAATTTCCTTATCCGCTTATCTGATGATGGACATTTGCACTGGTCCCAACTCTTTTCTAGTGTAAATAATGCTACAATAAACACTGGAGTACAGATATCCCTTCAACATGATGATTTCCATTCCTCTAGGTATATTCCCAGCAGTGGAATAGCTGGGTCATATGGTAGATCTACCTGTAATTGCTTAAGGAAACTCCATACCATTTTCCATAAAGGCTACACCACTTTTCAGTTCCACCAACAGTGTAGGAGGTTTCCTTTTTCTCCACAACCTCACCAGTGTTTATCATTCTCAGGCTTTTGGATATTAGCCTTCCTAACTGGAGTGAGATGGTATCTCAGTATGGTTTGATTTGCATTTCCTGAATGCTGAGTGATGTTGACCATTTTTTCATGTGTATCTTGGTCATTTGTATATCTTCCTTTGAGAAATGCCTATTCAGCTCATTTTCCCATTTTTTAATTGGGTTATTTGGTTTTTTGCTGTAAAGCTGAATTCCTTGTATTTTCTGGATATTAATCCTTTGTCAGATGTATGTTTTTCAAATATTTTCTCCCAGTCTGTTGGTTGTCTTTTCAATCTGTTGATTGTTTCTTTTGCTGTGCAGAAATTTTTAGATTGATTTAATCCCATTTGTTTATTTTTCCTTTGGTTGTCTGTGCTTTAGGGGTCATATTCATGAAGTCTATACCCTCTCCTACTTCCTAGAGTGTTTCCACCCTGTTTTCTTTTAGGAGTTTTATTATTTACAGATGTATATTTAATTCTTCTATCCATTTTGAGTTGATTTTGGTATATGGTGAGAGATACAGGTTTAGTTTCATTCTCCTACATATGAATATCCAGTTTTCTCAGCACCATTTGCCAAAGAGGCAGTTTCTTCCCCAGTGTGTAGACTTGGTGCCTTGTCAAAGATCAGATGGCTGTAGGTGTATGGGTTGATTTCTGGGTTCTCTATTCTATTCCATTGATCTGTGTGTCTGTTTTTATGCCAGTACAAAGCTGTTTTGGTTATTATAGCTTTGTAGTATAGTTTAAAGTCACATAGTGTTATGCCTCCAGATTTATTTATTTATTTGCTTATTTTGCTCAGTATTTCTTTGGCTATTCATGGTCTTTTGTTATTCCATATAAATTTCTGGATAGTCTTTTTTCCCCTTTTCAGAGAAAAATGTCATTGGAATTTTGATGGGGATTGCATTGAATGTGTAGATCACTTTGGGTAGTATGGACATTATCACAATGTTAATTCTTCTAATCCAAGAGCATGGGATATCTTTCCATCTTCTTGTGTCCTCTTTAATTTCTCTCAACAGTGGTTTATAGTTCTCTTCACAGAGATTTTTCACATCCTTGGTTAACTTTATTACTAAGTATTTTATTTTTTTTGGTGGCTATTGTAAATGGGGTAGTTTTCTTGATTTCTTTTTCTGCATGTTCACTGCTGGAGTACAGAAATGCTACTGATTTTTGTGTTTTGATTTTGTATTCTGCAAACTGTGCTGAAATCATTATCAACTCTAAGAAGTTTTTGTTTTGTTTTGTTTTTGTTTTGTAGAGGCTTTAGGCTGTTTAATATATGGGATCATATCATCTTCAAGCAGGGACAGTTTGACTTTATGTTTTCCAATCTCGAAGCCCTTTATTTCCTTCTCTTCTCTGATTGCTCTGGCTAGTACTTCCAACACTAAGTTGAATCAGAGTGGTAAGAGTGGGCATCCTTGTCTAGTTCCTGTTTTTAATATTCCTGTTCAGAATGATATTGGCAGTGTTCTTATCATATATGGCTTTAATTATATTGAGATACTTTCTTCTATACCTAACTTGTAGAAAGTCTTTATCATGAACAAATGTTGAATTTTGTCAAAAGCTTTTCAGCATCTATAGAGATGATCATATGGTCTTTGTCTTTGATTTTATTGATGTGGTGTATCACATTTATTGGTTTGAGTATGTTGAACAAACCTTGCATCCCTGGGATGAATCCCACTTAATCATGGTGCATAATTTTGTGTATGTGTTGCTGTATTCTGTTAGCTAGTATTTTCTTCAGGAATTTTGCGTTTATATCCAGCATCAAAGTTAGACAAATTAACCTCAAAAGTTTCATCAGTAACAAGGGTATCTTGAAAGCCAAATCAGCACCATTTCTTACAGCCCCTGCAATGCGAGATTGGCTCAAATATATTGATCCATAGCTTTTGTATATGCCTGAATGCCCAATTCCTTTAATGGGATGAGACCTTAACCAGATTCCAAGCACAAATTACCTTTGCGAAATATCAGCTTTATATTTATGTTCCAAAAGAGCAAGTATGGATATCACAGACTGCCTTGGTTTAAACAAGACCGGACCTAGTAATCTCAGAAGCTATAAAGGACCCAGTAGATGCTTGAGCTTGGGCCATTGGGACCCCTGGGAAAGTAGACACCACCCTAGTGTTAATAAAAACCAAGACTGGGCACAAGAAACCAAGAATTAGACAGTACTCCCTGAAACTACACACCCAACTAGGCATTCAGACATTGGTTACTAAATTTTTGCAACTTGGGCTGCTGAGACCTTGTTGTTCCCCTTATAAAACTCACAGTATTAAAACCAGGAACCTAAGAACACCACTTTTTTCAGGACTTGAGGTCTATCAATCACACAATGGGAGGCATCTATCTGGTGGTAGCCAACTCATGCACTTTACTGACTACTTTGACTTGAGTCTTTGTGCACTTTTCTGTTTTGGACTTGAACTATGCCTTCTTTAGTATCCCACTGACCACTGAATCCCAGGAACTCTTTCCATTTGAATGGGAGGATACTGAAACTAAGATTAAACAACAATATTGTGGGACTGTGTTGCCCCAAGGATTTAAAAATTCTCCCATCATATTTAGGGAAATATTGGCCTGAGATTTAGGTTATTTCCTTTGCTAAATGTGAAAATTCTATAATATGTGGATGATATTTTGATAGCCAGCTTAGAAGCAGAAGCGTTTCTTCAACATTGTTGTCAAGAATCAAACTATTTGACTAAAAAGGATATAAATTCTCTACTAAGAAGGTATATATTACCCAAGTAAGTGTAAAGTATTTGGGATTTGAAGTCTCCAGGGGCAAAGAAATCTTTGCCCAATAGATGGGAAGCTATTTCCTGACTTGTACTCCCTAAAGCCAATGAACAGTTGCATGGGTGTTTTGGAAAGACTAGCTTTTATCACATCTGGACTCCAGGCTTTGGGCTCTGCAGTGGATTGAATGTCCACTACCTCCCCCTACTCTCTGCCCCCAAATTTACTGAAGCTTAATATCCACTGTAACTGTTGAGGGTGGGAAATCTTATGATAATTGAATGGTTGGGCCTTGAAGAGGTGATTACTTTGATGGTTGAATGGTGGTCATGAGCATGGCTCTAAGGGCTTTAAAAGGAGAGGGCATGAAGAGATAGCACTCTCTCTCTCTCTCTCCTTTTGCTCTGCCATTTTCTGCCATGTGAGACCCCTGTGTTGCAGTAAAGCTACCACTGAAAACGATCCTCATTAGATGTGTTCCCTGGACTTTGGACTTTCCAGGCTCCAAAACTGTAGCAATAAATTTCATTTTCTTGCAAATTACCTAATTCCAGATATTTTGTTTTAAGCAACAGAAATGGACTAATACAGTACCATAGCCAAACCTCTGTATGAGGCCTTAAAAGATGAAGAAAAAGAAACTCATGTGGACTGGCAAATGCCAAAAATCCTTTTTGACTATTAAGGAAAGAATGTTGACTGCCCCTGCTCTGGACTGGCCAGATCTCCGGAAGCCTTTTGACCTCTTTGTACAAGAGAGGCAAGGGATCAAGTTAAACATTTTGACTCAGAATTTGGGAAGCCAAAAGTGACCAGTGGCGTATTTTTCAGAACAATTATAACCTGTGACAAAAGGATGGCACACATGTTTGCAGTCAGTGAACACAACTTGTGACACGCTCCAAGAAGCTGAAAAGTTTACCATGGGTCAGCCCATTACAGTACACACTACGCACTATGTTCTTCCGTTCTTAGAATAGAAGCGGGGATACTGGCTGACAATGGGAAAGCTCAGCAAATATGAGGCCATCCTGCTAGACAATCCTAATGTCACCTGAATGGCTCTGTCTTTTCTGAGTCTTGCCACTCTTCTACCTGACTCTCTAGACCCTTTACACATCATGATTATGTGCAAATAATTGACCAAGTATTCTCCAGCCAACCTGATTTGACTGACCAACTTTTTGAGGCACTTGATGTGGAATTGTATATGGATGGCAGCAGCTTTATGGAGCAAAGGAAGTGTGGAGCTGGACATACCATGGTTACACTTTAACAGGTAAGAAAAGCCTGGGCCTTTCCTTCTGGTACCTCAGCCCCAAAAGCTGAACTAACTGCTTTGACTCGAGCTCTAACCTGGCTAAAGGAATCAAAGTAAATATTTATACTGATTCTAAAAATGTTTTTATAATTGCTTATGTCCATGAGGCTATCTGGAAGGAGAGAGGTCTTTTGACCTCCAGGAACAGATATTAGCCCTGTTCCAAGCAGTTTTGCCACCTAGAGAAGTAGCGATCATCCATTGTAGAGGTCACCAGAAGATTGATAGTGAGGTAACCCGAGGTAACAGTAAAGCAATGAAGCCACTAAACAGGCTGCACAGCAGGCCCCTCTCCAGCTAGCACTGATTCCTCCAAATTCCTCTACATTTGACGTGAAAACCAGTATATATACTACTGTGGATCTCAAGAGAGGTGCTGAATGGGGTTTCAGGCTGGACCCTGACAGTGGGTGGATGATGGTTTCCACAAAGTGAGTACTTTTACTGGCTCCTTCTCTGATACCTATCCTAAACCAAATACACCAGAGGACACGCTACAGATGTGATGTGACTCTGGAATGGATAAAACCCTAATTTATAGGAATAAATTTTTGCAAAGGACAATTCAGTCTTGTTTCGAGCTCCCTGATTTGTGCCCGTAATAACCCCTGGGGTCCCAGTGGTGGCCCCACAATTCCAACAGCAAGAGTACAGTGGTGGGGCACTTATCAAGGTGGAAATTCGCAAATGGGCTTCACACAGATGCCCAAGGCTCCAGGAAACCTTCATTATATACTTGTTTTAGTAGACACACTGGGTGGGTAGATGCTTTACCCACTTAAACAGTAAAGGCTCCAGAAGTGATGAAAGTACTTTTGCAGGAGATTATTCACATTTTATGTAACCACAAACATTGCAGAGTGAATATGGAACAGCATTCATTTCCAAAATTACCCAGGAAGTGGCCAGACTGCTAAATATAAATTGGAAAATAAATACTCCTTGGAGGCCCCAGTCCACAGGGAGAACCAAACAGATGAATCAGACCCTAAAAAGGGTCCTGGCCAGCCTTTGAAAGGAAACAAATCTAACCTGGGTTCAAGTATTACCTATGACTCTTCTAAGGATACGGGTGGCCCCTAGGAGCAAGATAGGTTTAAGTGCTTATGATATTCTGTATGGGACACCATTTATTTGTTGGGCACAAGGACCTATCAACCATTCCTCCCCAAAAGGAGCATTACTTATAGAACAGAATGTATAACAAATTGGAGCTACTTTAACTATGCTACATGAGTTGCTTCTAACAGGTTGCCTTACCTGTCAGATGTCCCTCTACATGCTATAAAACCTGGTAACCAAGTCCTGCTCAAGATCTGGAAAGAAAAACACTAATTCACAGCTGCAACCAAGATGGGTCAGACCTTATGATGTGTTACTTGTCACCCATTTAACAGTAAAGCTGAAGGGACTCAAAACTTGGGTACATCATACTTGAGTTAAGAGATAAAATCCAGGTGGCTGGGAAGTCCATTCCATTATAGACACAAAGTTGAAATGTACACCAAAATGATTAATATTATTGTATTTATTTTTCTGCATATTAGCTAGGCCTGGAAAGAGAATTCTTCAGTATGAATCACTGAGACCCTCGCTACATCTGGTAATCTCTACCACTTTTGGATGTGTTATCTAAAACCACAGTTGGTTCAGGACCTTGTATGTTTGTTTGTAGCCAGGAAACATAGCCCTGGGCTTACTAGTACATAACAAGCTGGGGGATCCAGGGCAATGTTATTGGGATATATAGTAATCCTTGAAGAAATTCATTTGCAGGCTCAGACATTCTGCGTGGGGATTCCGGAGAATTTGACAATGTGGTCCAGCAGAAAGTAGCTAGACAAGACGTCAGGGATGCAATTCCTTCCCCAAGATCATGTAAGTTACTAACAGGAGGGGGAAATTTGTAAATGTAACCACCCCCCCCAACTCACACACTTATACACTACAGAACTAACTTTGTTTTCCCTTTATAACTTTCATTTAATGATTAACAAAGATTGTATCAAAAGCAGACATCCTGTCTCATCCAATACATGTCTCAAAGCATCCTGTCTGGCAAAGCAGGAAGCAGCTGTCCATCACACTTGAAGACATCCTGCAGCCTGTTTACATCTCTCAAAGCATCCTTGTCTCATGTGACACATCTCATAAAGCATTCTGTTTTGCCCGGTACACTTACCTGTATAAACTCCAGCCATTAGTCGATCAGGGAGGCAGTTGGGACTTTACCCTTTGTATCCCAGCCTATGTTTTCTGAAATAAGAAGCCTTTCCTTTAAGTTCGGTCTGGTGAGTGTGACTGGTGATCCCATAGTGGCAAGCACTCAGACCCACACAGGTCAGAGATTCTCCTATGTTGGCCTCTCACATTTTGGCTGACAGTAAAGAGGAATCCTACAGGACTTGTTTGTTACCAGTAATGTATTGTCACTGATGGTAGTGATCAATAGAGAAAAATTATATGTGTTGCTGCCAGAGAGATAATAGATAACAGCCAAAGTAAAGTCCATGAGAATGATGAAGTATGTAATATTCAGACCAGAATTATTGATGGGGAAAATATCAGGTCCATTATACAGAGAAATGTGGAGAATATGACTACAGATATAGGTAGGTTGGTAGAAAATTGACTGAAGATAAGTGACTGAAAACTTTCAGTATTGAGTAGCTGAGAGAAAACATTTAAAAAACAAACTTTCAGCTCTTATACGTATTCAGTCATTCAACCTCTATTTATTGAGCATCTACTATTTGGTGATCAATATTTTAACTGCTGAGAAAACAAAGTTGAAAGACAGAATGCTTCAGTCCTCATGGATTTCATATGGTACTATCATTGTATCATGCAAGAAATAGCATGGAAGAAATAGCAGTGGGAGTATTATTACGGGTGGGTAATCAGGAAAAGCTCTCTGAGAAAGACATGTTTGAGCTATTACTTGAATAAAGTGAAAGAACCATCTATGAGAATATGTGGAATAAAAGTGTTCTTGTCAGAAGAAAAATAGATAAAATAAATAAAATAACCTTGACTTGGAAAAAATGCCATGCTTCAGAAAAAGCAGCCAAAAAAAGGAAAGGAAAAAAGGTTGCAATTATAAAATGGAGGACTGTTATAAAGATAAAGATTAAATTCTATAACATAAGCAAAGCACTTTGGAAAAATATCTGGGACATTATAAACATTCAGCAAACAATAAGAGTGCATTATTAATTTATGAACTATCACAAATATTCTATGACTCGAAAACTAAAGCATATATAGCAGAATGTGCACTTTCTTTAAATTGTACCTATTTAGAGGCTTTATTTTTATTACAAGAATGATGTTATTGCTCAAAATACTCTTAGAAAACTTATTTGGAATTACATCCAAAATTAGCTTATGCATCACAAACACGTATATGTTATGCAAACTTTTCCTCTTTGTTAAAAATTGAACTCAGAAGGTAAGTCCTGGGAAATATATTGCTTATTTTCCTTCCCAAAATGAGAAGCTTCATCATCTTGTTTTATCCTTAAGAAATGTTTTCATTTCAGAATTTACTACATTGCTATTTTTATTTTTTTGATATAAGTCTGTGAGGCATATAGTGACATTTATTCATTCAACAGTTAGTACTGAAAATTTAATATACGCCAGGCACTGTTTTAGGTGTAGGAAACAACACGGAATAAGACAAAGTAACTGATCTCATCAGGATCTCAGTTTGTAAGATGATTAATAAGTACCAAAACAACTAACTGAAATGAATGTCTTGTAGTGATAAGTGCCACAAGGGATAATAGCAAACCCATACAGTATTTATGCTGTGCAAAATGTTTCTAAGTAACAAAAATATAAACTAATTTAGTTTTCATGAAGGAAATAAAACAGAATAATGGGGTAAAGAATGAATGAGATGTACGTAAGATACATGGCAAAATTACTTAATCACACTTAAACTGTTGGCAAAAGATCATTTGTAGTCACATGTAAGCATTAAATAAAACTTGAAAAAGAAAGGAAAGAAAGAGTCACCAGGAAGGAAACAGAAAATACGTTATAATGTTAATGAAATTTACATATCCTGCATTGTAATTAAAGAGAGGTCTAAAGACTTTGGAAGTTTTGTTTTTGATCATGTGTTGTGGGAGAAGCGATTAGCTGATCCTTAAGGCAGAGTAACCAGAGATTTGTAAAATCTGTTTTCCTTTTACTCCCAGGAAATTGAGTTAGAGTATTTATACATAGAATAGAAGAATCTTTTTTTATTATTTTATTTTTTAACAAATTATAATCATACATAATTATAGTATACACAGTAATGTTATTATATGTTACAGTGTGATACGATTAAATCAGGCTAATTAACATATTCATCATCTTAAATCCTTATTATTTATTCTTCCTGTCTAACTGCAGCTTTCTACTTTTTGAACGACCTCTTCCCAAGTCCCCCTAACCCAGCTTCTCCTAACCGTCATTCCACTCTCTGCTTCTGTGAGTTCAATTGTCTTATTATCAATGACAGAGTCATGTAAGTATGTCTAAATGTCAATAAGGCTTATATAAAATATGTGTCGAAACATTATATGGGAATGGTTGTATTTGCCATAAAGTGTCTGGTCCTGCCCGATTTGGAATTTTAGAGGTTAAAAAAGCTATCAGATCATAAGAGTTCAGAAACATCTCAAAAAGAGCCTCAACTAATAATTTCCCCTTAGAATTCCTCCCTGTTTGCCTATGAGTGATTTGATGGCTGTACACAGGGAAAAATTGATAGGAGCTTAGTTTTTTATTTATGAAATTGTTTCAAAGATTTCTCTCTCTGAGCCAAATCTGGACTCAGATTTTGATTGAATTGAATTGCTTGCAGATATAATATTTGCTGAAATGGAACCTCTAGCTTTTGCTAGCTATATGCTATGTGTCTTCTTTTAAGTTTCTCTGGTTCTTCAAAAGCTCAGTAACTTCTAGGGAATGGCTCCTGTTAATCTGTAACAAATCCCCCAACAGTTTCAGATTCTCTAAATTGAGGGGGACATTAAGCATTTTCAATAGTCCCTTGTCATCTCTCTTTCCCTTTCCATGAATGCATTTCAAGCTTTTATCACTCTCATCTAGCTCACTGTCTCATCACCGGATTCTCAGAAGACCGAACCCTTTGTTCACGTGGATAATATAATTTACCAGGTAGTATCTATATGAACTTCTGCTTCTGTTTATTGTGAATCATCCATAAGCAAAAGTAAAAAATACCTTTTTCTTTTGTCCTCCAGTTGATGTTTCTCATTCTCTGTCACAGTCAAAACCTGTGTGTTCAGGGAAAGGGAGGACTCTCTATTATTCAGCTGTATCACCTATCTAGTCCTGTGTAATCATCTACTGTCAGTGCTAAGGCTCACCACAACTACCATTTATTTCACTTATGATTTTGTAGATCAGCAATTTGGGTTGGTTTCAGATGGGCAGTGTTCTTGTCTGAGCCTCATCACTCATGCACCTGTTTTCAACTACAGGGGAATAGCTGGTGCTGGATGGCTGATGATGTCTTGGTCTGAGCTGGCTAGGGTAGGTGGAGTCTCTCTTCTGTGTTATTCTCTAACTGGCTCTCTAAGGTTTGTTCACACAGCCTCAGAGTTTCACAACAGCCAGACAGCAAGCATGACGCACAAGCAATTTTCATGTCTGCTCTAGCTTCGTGTTTGCTACTGTCACTTTGGCCAAATCAAGTTGCAAAGCCACCTGCATTCGAGGGGTTAGAAAGATTCCATCTTCTAATAGAAGGAGTCACATTTTAGCTCAAGATTATAAATAGAGGAAAGCAGAAATGTCGTAGTTTATGAGAATCGTTCACAACTTTTTAGGCAAGTTAAGACACAGCTAGATAACTAGACAGACAATACAGGGAATTTCACACACTCATAAAGGCAGGCTTTGACTATACATTTAATTTGTTTAGTTTCAAAACATAAGGTATAGATTCTTTACCTTATACTGAACATTATTATAAAAATTATCAGTGGATTACTTACTCTTTTGGGGGAATTAAAAACTGTGTCTTGCACTCCTTGGCTTCTAGTAGAGTGTTGGGCACAATGCAGACACTAAAGTAATATTTACTTCAAATATTTACTAAATATTGAGCAATAAATGAAATCTTGCCATTTTATAGTGAGAAATAAAAGTGGCCCAGAACAATCTGAGCCATGTGAGGTCTGCTGAATTGATCAGGCCCAGACAAATATGATCATGGGGCTTTAGTCACATCCCCCTCACTCATGTCTGGGATAACTGTTAATTGAATGTTTTAGCAACAGTTTCCAGACTAGTTGTTGCCGTCAACAGATTTAAACTACCCAAATGTTATCAGAAGTCATACAATGCAACCCTGATCCTTTCTTTGTTGCAATGTTCCTGGAATTTATAATGCAAAGTGCTGTGTATAGCCAATCAGTAGCTTAGCAGGTTATTTTAGTGAACCAATGTAAATTCTTGACTAAAAACTTTGGAACTACTCCTTGAACTTCTCCCTTTCTTTTTTTAAAGAAAATCTGTTTGTAACTGCTGCCAAGCAGAGTGCATATTCAGGGCAACTTGTATTTATGCTTCCTGGTGCAATCCTCAACCTTGGCCCAAATAAACTCACTGTTTTGTATATTTCTGCCTCAGTTTCTTCCTTTAGATCAATAACAGTTATATCATACTTAAACAGTATTGTCAGCTCAATCTTCCACCCTACTTATGCAATTATTTCTGTGTAATCTTTTATTATTTCTAAAGATAAGCTTCCTTTTCATAGGACAAGAATTATGGTGGGAACAGTATGGACCTCAAAGTCAAACAGACCTCGGTTCAAATCATGGAATTCATAAGCACTAGTTGTTTGTGACTTTGGGAAATTACTTGCTTTCTTAAGACTCCTTTTTTTAAAAATGCATCACATGGGAGTAATCATACTGACATTTTAGGATAGTTCTAAAAATTAGAAAAATTTGTGAAATATTAATCTTAGGGATAAAGAGTAGTGATTCAGGAAGTTTGTAAAGGTGAACAATGTATACAATGAAGCCATAACATAAATGTCTTCATCTGGCTGAAACATTAACTTGAAGTTTTAGGTGTTAAATAGTTTAAGTGGTATTTTAAATATTATATAAATATATGATTATATTATGTTGTAGAATGGCCATAGATTTTTTAAATGCATATTTTACTAATGTTGCTGATCCCTTGGGACTAACTTATGACACGTTGGAACATCCTGGTTCTTCTCCCAGACAGTATTTTTCTAGAAAAAATGAAAAAGAAATGAAACAAGTAAAGCATTTAACAATGTCTGGTATAAAACAAAATCCACCATTTTCTACCACTGAGACTATTTAAAATAATGCTTTACAGGTTCTTTTAAAAGTTGCAGTACTAGAAAACTTTCAGTCCCTTAATTCCAAATACAATGTTCTCTAAATATGTGTTTGAAAGTATTACGGGAGAGTCGGGAGTCTAGTTCCAGAAAATGAAAACATTTAAACTTTATTTTTGTTACTACAACAGAGAACAGGTGTTCTTTTTTATGAACAGACACACTAGGGGACAGTTAAAATTTTTCAGGTTTCTTGTAGTGAGCCAGCTTTATCATTAGGAGTTCTGGTGATCATTTTGGCATTTTGTCCACAAAAAAGAAAATAAACCACATAAACAGCTTTCCAGATCTTCTTCCTCTTGAAATTTTTGAGTGTTATTGAAATAAAAGATCTTTAAATTTCTACACTGAATCACAGTTTGGTGATTCTGAATGTCTGGTCCTGAGAGACATTGGTTTGGTTGTTAAAAATGAAAATTTCAGGGCCAGCCCCATGGCTCACTAGGGAGAGTGTGGCGCTGGGAGCACCGAGGCCGCGGGTTCGGATCCCATATAGGGGTGACTGCTGTGCTCACTGGCTGAACGTGGTGTGGACCACACTGTACCAAGGGTTGCGATCCCCTTACCAGTCAGAAAAAAAAAAAAGAAAAAGAAAATTTCAGTGCTTTTAACCCCCCTACTATTGAAAACAAATTAATATCAATGAGACTTTGGATTGGTGTATTTAGTATTTCTTAGAGAATCTTTTGGCCACTAAACTTGGATGTCCTGTTTTATATAGCTGGACCATCTAACCTCCTCAAGTACATGGGTCAAGGACAGCCTAGAAGTGCTATAATGAACAGGTTGTTCTCCCAGTTACATTTTCTGCCCACAAAAAAGTACTTCCTGTTGCTTATAAACCACCGTGCTTATGTCATCCCATTTTTACTCATCTTGACTCCATTCATCAGACTTTGAAAGTTTGTGAAGACACCAGTAAGGTAGGAAGAGTGTTTGGTAAAGGAGCAGTTACCATGGTACTAAGATTCACAAAATGTCCTTGCTAGGACATTTCTGAAGAGTGAGGTAGAATATAAGCTACTTTAAAGATTTCTTTGTCTCTTCAGTCCTTTCTGCTTGTTTTGCTGAGGCCTGGGCACTTGTCAGGAACAACTGCTTGTAAAGCATCATGAAGAGTTAACTCAGATTAATCATTAGTCAGTTGATGTATGAAATATTGAATTTAGCACGGGAAATGTGCTTTGGGGGTGTTAATAAATTATGTAAGAGCATGTGGATTGCATTAAATTCCAAGTATTAAAATCAATTTTATTCTTCATAGAAGACAAAAGTTATTTAAATTCCAATTTCTTACAGATGCAATAGAGATGCCAGTCACATTATATTGAAACTACATTGCAAAGGGTCAAAAGACTGTAGATTCAGCAGGAATGTCTGTTCCTAAAATTCTAGGCTCACTTTGCATAAGGATTCTGCTATACAGCAAAAATAGAAAAGAGTTCTATTGAATCACATGGTATGTTGTAAGATCTTAGACACTACACCAGGTTATCCGAGACACTAAGTTGTATCACTGTGTTGCATTTTGGGGAAGCCCTGAAAGAAACATAAAGTGTAAGCAATAAGTGCTGATCAATATATAGTATACATTATGATGAAGCAACAAAATTATCATGAGAGTTTCTTTTACAAAATAGGTGACTGAAATTATACTAATAGAAATTATAGTTATTCTTTGCCTTTTTAGACTATAACACAATATACCACAGAGACACATTCTCAACCCAGATTCATGTAGTTTTAAGGAAAAAGTTTACTTATTTTTAGTACTCCCCAGGAAAATCAGTTTCTAACAACCTTGTAGAAAAACAAAAAAACAAAAAAACAATTTGTTATCTTTGCAGAGAACTACTTTATACTTATTATACTTGTGTCAAGGTTAATTCTCATAAAATTTATTTTTAGTAGTCATGTATAATTCTGTCGTTTTATTTCCTGGATGGGCACTAATCCATAACAGCGTTGGCACGATATTATTATGTGATTGAAAGTTAATACTCAAGGTGAAGGCACTAAATTTTCATGTTCTTCTCTCTTCTGACTTTGAAAAATATGGAGGAAGGCAGAAAAAAAGAAGCCTTTTAAATTATTTCTAAGTATTATTCTTGTGTAATCTATAGTGTAAAATAATAAGAGTCACCTTTCAGAATAATCTAGCCCTGTATCAAATGTGTAACTTTCTTAGCTAAACATGCATTTTCACGAAGAGGACTCTTTCCTAATCAGTAGACTTTTTGTTGTTTAATGTTTCTTAGAGTTTGATTCTGAACATCCTAATAAATGCTATAGAACATTATTATATGTAGCAGCAAACATCATACAATCAGAATTTTGAGTTTTATTCAGCTCAATGAAGGTAGAATTAAGAGAGGTAATGATATTAGATTTCTAGTATGTTATGGATACTGATGTGTTAATAACAAGCTTTATTTACAAACATTGGAATGTACACCTAAAATAAAGGACATTTACTTGTGGAAATATTTGTAGTAAAAATTGGACTCTTCAATGAAGTAAATCTTATTCTTTGTGATTGAAAATGTATTATTTCTGGAAGTAGCAAAATAGGTTTAGAATAAGTCTTCTTAGAGTTTCTGAGTCAGTTCTGTAGAGGTCTAGGAATTTTTTGATTATCCTTTATATATAAGTAAAATAAAAATACCCAGTGATGAGTACTGTGGTGGGAAGAATTCAGAGATGCTCCCCAAGATTCCCCTGATGCACATGCCCTGTGTAATCCTCTCCCCTTGAGTGAGGTTGAGATCCTTGACTCTTTGAGTAGTGCTCCCTTGATTAGATTATGTTATATGATAAAGGTCATGGGAGAGTCACAATAGTGACTGCAGTATATTATACTATATATTATATTATGTTATGTTGTTATGTTATGTTATGTTATGTTATGTTATGTTATGTTATGTTATATTATATTCCATTATATTATATTGACTTCATCATAGAAAACTGGAAAAGACTATCTTGTGGCCCTGAAGAAGCAAATTGCCATGTTGTGAACAGGGCCTGCCGTGGGTTGAATGTCCCTCTAAAACTTAATGCCTACTGTTACTGTTGAGGGTGAGAAATCCTGTTATGGTAATTGTAGGGTGGAGCCTTGAAAAGAAATGGAGTGTTGCTTATAACAAATACTTGAAAATGTGGAAGTGGCTTTGGAACTGATTGTTAGGCAAAGGTTGGAGGAGTTTGGAGGACTCAGAAGAAGACAAAAAGATTAGGGAAAGTTTAGAATGTCCTAGAGATTGGATGTAGTGGTGACCAGAATGCTTATGGAACTATGTACTGTAAAGGCCATTGTAAAGAGGTATCAGATGGAAATAAAAAGGAATTTTTTGGAAACTGGAGCAGAGAGCAACCTTGTTATGAAAAGGCAAGGAACTTGGCTGCATTGTGTCCATGCCCAAGGACTTTGTGGAAGTTAGAACTTAAGGGTTGTGAACCAGAGCATTTGGCAGAAGAAGTTTCTAAGCAGCAAAACAATAAGCAAGTCACACGGCTACTTGCAACAGCCTGTGCTGAGTTATGGCAGAAAAGGCATGAGGTAAAGCCAGAATTTATAGTTCAAAAGAAAGCAGAGGGCAAAAATTTGGAAAACTGTCAGCCTGGACAAAAAAGTAAGGGACTAGACTTACTGTAAGCAATAAATTTTATTTTCTTTACAAATTACCCAGTTGCAAGTATTCTGCTATAAGCAGGAGAAATGAAGTAATACCAGTATTATCAAGGAAGTAAAAGAGAAAATAAACACAAGCCACATTGCAAAGAAAGAATTAAAACAGTCTTTTTGGAGGGGGGGAGAGTCATAGGATCGTGTATGTACAAAATCCTAAGTAATCCCCATAAAATCTACTATAACTAAGGAGTTCATCAAGGTCACAGAACGCAAGACCAATATGCAAAAATCAATTTTTTTCTATATGTTAGTAATAAAAACTCCATAAAAAATTTCAAAATTATTTTACTTGCCTATGTAATTTCTTCTGTTTCTTCTATATTTTAAACATCCTTTTCAACTCTAGAATCAGGTAAATATTCTCCCAAACTTTCTTTTCTTTTATCATCCAATTTTATTTTTATTCATTTAATTAATTTAATCTGTTACTTGATAATAAATAATGCTAAGAAATAAAATCTACATTGCTTATGATACTATAAATTTAACTAGAACTAGCTTTTAAATGTTATTGTACTATTTTGTTGTTGGGTCCGCCGCCAGCTGACCCGGTGGGCGAGCAAATGGCCCAGGATTCCTCTTTCCTTCCTGTCCCCTTTGGAAGGAGATGGGGGAAGAGAGCTGTGAAGAGAGGTGAGCACAGCCGCTGGCCCCCCAAAAACAGCCCGGTTAAAGGACACTCAGACGTGGCAGGGTTTCTGTCGAGCAGTTCCGTTTATTACCACACAAGCACTTGCCTTTAAAGGCAAATGGGGAAGGGAGGTTTTTTACATAATCTTATCAGCTTAAAGGTCAAGAGAGCATGCATCCTGTCTCAATGCCTAGCTATTGCAACCTCCAGGACGGAAGCACGTATTTGGCCAATAAGGGCTAAGGCAAGGTTCCCGCAGACACCCCCACCCTACTTCCTCCTGGCACCGTCTTAAGCTGCCACATTAATACGCCCTTGTGGGCCCATAATGGCACCGCTTGTAATGTCACTTAAGGTGGCGTTAGTTTTTAAAGCCCGACATTTTGTTGCATTATATTATTAAGGGCAGGGTGTGAAAGAATGGATTAAACTTCTCAATTAGCAGAAAGCCCAAATAAACTTCCATATCTTCTATTCCTTTTATTTTCCTTTTTTAAGGATGTGTTATCTTTGTTATTTCTTCTGAATATTTTAAAAATGCATTAGCTACCATTCAAAAATTATGCCAGTTGTTATTTTGATTGAGGATGCATAAAATATTTAAAAAATTGAAGGACATTAACATTTTGACATTTTTTTTTCTTAACCAAGAGTATGGCAGGTCTCTACTATTGCTCAAAATCTCTTGGTAAAACTGTAGAGTTCTTTAATTTTAAGGAAGGAAAATAAAGCAAATGAAAATCACAGATTTCTCTGTAGCTGTATATATTCGCTCTAAAAACACTGTTTATTTAGCTATAGATTTTCTGTAAAATAGAGACACCATTTTAAGGCCACATCAAAGTGTACTATGTAAATTACAGTGAAGTAACTTCCTGGAACTTAGCAGAAACCTATAAAGGTCATGTACACCCTTGCTACTTAGACTGTGATCCTCAGAACAGAGGTATTAGGATGGCCTAGGAGCTTGTTAGAACTGTAGAACCCTGGGCGCACTTCTGACCTACTGAATCAGAACCTACATTTTAACAAGATCCCCAGGTGATTCTTATTTACTTTAAAGTTTGGAAGGCACTGATTAAGGCTATCTATAACTTTCAGCTAGAAAACAACTTCAAAGGAGAACAGTGATATAGTAGAAATGATTGTGTCCCACATTAGCCAATATTAGTAAATATCAATAAACATGAGTTTTACCCATTATTAATGGTAAAATGGCAAAATTTATTTGTGTTATTTTTAACAATATTTCTTAATTGACACATTGATTATACATATTTTGGGGATGCAGGGTTATATTTCAATGCATGTATACAATGTGCAATGATCAAAACAGGGTCATTAGCATATTCATTATTGCAAAAATTTATCATTTGGGGGATGAGAGCAGTGAGCTCCTCTCTTGTAGCCATTTGAGATCATGCAATTAATTACAGATGCCTAGCACTGCTGTACACTACTAGAACTTATTTTTTCTATCTAGCTATAATTTATGTCCATTAACCAAACTCTCCCTGACACCCTTCCCCTCCTTTTATCAGCCTCTAGTGACCACCATACTACCTCTACTTCTATCAGTTCAACTTTTTTTAGCTCCGTCATATGAGTAAGGACATGTGGTATTTATCTTTCTGTGTCTGACTTATTTCACTTAACATAATGTCTGCCCAGGCTACTTTACCAAGTGTCAGCTTGGCTACAGTGCAAGCTTTTTGAATAAAGGGAAATATGTACTATAAATCATCATTTGTAAAGATATACCCCAAATTCTGAACATAAGGGAGGTGCTCAATGAATATTTTTGAAAAGAAGAATGAATGAGTGAGTGAATTAATAAACAGTTGTAAAAGTAAATTCAAAAAAATTATAGGACTCAATACTTCTTTGTTAAAGAAATAGATATTTGAGTAATTAGACATTATTTGTACACATTATTTCCATAATGTGTGTGAAAGGCAACGTGCTTTATTTGTGTCCTATAGTTGCATAACAAATTACCACAATTTAGCAGCATAAGAACACATAAATTTATTATCTCAGAGTATCCATGGGTCATCTCTGGCTGCATGGTACATGCATGGGTCTTCAGCATGGGTCTAATCAGGCTGCACTCGGTACCACGCAAGACTGCAATCTCTTCTGAGGCCTAGAGTCCTCTTCCCAGATTACTGGTTGTTGGCAGAGGTTCCTTACTGTTTCCCAACTAGAATTCCTGCTTTCTTGCTGACTGGCAGCTGGCAGCTGTTCTCAGCTTCTAAAGGCCGCTTGCCAGTCCCTGCCAAGTGGCCCTGCATTAGTTTTGTACCATAATAGGATTTCCCACCCTCAAAGGTTACAGTAGGAAGTAAGCTTCTAATATATGAAGTTTGGGGGACACGATTCAATCAATCCACAGCAGCTGGCTAGAAGAACTTCGAGTAACATGCTCAACAGACGTGGTGAGAGCCAGGATATTTGTCGTCTTAATCTTATGAGAAAACTGTAAGTCTTTCACCATTAAGATTGTTATTACCACTAATATTTTTTGTAAATGTTCTTTATTAGGTTGATTCATTCTTAATTTGCTTAGCATTTTTATCATAAATTTGTGTTGATTTTTTAAAAAGTTTTTATTCATCTATTGTGATTATCATGAGTTTCTCTGACCTTTATTTTATTAATGTGGTATTTGAAGACAAATAGCACCAGATGAAAACTAGGATCTTCAGGAAGGAATGATTGCCACCAAAAATGAAAATGTGGGTAAGTATAATTCGATTTTCATTTAACTGATTGTTAAATTCTTTAATGGTCAACTGAGTATTTAAAGCAATAGCATACGTATTATATTTTGTCTTATCATGTTAAAATAAGTTTACAACTAAATATGATAATTAAACAAAAAGAAAAGAGTGGTGTGCGTAACATATAATAAAGCGATTTACTTAATGCAAGGGTATTGTACTATTACTTGAAGGTAGACTGTGATAATTGTTTGTAGATATTATAATTTCTATTAGAGCCATTAAAATGTACAAAGAGCATAACTAAAAGTCAAGAAAGTAGATAAAATGCAATACTAAAATAAATACTTGATTCAAACAAAATGACTCAGGAAAGAAAAAATAAAGTAACAAAGATTGGAGAGGACCAGTACACAACAAAGAGGAAGAGTGTAGCCTTAAACACTACCATATTAATGGATTCTGTAAGTAAAAAAAATGAGTTGTACTAAACATTCCAATTAAAGGCAGTGTCAGCCTGAATAAAAAGCTATGTCTTTCTTATGATAGATACACTTTTACATGACAGACATGTTGAGTAAATGGACGGGAAAGATCTATACCAAGCAAATGCCATGTATTAAAAAGGCAGATAAAAGAATATTACAAACCAATGCAGATTCTAAGACAAGCAGCATTACCAGAGATAAAGAAAAACATTGTGTTATGATAGAGTAAATTCATAAAAAAGAGATAACTGTCATAAATGGTGATGTTACTAATAACAGAGCTTCAAATACTTTAAGTGAAATTGACAGACCTAAGTAGATAAATAGAAAAACAATAAACACTATTATCAATTAAATTATTCCAATTCATATATCTCTATATCTATATCTACTTTAAAATTAAATTCATAATGAAAAACATTTTCACAAAGAATATTCCAGTCTATGATGTCTTCACTGCTGAATTTTGTCAAACATTTAAAGACTAGTTAGAGAAGCAGGGACTACTTGTTAATTCATCTTATGAGGCCAGCATTACCTTGCTTATGAAATCAAAGATAATACAGATGTGTCTCTATGTATAAATTGATCTACTGGTTAACTTATTGATACCTATCCTGTGAACATAGATGCAAGCACTTATAATAAGAATATTGGCAAACTATCCCAGTAATATATAAAAAACCTAGTACATCACAAACAAAGATTATTCTAGAAGCGCAAAGTTGTTTTAATATTTGCCTATCAATCAACTTATTCACTTTACTAGATTTAAAGAATAAAGATAAAAGCCATATGGTCATCTCAATAGATGCAGAAAAAGGATTTGACCTTAAAAATATCCTGTTGAACACAAATTAATAAAGAAACATTAGTAAAAGTTTCTCCATGAAAACTAGGAATTTGTATTCAATGAACACCAAAAACAAACACACGTAAAATGTCTTTAATTTCTAAGATTAACTACGAATTACCATCAACGATAGACAATTAAACCTTAAAAATCAGAAGGAAAGAAATGAAAAATCTAGGAGAAAAATGAGCAGAGGCACAAATAAACAATTCACTGAAGCTGAATGAAGAGATTTTTAAATTCACCAGTAATTTTGCTTTCAAGTAAAAAGCAAAACATATTTATGTAACTAAGAATAGCCAAAAAAACTCTCCCAAAAAACAAACAGCAAAAAAACAAATATAGATAGTTTATATTGCCATGGGAGGTGAATATAAGGTTATGTGGGAAGTATCATGCACTACTGATAGAAGTATAATGAAGTGTAGCATTCACAGGAAACATTTTGGAAGGACAGAGGAAAATTAAGTGTGCATATGTGCACTCCTGACATTGGTACATTTCTTATAAAAATTATTATGGACAATTATAAAGGAAATGCAAGAAGAGGTTATTTGAAAGATTTATTTTTTTATTTATGTATCTATTGATTGATTAATTAATACAAATTTGAAGAAAACTGAGATATCAGTTAGTGTGTAGATTGATATGTAAAATTTAATAGATGCAGATTTTGAAATAATCATTAAGTAGTGAGAACCATTATGTGTGACAATGTAAATAGACCTTAGAAGTACTGTGTTGAATGAAAAAACAGTAATAAAAGTGCTGCACTGGATTTGTAGCATGAGATAAATACACAAAACAAAATCACAAGGGATATATCTTGTGAGTATATGTACATTTAAGGATTTACATTAAGCAGGCAGGTGTGGGAGCTGAAGAGGGGAGAGGAGTAAGATGGGGGATCAAGATGAAGGGCCTTAAAAATAAAACAATAAATCAGTAAAAAGCTATGCGAGATCAAAACAATTTATTAACTGGACTGATTAACAGAAATATGTGCCTAATTTGCTAAAAATAAATAATTAAATTAAATTAAATTAGATAATCCAATCTATAAATATGCATTTCTAGGCACATATAAACTGCAATATATTGCAATAAACCGATACAAAGAACGAGTGAGAGTAACAATATGAACCTTTTCTTTACAGAACTCCCACTTCTCCAGGAGAATATCTTGAATATTACATGTGACCTGTGACACATGACTCTCTGACATAAAAACTGGGATAGAGAGCCAGTGACAATTTCTATATGCAAAGCAAGTATAAATTATTTATAATTACTATAATAAAGTAATTAAAAGTAAGTGTTATCATTATAGACAAATGTAAGTATAAATAGAAGAGTTAATATTTTCTTTCCAACCCCCATAAAAAGATTGTCTTGTATACTTCCTGATCGTACTGGTTCTATTTTAAACACTCTCACTAGTGGATGCTTATAACATGCTAGAATAAAAAAGTTGAGTGTTATAGAGATTAAAAAAATATTTTAAATTTTTGCAGTGCTAATATATAGCACTCAGCATTCATTTATTTTGTTACCAAGATACAGATATTGTGGCTAATGCATGTAGCAAGAAATAAAGAAGTTGTAATATTACATAAATATTTGACATTTTTATTATTTTACAAACTTCTTCTGTTAGATTAAATGTATATGTGTGTATATATATACACACATATATGTACACACACGTATGTGTATGTATAAATACATAAAAAAGTTTTCGGTGTGGAGCAGCATAAAATAATATAAAGATTCAGAAGATTTGAGCATATTCCTAAGTTTTTCAAATGACTAGCTTCTGACATTTTCCATATTGATGAGCTGTGGTTTTGTCATGAATAAATTTGTTCATGAATAATGATGATGATATCTCTTCTTCAGATAAAGTGTGGGAGAAAACAGATTTCGGTGGACGTAATCTGAGCATCTGGACTCACATACGTCTGAGGCAAGGATGATTCCATGAGTTTTTCAATGATATGAATTAAAATAATTTTTTTTCCTTTCGATCATTCTCTTAGTCGTGATTTAAAACTGGTATTCCAGAATAATACATACAATCTTCCATTATCCTCAAAAATATAAACAGCAAATAAAAATAATTCCAAAACATTTGTTGGTAGAAGTAAACTTGATTGAAATATCTGTCTACTTTCCACATGATGATTTCCTAAAATTTATCTAAAAAACACTTGACTACCTCCTCTATTCTATCCTCTTCCAACCGGTGAAAAGTTCATCATGACACGAACGTCATTTAACGTAGGAAAATGTTAATAATTTACAAAGTAAGTATATTCATCTTTAATTCCAGCTTTAATTACAGGAAAATAATAAAGCCACCATCTGAAAGGTAGCAGGGGTTTCATGTCACTTTAATGGGACATAACTCACAAAGTCACCCACACCATTGTGTTCACTTTCAGAAAGTGACCTAATTGAAAACACTGAATCTGTTATATTACTAATAGAATATTACTTCTCTCTCCTTCTGTCCCACCATCCCCCACCATAGCTTCAGACTGATTTTTTCAGATGTAATTTGATGCTCTTTTTATAAAATTAGAGAGCATTTCAGGTAGTGACCTAAGTTTTTGACATTTTCGGATATTTAAATGTCTGGATGAATGAGGATGTCAGGTTCAAATATAGCTCAAAATTTCTTCCTCAGCCCGAGTTCAGATAGGATCATAGCCTGACATCCTGAAAACCTATTTAGTAAAAGGTGGTATTGTCTTTACTCATTTATTCATTTTTCTTTTTTCCTTCTTAGTTTCCACCCACTTTCCATCTTGCCTTCTGGCTTCTCAGGCTCAGGATCAATGAGGTTGATGATGGTGAATAAGATGAAATGAGAACAAAAGGGGCAGGGGAATTCTTCTTTAATGATCTATATAGTTATGCTTTAGCTTCTAATGACTTTTGCCATTTCTAGCTTCCAAACGCTGGCTCTTTAATGGCTTGCATTGCAGTTTTATGATGTACTCTCTGTTCCATTCAAGCTTTCGTCACAGCATCATTTCTCGATGTGTGCTGGGTAAACTCAGGCTGAATTACTGTGACAACTGAGTAAGCTACTAGTTATTTCCTGCTCCAGAAGATCTGTCAGTGAAGTTCTTCCAAGACACCTGAGCCCCAAATACCTCCTATGACATTTTAATGTGCACTCTTGCACTGCATATAGATAAATGCAATTTGTAAACTACTTATTCTCTTGTAGCATGTTGTTAACAGCTAGCCTATTACCATTGCACTTCTCTAAGTGAGAAGTAGACAGACATTTCTCCTTTCCACAAACTTCAGGGGGACAGAGGTCATGCTTTCTGTAATTCTCTGGTGATCCTTATACAGAGGAGAGCCTATGAGTGTTTGCATCTGGGAGTGTGACGCAAGTCTACACACATTCAGGAACTTCTCCGTCTTTCTAAATGGACTTCCTTTGCATCTTCCACAATTGACTATGGGAGAATTAGGATGCATCACCTCCACCCCCAAAATGGGATAGAAAAATGTCCCAGAACTCAATAAAGTATCATCAGAGTCTCTTCCTTGGTTAATCTGTAGCTTTCTCCTACATGGCCTAGACAGGAATAGGGCTGGTGTTTTCATTTGTATCAATGAAAAATATATTCCTCTACAAAGTAACCAAATTCCTAACAGTGACTATAAAGATAGGTGTTTATTTATTCATCTGGATTATTTACTTATTTATGTTTGCATCTTACAGGAAGTCTGAAGGTAAGAAGTGCAAGAAAAATTCCAAAGAGCACTCTACAAAATTCTTCTAAAGGATTTTAGTTATAGTTGAGCTAAAATAATCCATTGAACAATTAAAAATTTTATAACCTGAAGTCTTGCAGAGAAGCTGTTTCACAAGTTATTTTATTCAATATATGTTTGTTTGAGGAACATGATAGGAATTGAAGGTTAGTTATGATCTAATCTAAAAACAATATAGGTGTGTATTAAAAAGAAATGTATGCATGTAATTTTATCTTAATAAAAAGTTTAATATAGTATAATTTAATATAAAAGTGTAGTATAATATAATTAAAAATAATATATGAAATTACCAAATTATTTATGTATATCTTTGATTCATTCATTTCTCTCCTTAACTGTGAGAAGTGAAAAAAGAAATTTTTCTACATCTTAAAAACTGAAAAGTAGGACACCTTTCCAAAGAGAGAGAATCAAAATAAAAATGTCAGAGGACATCAAGTTGATCATCAATTCAACTGGATTGTTTCATATATCTGGGTCACTTTTCAGTACATAAAGGTGGTTGATTGTTTTTGATGGATGCAATTCCTAGTTTCTATGTGTACATATATTTTGACACATAAAGCTGTTTCACCATGTGGCATCCCTAACACTTCTCCATAAAATCTGCAGTACTTTTTTCAGTGGCAAAACACAAGGTAATAGGTTATAATAGAAAGTAGTATGAAAGGTGTATAAACCATAAACTATTTTATATTCAAATGATTGTTTTGCTTGCACTATTACAACTGCCTTTTTTTATAGTTTCCTTAGTTACTAAACAAAATGTTTTTAAGTCCAATTTATAATCTCCTTCATTAAAAATAACATATATAGGAAACAGAAGCACAGTGAAGAGTTACACAATAACACAGAGTGTCACCGAGCAGCAGATTCTGTGACGGAACTTGGCATGCGGTCCCCCCGCCCCCCATTTATTAGGAAGGCCCTTGGGATCAATACCTGCAGTGCAGGCCCACTCACGGTCCCTTCTAATCCCCTGGGGAACTTTGGACCAGAATACCTTCTATTATTTGTTCCGAGTGGGCATGACATGAAAGTGTCACCACTTGTGCCTAAGATGTGATGGCCAGATCCGTATTGGCAGCATGTCCGTTACCACAAATTGTGACTATACCCCACGTCCCCCACCCAATTATCCCCCCAATTATCCCTAACCTCCCCCTCCATCCCCTTTCCCCACTCAACTTGGGATCCCTAGGTGTGCTCTCTCTCTCTGCAAGTCCAATGCACTGCTGTGATCTGTCTTTCCTTCCTTCTTTCTCTCTTAGCTCCCACTTATGAGTGAGGACATGTGGTATTTATCCCTCTGTGCTTTGCTTATTTCACTCAACATAAGTTTCTCCAAGCTCATCCATGTTGTTGCAAATGGGAGAATTTCATTCTTTTTATGGCAGAGTAGTATTCCATGGCATAATATACCGTGTTTTCCTTATCAAATCCTCCATCGATGGACATTTAGGTTGGTTCTATATAGTGGCTATTGTGAACAGAGATGAGATGAACATGGGAGTGCAGGTATCCTTTTGACATGATGATTTCCCTTCCATTGGGAATATACCCAGTAGTGGGATTGCTGGATCATGTGGAAGATCAGTTTGTAGTTTGAGAAACTTCAGGCTCAAAGCCATTTGGCAAACGGTGGAACATGAATCTGTAAGGGCAGATGAAGAACATCCAGCACAAATTTTTCTTCTTCTTTGAAATGCAAGCACGGGGCACCGAGTAATAGACTACATAGTCAATAAATATATGGATATTAATTTTTAGTCATTGGGTGGATAGCATGTCTTTTTATTTTTAAAAATTTTATGGAATTTGGTTGACCAGAGCATTTTCTCAAATATTCTAAGAATGTTCATAGCACCACAGGAAAAATACTTTCAAAGACCCCCTCTGGCCCAGCAGGGAAAATCATGCTTTTGAATATCCTTGTATAGTCTAACCTCATTCACCAGTTTCCTCACTAAATACCAATCTTTCCTTCAAAGCAAAGAAAATAAAGTAGAGGATTTATCAGATTTGTGGAAGAATAACTTCTCAGGTCTCAAGTAATCAAAGAAAATACGTAGGAAAAGAATCAATAATGCAGCAATATCAAATTTCTACAAATAAAATCAAACTAAAATAGAGAAAACAACAAATTGCATTAGAATTGACAATGAGTTTAAATACAAACAATTATTTTAAATGTGTGAGAAAAACCCTTGGGACATAATAGATGACTAATCACTTATTATTATTACTATTTTCTGTGTTACACACTGTGATAAGATATATATACACACACACACATACCCATATACAATGTAGATAAGTATATATTATATATAATTTTATATTATCTATATTTTCATTTACTCATTTATTTCATATATATATATATATATGTACACAACTTCTTTACTTGTCCAAACACTATTTTAATTGCCATTATTGTGTCTACTTTAGAGGTGAAGAAAGTGAGACACTGGGAAGCTAAGAAAATTGCTGATATTCTCATGTTTATTTATATTTAGGATTTAAAACCAAGTCTGGCTGGATAAATACAATTTACATTTTATAAATAATATATATATAGTTAACCAATAATTGGAAGCATATTAATTCCTACTAATTGCCAAAAAATTTACACTGCATTGCTATATGAGTGCATTAGACACTTGCTTTCTCAAAATAAACCCCCTTGCTAGTGAAGCAGCAGTGAAAAGTGCGATCACACAGCTGATCCTATGACACTTTGAGAAAGTAAACCAGCAGAACACATTAGAATCTTTGTTCAAAACCTTTGCTTCTGTCGTCATGCAAGCGATATATTTTGCTAAGAAAATAGCAAATGATTTCTTTGTATAAGTGGCAAGGACAGCAACTTTTTATATTGTTTGGGTGATTTTCTCTGTCTCCTTTATTTGATTCCTTATATTGAGATTTCTTAATGTGCCAGAAATTACTGAACCATACTTCAGTTTTAAGAAGTTAGTACTAAGTTTTAGTTTTTAATGTATAATTTGGTGTAAACTATATACTACTCTCACTGGTTAAAATATAAATGAATGAATGAATGAATGAATGAATGAATGAATGAAAGAATAAATGAGTGAATTAATTCTAGTCCTTTGAATTCTGGGCTTAAAAAAAAAAGGGGTGCACCACCAAGGACAGCACATGTCTTGCTGTCTAGTTCGATGAGCCAAATGCTCTTAAGCCAAATGCTCAGATATATGAAGATCAGCAGTATGGGCTTTACTAACTTCTGACTTCTGTGAAAATGATTTCCGTATATCACCTTCTGCTTGAATGTTTTCTCTCAATTTGATAATCTAGTTATGTCTAATCCATACATCTAGCATCTGTTTCTTCACAAAATATTTATAAGATTTTTTTTTTCATATTTGACTTTTTCAGACTTGAATGTACAACATGGCACACATTAATTCATGTATCATTTGGCTTTTACTATGGGACTTTCTATGGTCTAGGAAAGGGTGGAAAAAAATAGGAAGGACACCTCCCTTCGTAACATGTGCACTCTAGTAGTAAAGACAGATATTAATCAAATCTCACAAGTAAATGTAAGATATTACCTGTAATAACTGCTATAAGTTATGATGCTAAGAGGTGATATAATATTGAAAATTAATTAACCCAGTCAATGAGGTCAGTGAAGGCTCCTCTTTTACTGGTGACTTTGTTGGAATGTTTTTTATTGTCTAATCAAATTTAACTTCTGCTGCAAACATATGATCAGATTAGTGGGGATTTCAGTTTGCCAGGGGTGAAAGCCTTGGCTTCTTGGATTTATTCTTCAGTATACAGGAACTTCAGATCTATTTTCCTATGAGATTCTACTACTTCCTAGAGTCACTTACTGGGATATAGGCAAGAGTTCTTGTTTCTATTTAGATCCTAAATCCTATGTCCTTCCCTGTCTTGACTAAAATGTCCTTGTCTTGAGGAAAGCTTTTTCAAACTCCATTGATTTTGATCACCCTTTCCTTAGTAGTCATGACTTAGAGCCACCTCCTTATTATGAAAAATGTATTAAGTTGTCCTTTAATTTCTGAGGTTTTATTCAACACAAGCCAATTAATTCTATCTTGAGGACAAGAGATGTCCCAGTGGGCATGTGTAACACCAAGCTTTTCCTTTGGGATGGAGAGAGGAATGGATTAAGAAGCTAAAACTAGTTTCACTCCTAATTCCTTTCATATCTTCTGTATTAGTCTGTTTCCGTTACTTATAACAAAGTACCTGGAACTGGGTGATTTATAAAGAAAACAAAATCTATCACTTACAGTTTCTGAGGCTGGGAAGTCCAAAGTCCGTCTAGTGGTGTGATGGTGACATTGACTCAGGGGTCTCAATTGCAAGATGGTAGAAGCAGAGAGACCAGAGAGAGAGAGACAGACTCTCCTCTCTCTTCTTTTAAAGCCCTTGGACTCACGCCCTTGACCACCATTGTTAATCCATTCATTATGTTCCTACACTCTAATCACCTCTTCAAGGCTCCACTTTTGAACTACCATAATAGGATTTCCCACCCTCTTAGCAGTCACTGTGGGGGCCAAGTTTCTAATACATAAAACTTGGGAGAACACAATTCAAGCTTCAGTGAGTTTTCCCTGAACATAATTGGGGGACATAATTCAATCTACTACACCTAATAATTATTTGAAGCAGTGAGAATAAACCATAAAGGGATATTTCAATGAAAAATCTTGCCACAAAATCATTCAACATTCATTCTAAAAGTATATGCCAGTGCCTACTATGTGTTAAATATTATTGAACTACAAAACTTGTACAAAACCTCAGCTACAGCAATGGATGAGGCAGAAGAATCTCTGTCAGGGTAGAGCCTCCATATGGGTGAGAAAGACATTTTTACTCTTTTGAAGCTAACTAAAAGCAGAAACAACTTCCCCTACATTGTTTTTCAGAAATAACAAGTAGCATAAAGGTTAAATATTTTTCAAGCACATCTTTTAAAAGCAAATGACTTGCCTACAATGGAATTAAGATTTGGCCTTTGTTTAAGCTATTTAAAATTTAAATTATTTAATTTCTAATTGACTTTTTCCTTTGCTAGTATTCCTCTCATTATTCAAACGATTAATTGCCCGCCTCTTCTATTTAGATGTGTCTCAATTACCCTCTATTTTAAATGTTTTGTTTGTTTTTAATTGGTTTTTTGATCCTCACCAGCTTGAAGGAGAGCTAGTTTTATTTGTATGTATATTCATGGAGGCGCAGAGGAAGATTGCTATAAAAACAAACCCGAATTCAGCTTAAAAATCCAAATTATTTGGGATCTATTTCAAACTTTGATTTTCTTTTAATCTCATGTATATTTGTTTTTTTATTTTTTAAATTTCCTCATTTTTCTTCTCTATTTTTGATAATATTAATACATTCTATTAGTTGTTTTCTTGGAAAGATGTAAATTTATGGAATTCTTTACATTCATTGCCAGTAGTATTTATGTCCAAATGCAGCCAAAACAACTGGTCTGTTGAAAAGTGTAGTCAAATAAGATGTGGCAAGGTAAGTGTTGGAGTATAGATCTTATTAGGATGGGCATGGAATATCACGTAATTGGTTTGAGTTGACTACATGCACCATGGAACTAAAGCTAGTCTGAAATTTATAATTTAGTGAGCTAACTGTAAAAACCTACGTAAATCCAGACAAATCAAGCAAAAATATAGGTAAAAGTAAAGCTTATGGTAAATTAGTAAATATTTTTGTGTACTAAGATCAGTACTTTTTAGAGACTTAAAGTCTCTATTTCCAACATGATAACATTTATTTTATTGTCTTATAATAAATTATTTGCTTGCTTGTATCTGCTATTACACATAAGCTCTATAAGGGCAGAAACTATTTTAATTTGGTTCTTTTCTTCTTCTTCTTGTTCTTTTTTTTTTTTTTCGGCTGCTGGCCAGTATGGGGTTTGGCCCTTGACCTTTGTTTTCTTTTTAACTTCAATATATTATACTTTACCTGGCACATTGTGGGCTTTCATTAAACTCCAATAAATAAAGTGATAATAATATGATAGTCTAATCTCTGCTGAGTGTAGGCAAATAAAAGTGCTGTTTTTAGGTGAATTGAAGTAAAATAATAAATACTGACACAGTAGTTGCATCAAAAAGAGATAAATCCAAGTCTCTTCATGACATACCATTTTGTGTGGTTTCTGGGTTATTAAAATTTTATAGGATAGTGGCATTGACAATAAGAAATGAAGGAGCCTCCTCCAATTTTCCATCCAAGTGTAGTTTACCTGTGAATTACTGGTTACCAGTGACATTTCTATCCTAGAAAACAGAGTTAGGGAATGCTCCACCATAGGAATCTGCATTTCCCATGAAAATATCTGGGGCAGATGTTTCTCTCAAAGAAGCAAATAGAGAATAAAAATAATTCATTCTGCTATAAAAATACAGCACTCTTTTTTTTTTACACTTGGTATTATTTAAAATACATATACATTGGCATGTTTTGAACTGGAAAACTGAAGGACACAGAAGGGCATATACATATTATTGAAACTGTATTCATAGTTCTAGAGGGGCTGTCTTACATTTACTGAACACGTCAGGTGCCAAGTCAAGGCTTTAGTTTGCTCATGGCTTACCTGGAGAGGTTAGAACTGCAGGAGAAAGATGTATCCAAAACACTATATGAATAACAAAGCGAATGTAGATAGGAAGTACTTCCTTTCTAATCCCAACATGAAGAACTCACAATGGTTTTGTGCCCTTCTTTTGTTAGAGTACCACCTATCCCAGTAGTATCAATTTCAAGAGCTCTAGATGAGAACACAGCTCTTGTTCTGTCAGGGGAAGGGAAGACTCACAAAAAAGTAAAAGGAATCAAATGGCCTGCTTTTGTGAATCTGATCCTGCTTTGGGCGAGATAACAGAGAGAATGCTGACATCCGTGATGCAAGTCCAGTGAACAAAGGCGTTCATGAGTGTGATTTATGGCAGCTGAGATGTTATGGTGCCTGTCCTCATTCAGCCATGCAAGTGAGATTGTAAAGCCTTATTTTTTTTCCTGAAGTTTTTGGAGACAAATAAACAAAAAGACTTTGAGAAAGCAGATATAAGGTATCAACTGCTATAGTGAGCTGTTTTTTATTTGTGAGATGAATGGAGACTTCATAAAAAATATTCAGAATTGGACTACACATGAGACGAGATGAGCTTTTGGCTCAGCCATTTCCTCACTGAGTTCTTTAGGGAGGATGCCTGACTGCGGGAAGGAAGGAATCCTTCTGCTTTGTCTTCTCCATGGTAAGAGATGTTTGCCCCTGTAGGCAGAGGCCTATACTGCCTGGGGATGAAGAGGGGGAAATGGGGGCTAGGAGGAGGTAAACTTGTATAGTTCTTTAGTGTGTGATAGGAAGCCTATTGTTGCCACATCCTCAAGCCAAATCCTATGGATAAATGTTGATCAGAAATTCATTTGATATTCTTGATTGTTATCTGCCTTTTTTTGTTGTCCTTCTCTCATGTTTGAGGACTAGGGAAGACATCTATTCATAGGTTCACCGAAGTCTAAGGAAAAAGAAAATGTGAAGTTTAATATACCTAAATAATTTGTATCAGTTTGACACAATGCAAAGCATCAAATAACTATGCTTCATACTTACACCCGTGTTTCTAATACCAGGGTAAGTATGGGCATCAGGAACACCAGTTTAGGGGGTTCAGACAAAAAGATAAGCTGTCAACATTAAAAATGACTTGAAAAAGACATGGAAGCATCAGAGAAATATGATCAATCTAAAAACAATAAATTGACCATTTTCCTCACTCATATTTCTATTTATAAAGCTCTAGTAAAAATATTTTATTTTATGACTTTCTTTTACTATCACCAAGATATTTAAAGAACCATTAATAACAAATAAGCACATGATACTACTTTAAAAGCAAATATTAAATGGGAAAAAAAACCCAACAACAACAATTTGTACACAGTGGTCACTGACATAAGACTGAAGTTGTGTAATTATATTATAATCCTGGTTCGTAACTTTAAACACAGACTAGTTTAGTGGAAAAAATAAAGTAATAAACCACTTTCTGGTCAAAGTGCCATGGCTTGCATTTCCCTGACATTCAATGTAAAATGAGCTTCTTTTAAAACAACTTTGACCTCTTATATTAAAAAAATAACAATACAGATCTTCCTCAACTTACAATGGGGTTCTGTCCTGATAAACCCACCAAAAGTTGAAAATAGTGTAAGTCGAAAATGCATGTAATACACCCAACCTACTGGACATCATAGCTTAGTTTAGCCTACCTTTAACATGCGCAGGACACATACATTAGTCTACAGTTGGGCAAAATCATCTAACAGAAAGCATATTTTGTAGTAAAGTGTTGGATGTCTATGTAATATATTGAATATTGCACTCACAGTGAAAAACAAAATGGTTTTGTATCATCACAAAGTAAAAAAAATTGTTAAGTCAAATCATTGTAAGTCAGGCACTGTCTATAGAGTAATGTCAAAATTAATTTAATATCGAGAAATAATAGACACAAATACAGAAAATGCTAATATACAGTATTGTCTTCTATATGGTATAAAATATTGGTGTGTTCAAAAATTGTTGTCTTAATTTACATGCATCTTGTATATCACTTTTTACAATTTAAACTTTTCTGGCACTTCAATCTTTTTTAAAATTTTTCCCAATAGAAATGGGATAGAGAAGACTTTTTCTAATTAATGAACTGCTCCTAAAAAATATGAAGTCATCTCAATATGTCATATTTCAATTACCAAAATATATTTAGCATTTTCTCTCTATTTCCCCCTCCCCAGCATATTGTCTAAGGCATCATCAAAATCACTGTTTCCTTTGCAGTGACATTGACCCCCAAAATGGAATTTTTGACCTTAGTATGCCTTCTCTTTGCATTTAAAAGATATGCTTATTCAATGTAAAAGTGTTTGAGATGAAAATAGAGTCACACTAGTCCATTTGATGTATTTCAGATCAATTTTAGTTTTATGTTTACATTGAAAAATTATTAGAGCTTTCCAGTACACAGCCAACAAAGTATGTAAACAAAATACCATATGATCCTCATTGAATCCTTCCAGAGAGGACACTAACATTGCTATCAGAAAACCTGTATTTCATTAAGAGTTCTTGTCTTCATTAATTTGCTCATGTGTAAAACTAGGGGTTATAGGCCTTTCTCTCTGCCAACCAACATCTTTAGAACACTCTTGTCAAGTTAACAGGTGAGCCTGCCAAGGATGATTTCATAAACTCACTCCAGACACCTTTGCTGCAAGTAAATGGGCATGTATTATAAGCTCTGTTTAGTGGAACTGTGCATAAAATACTTCAGTATAAAACAATGTGAAATAGAAACCTAATCTAATCTAGGTACTCTTTTTACAGCAAAATATAAGGGCAGTTAACTCATGTTGACATATTTACTCATCTTATATTCCCCCAAATTTCAAACTCTCTGGGAAACAGCCAGAGGGCCTGGCGTAAATGATCTGTATGCATAAATAATCCATGGCATTTTTTTTTAAGTGTTAGGATATACTTATTTGGAACATGGGATAGAATTATAAATTACACTTATTGCAACTCTAAATTGATTCAGAGATTTTGTTTTTCATTGGGGCAAACTATCTCTACTCTTTACAGGCCTTCGTACTCACAGAAGGAAAGATTGCACCAGGGTTGATTTAACTGGGTCATAAAACTGCAATGTAGCTAATACAGACTGCTCATATCATTGGAAAAAAGGGAATAAAAAGAAAGAAAAAAAGAGGGGTATAGTGTGTTAATTGCATGACAATAATGGTTATCACTGATGTGATAAATATTGGCGATTAAGAAATGCATATTTTTACATATGTAAGGGGAAAAGAAAAGTATATTTTATATATATCTGTGTGTATATATAAACACACACACACACATATACGGTGATCAGAAATGGAAATATCTGTATTACCTTTTAGTTCCATTTTTCCATGAACTTCCAGAAGTACCCTTACACATACACACACATACCTACATATATAATATTGAGGTTTCTATGGAAAAAAAAATCCTAAATTCTAAGAAAGCATGTTTGCCTTGATATTAGCATTAACGGAATCAGTGTCAACATAAGGTCTGCGATACAAGCAATGTAAATTTATTCAACTTCTTTCATTTTTATATTTTTGTGTTATATTAGAATGGATCTACTCATACAGTATCTTGGTTGTTAAAATAGGGGCTTCAGAATAGAAATCTTTTGTATGTAAATATGTTTCTTTTATCTAGCATTTCATAAATAAGTTCTTTTCTTACTATGCAATTTTGTTACAATTACTAATACATTTTGTATTTTAGATGACTTTGCATCTATTATACATGGAATATGACTTTCAAAACTGTCTTTGTATAGTCAAAGCTTTTAAAATTTGTTAAGTGTATGATCTATCATTTGATTAAATAAAACACTTAAAAATTTCATCTTTTCTTGTTTGACATCCTTCTAACTTATCAATGCTCATTTTTATATTTGAAATTCCCAATTAAGAATTTAGCTAGAATACAATGTGAGAATAAAAGAGGACTTTACATAATGTCACCAGCATTTTTCAATAATCACAGGATCACAGTTTCTTTCTAAAAATGAACCAGAAATTCTTTGATTTTTATGCCCCCAAATTGACTAAGTTAAGAATAGAGATGCAAAATTTCATCATTCTCTATTTGTTCAGTTTAATTTTAACCTTAGAAAATTGTGTGGAAATCTACTAGTTGTCTTTTATAGAAAGTTCATAGGTTGTGTTGCAAACATAGTCATCACTTTTGTGCTTGTACTGATGATGTTGATGCAGAAACTTAACTAAGAATCCAGTGCCAGTTTCCTGAATGTTCAAGCTCTAAACCCTTAAGTCTAGGATTACTTTCATATAAAACTGCACAGTACAGTACGCTTTACCAGCACATTGTAATCAGTACTAGAATGTCCTTAAAAATGGAAATCAATTTGGCTTGTGCACATCACATGTAATGAAATAAATATACTACAATGTGTTTTTGTCTTTTCATCCTTATGGACCTCTTTTTTCATTCATCTTCTCTTAGAGAAAAGCTATTTAAAACACATTTTATTTTCTGATGTAAAGAATAGTTAGACACAGGGCTTTGTTATAAGCTGAGCACAGATTAACCTTAATTTTTAGGTTGCCTTAGAGTAGAGAACAATTATTGTGTCCAAAAAAATATATATATATATAAAAAAGCAAAAGAGAGCTTACTAATTATTGGCTAATTAAATACTCTCTTATTCTTATCACACTATATGTGAGTCCAGAGTTCTTGGGAGATAGCCAATTATGGCACATTTTGAAGTCTCAGAAATATGACAAAATGACATTTCATGCAAATCTGACAAAAATATGGTTCAGCGTTCATGCAGGGTGTGCTACATCAGTGCCGTTAGATTTTAGTGTAGCTTTGCAAAGAGCTCATTGCAAAAGCAAGTGAAAGTATGTATTTATTAACCTTTTCTTGGAAGTGACTTTTAGAAATATACTTATTATGGAACCTTTTGTTATCTCTATCAAAGAACTAAACTCCAGTGTATAGATAGAGAGGGACAAGAGAATCTAATTTACAAGAGAGAAGAAATCTAAAAGCCTAGTCACCATTGTGCTGGTTGCTTTATTTCACTTATGTGTTTCCAAGTTTCTTTCCCTCATTTAAATTGACACTATTATCAATGAGGTACAATTCTAAGGCTTCCACAGACAGAGGTTTGCTTTTCTTCTCTCAGCTCTTATCTCCAAGTTATGATTTTTCTGTTATTTTTTAAATAGTTAACATCTGCTAATGCCTTCTCTTTCACTGCCCATGTTGTAGATGGTCAGGAAAATGAGAGAGTAAGTTAGTGCAAGAGAATATCTCACTTCCACTCTAAATAATCAAATTTTCGTTTCTCAGTTGGTATTCTCAAATTCCTGGGATTCTTAAAAAAACAAAATTAACAGATGGTATTAAATACTAAGTTTTAACAATTTGATAAAATCTATCATTTTAATATTTTAGCATTATATATAATATAAATATTTAATAAATATATAAATTATTAAATATATAATAAATATATATATATATTCACACTAGTTACCTCAGAGAATGGGATAAATCTAAGCAAATTAATAAGAAAACCTAAGAAGTTCCTTTACAGATTGATTGTGTGGGTCCATAATTCATCTCCTTTAATAGCGCTGGTCTATCCCACATAGTGCCACTCATTGCTGGAAAACTAAGCAGTTAATGCAGGTATCCCTGGCATCTAGACTTCTATCTTCCAAGACACCAACTTCTGTGCCAACATTAGCCAGCAATGTTTTGTAACTTTACTTAAAAGAATGAGTGAAGGGAATGTGTATATAATCTTTACTTGAGGGAAGAAATCTCAGTCTATCCAGATATGTCATTTGTATCTGTGAAAGAATACAGTTGTCTCAATTCATGTTTTTTAATGTTCTCTTAAAATTATAAACATAATATTAATATAATTTGTTTTGTATGCCTTATACAGTTCCAGTTATATTGGAAGGCTATTAAATGTTTAAAATAGAAATGGATGAAAATAACACTATAGTTTAAAATTTAGTTCCAGAAATGAGAAGGGGAAATGATGTTAACTTACATAACGTTTACACTGATGTGCACGAATTTTTTATTCTATGTAGCCACATAGTTTCTCCGTATCTTCTGTAATGCACACAAAATTTCTTTAAATCCGCATCTGGTCCTTTCTCCACTCCTGCGTTGGTAGGATTGAGAAAAATTCTCTGAGACTACGGCTCCCACTCAGTATTCATCTCAGCACGTCCTAGCATTTCAGAGCCAGAGACAGGGATTGTGCCGGCTGAGTCTCAACTACTCAATCTAACAAGTTGATGGGATAAAGTTGAAAAAGATAAAGAGAAAAATGAGATTGGCTGTACACATGCATAAAGCATACCAGTAAAATATTTTAATTGAGTAAAATATTTTTCATTTTCTTTTTTCATTCTGAAAGTCTAGTTATCTTGCCATTATGTAGGTATAAGATTACCTTATGAACGAAAACAAAAGACAGGTATTATTTTGTGGGAAATTTAAGGAAATTCAATTTAGCTACTGCCTTTATTATTTTTAAATAGCATTTTTCTTTACTTAAAAAATACATTAACATACATAAACACTGTCATCAGAAAACTGTCTGACTGATGACTGTAGCATTAAAAAAATGGGCTATGAACCAGCCTAGAAAAAACTAGCTATATACTTACAGTGATACAATAGGAAAGAAGAAAAAAATGAAAAGATATAGATAATAAGAATGATCCTGTTTTCATAGAGTCAAAAAGACAAACATCTTAAAAATTTCTATAACATTTACGGACAAAAGTGATGAGTAACTGCCTCAAAACTGTCAAGTTGCAAAATTGCCTTAATGATTGGGATACAAAAAAAAAAAAAAAAAGCTATCAGACTAGATCCGAAGACTATGGCCAAGTGTTTTAGAAGTCAGAGAAAACTGGTGCAGTGAAAATATTAAACCAAAGTTCCCACTACCATCAAATTCAAGTGGAATTTATTTTTTGCCTTTGGACAGTTCCACTTAACTACATATGCTTGAAGTTTCAAAGATTCTTTACAATGTATCATGCACTGTTGTGCTTATACATAATCTATACCTTTCTTCCTCCTGCATTTAAGCAAACACAATTACGTTTGAACGGTGGGCACAATATTTTAGAATGGTGAGCTCCTCCCCTTATCCCAAGATGACCCATTCCTAAACTAAGTCAACAGTGTTTATTTAATTCTCCTTTGCTAATTATTGCTTTAAGGATGGACATATAATCCAATTCTGGTCTTGAGTATTATTATTTTGAGAACGATACACCCAAACAAGAGATAGATTTTCAAAAATATTATTCTTTCTTCCCGCGTGAATTCAGTGCTGGTGTGACTCCTGATGCTATAGCCTTTTTGACCATGAGGAAACAAGCCAATAGGCAAGGATAGAAGAGGAGGATGAAATAACACACAGATCTTTGATGTTTTCTTTGAGTGAATGAATTTACCCTGGAATCGCCTATCGCCGGACTTAGTACTTAGAGAGATAATTACATAACTTTACTGCATTAGCCATTTTAAGTCAAGTGGCTTTGTTATTTGCAAGCATCCCAACCAACACAAATACATTTAAACTTGTTTCAGAAGAAGAAAGACTAAATAGGGATACATTGGTAGGGTCGTAATGAGTGGTAGACATAGTTTTGCTATATCATAAAGAATAAAATATATACATATATATGTATATACGTATATGAAGGAAGGAAAAAGGGGAATTTAGGATGGCTTTACTGACAATGATAACAAGAAAAGTGGGTTTTGTTTACATTTCTAATCACATTAAAATAAGCTACTGACTTGAATTTTTTTTTTAATTGATCTCACTCATTTGTGGAATCTGAAAAAGTTGATCTCTAAAAGTAAAGAGCAGAATTGTGGCTGCCAGAAGCTGGAAGCAGTAGGAGGGAGGGAAAGTTGGGGAGCGATTGGTCAGTGAGTACATAGTTACAGTTAGATTGGAGGAATAAATTCTAGTGTTCTGTTACACTTTAGAGTGACTATGGCTGAAAATAATACATTCTATATTTCAAAATAACCAGAGAAGAGGATTTTTAAGTTTTCACCTGTAAGAACTAACTTGAATTTTGACAGTATCATTATACCTTGCAAAAATGAAACTATGGACCCACTATCTCTACCTTTGTTTCATGTGGGATACTTACGATATGGCAGAAAGAAAGGGAAGAAAAAGAAGACAGAAAAAGGTTTAAGAAAAATGGAAAGTATTTAGAGCTGATATGAGAAGGAGTGATAAACTATGATGAAAAAGAATTCTGTGATTTAAATAAGGAAGATAAAAGAGACAGGAAGCATGGGTTAGAGAACTAGCTAGAAAAAAAGTGGCACATTAGAGATAAGGAAAGAAGAAAGCCAAAGATGTCAGTGACTACACAGAGACTGAGAAAAAGATTTTCAACAGGAAACATTTCACTGGCTCTGAAGTGTCTGGAATGGCTGCTTCTCAGCTGACATCTCATGCAGCACTTTCACCAGGGCACACAACATGAAAACAAGGATTCATTAGTAATAGTGACATGATTAAATATGGAATACAATGCTTCATTTAAAATTTTTATTGAACAAAACTTATTTAAGTATTTTAAATTGCAATTAATTATAATTAACATTTAAAAATAATGTACATATATATTTTAAGAATTACATGTATTCTTTAAAGCAAATATTATCCAAATATTTAAAAAGAATATCCATTGAAAGTCACAGTGAGGATACTGGTGGGAAACCATGTTCCTGGGATTGGCCAAGAATTCCTAAGTTTTGTCAAGATATAATGATGTCTTTGACCTTCTGTTTGAGAATCTTTTGATACCTAGTGTGACAAGATCATCTCTACATGGTGATGAATTAATACACTGAAATTTAGCGGAATGATATGTAGAGGAATTTACTTGGGAAATGAAGGAATATAATGCCAATACTATACTTCATGGGGTTTATTATTATTATTCTTGAAAACATTTAATACATTCAAATAACATTAGTAGTTAAAACAATCATTCAGGAAACCAGCTTAAAATATAGTCTAACAACCTTAAAATTTATTTTTAATAGACAAAGCAATATGAAACAAACTAATAATCTTTATGGGCTCTCAAGAGCCTACTAACAGAAGTAGTCTTGCTCCTCATTGGTCCATGTCCTAGTTTCCAAGCAGATAAAAATATTTAAATATATTGACTATTATGTTTTGTTTTTCAGTATGTAAAAAAAAAAAAAAAAAGGACTGAAATTTATCAAAACAGCTAACTTTAATAAAATGATATTGGTAGGTTTTAGCTCTTTTTTTTCTTTATGTATTGAAAACTAAAACACAGCATTCAATATATTTAAATTTTGTATCTGCTTGGAAACTAGGATATGGACCAATGAGGATCAAGACTTTACTTCTGTTAGCAGAATCTTGACAGGCTGTAAAAATAATTAGTTAGTGTCATATTGCTTTGTCCTATTAAAAATAAATTTTAAGATAGACTACATTTTAAGCTATTATTGAAGCAGACAGATTTTCAGTGGAAAGAAATTATACTTTGTCACATTATTTTACTGAGCAATGTGTAATTTTTGTTATAGAATTTTAGATGAAAAAATTGTTTGACATTATGTCACATAGTTTCTCTGAAAATTTAGAAAATGTGGATTACAAGTTGTCAAAATAACTTCAAAAAATGACTTCTAAGTCTTTTTGATACATTATTTTTCTTTCACAGAAGCAGCTAAAACAAAGAACAAAATGCTTTTCTGCTCATTATTTCCTTGATAAATTATATGAAAAATATTTGAAATTTTCTTTCTTCAAGTTGATGTAGTGTAACACAGAGGAGAATGGTAGTGTTTATATTGTTACCATATATGGCATGGGTACTAGTACTTTTTAATTGACTATTAAGCTGTAGGTGTAGTGCTGAAAGTGTAAAGATGAGTAAATGTTTTAGTGTTCTGTAGAGGATTACCATTTTTATTAGAATCAAATGTGCCTAATTGTACAATGAGGTTGTCAAGGATAAAGAGGTCAAATAGATAGGTGGTGCTTCAGTGGACATAATGTATCTGCTCTCAGAGCAACACTTTAATCCACATAATATCCACTTAAAATTCTAATGTAACTTTAATTTTGAACTCTATAGTAAAGACTCACAAATTATAGGATACATATTAGGGTGTGAGACCAAATCTGGTCTGTAGGATATGACAAGATACGTGACAAGGCTTTTCACATCACAGCCACTTCTGTGAAGCTACTGTTATTTCTCAACTAAATGTCACAAAAGAAATAAAACAAGCTTTCAGTTCCTCCCGCTCCCATAACAAACTCTACGTTTAAAAGTGTTTCTTGTAAGAGCTTATTTAATTGGGTGTTACATTTACTATTGGTCATACATATATGGAATGTTCAACATGACATGAAAAAGAATGACAGATCACAAATTGCCCAAAGAGTTGCCAGTATATAAAGATATTGTTATTATATTATGGCGATTAAATTTATAAATGCCCAAGTGGAAATTACATTGAGTTTGCAGGTGAGACAATAATTTATTTCCTTATGACTTGAAGATGGTTTCTTGGAGCATGTTGAGTATGAATGGTGCTAAAAAGGAGAGGTAAGGTAATCTTGAGAGAATGGCTGAAGTATTATGTTAATAAAGATCCAGAACCATGTACATTTATTAGACAGTCTTAAGCAAGGAAATGACAGAGTAGAGAATTGTTTAATACCAATGCGATTTAGAGATTACACTCATGAGAATGTAAAGGCCAGTTGTCTCGACTCAAAATCTGGTTTGCATACTTGCTAGATGTTTAAGCTTGGACAAACAAACAAACAAACAAACACACTCATTTGTCCTTTACCTGAAAAATTGAGAAAAGTATATTTTAAAGATTCTCATAAAGAAATGAATTTAAGAACCGAATTCACAAGAATGTGTATAGTTAAATTATTTCTCCTCGCTTATTCTGGAAATATTTTTTAAATTAAGACATAATTCATACCCCATAAAATTTATGTTTTTAAAGTGTACATTCAGTATGCTGGTTGTTGCTCTTTTAGGATATTCACAAAGTTGTGCAACCTTCACCACTATCAAATTCCAAATTATTTTCATCACTCTAAAAAGACTATGTACCCATTGCAGTTATTTCTCATTCCATCCTTTCCCTGACTTCTGGCAACCACTAATCTACTTCTTGTCTCTATGAATTTGCTTATTCTGTACATTTTATGTAAATAGAATTACAAAAAATAGTGGTCATTTGTTTTCTGTCTTCTTTCACTTCACAGAATGTCTTCAAAGTTGATGTATGTTGTAGAATGTATGAGTACCTCCTTTTAATGTCAGAATAATTTTCCTTTGTATGGATATACCATATTTTGTTTCTCTGTTTGAAATTATAGATTGCAATGCATGTTGTTTCACATTTGAGGCTATAATGATTAATGCTGTTATAAACATTTTTGTGCAGACATAAATTTTCAGCTGTCTTGGATATCAACCTTGGAGTGTGATTGTTAGGTCACCCAGTAAATCTGTGTTTAACTTTTTGAGAAACTGACAAACGGTTTTTCAAAGTGCCTGTACCATTGCATATTCCTATCTGCAATAAATGAGGGTTTGAGTTGCTCTGTAACTTTACCAACACTTGCTTTTATCCAACTTTAACTACAGTGATGTTAGTGAGAGTGTAAAGTGATGAGTGTCATTTTTTTGTGTGATGTATACATATGTAGAGAGTAATATATGTAATATATAATATTTGTGACATTTATATATCTTCTGCCATGTTAACCATTTTTAAGTGTACAATTCAGTAGTCCTAATTACAGTTACAATGTCGTGTCACTGTTACCACTATTTATTTTCAAAAGTTTTACATCACCCCGAACTGAAAGTCTGTAAACATTAAGCAGTACTTCCCCATTTCACTTACCTCCCTGTCCTTATGGATTTGCTTCTTTTCTGTATGTTTTATGTAAGTGTAATCATACATTACTAGTCCTTATGTATCTGGTTTATTTACTTAGCATAATGTTTTCAAGGTTCATCCATGTTGTACCATGAATCAGAACTTCATTCCTTTTTAGGGATGAATAATGTTATATTATATATATACCACATTTTGTTTATACATTCATCTGTTGATGAGCACATACTGTTCTCATTGTGTTTTGCATTTCTCTGATGGCCAATGACATAGACAACTTCTCTCTGTTTTTTGGCTATTAGCATATCTTCTGTGGAGAAATGTATTTTCACATCTCTTGCCCATGTTTCAATTTGGTTGTCTTTTTATTGTTGAGCTTTATGTTTCCTTTATATATTCTGGATATAATCTCTTAACAGATATATGATTTGTAAATATTTGTTCCTACTTTGTGAGTGTTCTTTTTTTTTTTTTTTTTACTTTCTTGAGAGTGTTCTTTGAACCACACATATTTTTATTTTAAGTACAATTTATCTATTCTTTTGTTACATATGCTTTTGACACCATTGCACAATCCAAGTTCACAAAGATTTATGTCTATGTTTCCTTATAATAGATTTATATTCTCAGCTCCTACATTTAGGCCTTTTGTCAATGTTGGGTCAAATTTTGTATATCATTATAAGAGATAGATGCAAATTATTATTTTGTATGTGGATATCCAGTTATACCAGCACCATTTGATGAAAAGCCTATTCTTACACCTTTAAATTCTCTTGGAAAACTTGTCAAAATAAACTAACCACAGATAGAGTTTGTTTCTCAACTCTTGATTTTATTCCATTGTTCCATATATCTATCCTTATGACAGTATCCCACAGTCTTGATTACTGAAGCTTTGTACTAAGTTTTGAAATTAGGAAGTGTGAATCCTACAACTCATTCTTATTTTTCAGGATTGTGATGCCTATTCTGGGGTCTCATACATCTTTGTATAAATTTTGAAGTAAAATTGTTGATTTCTGCAAAGAAGGCAGTTAGAATTATGATTGGACAACAATCAATCTGGTAAAATACACCCCAATACACAGACAAAGTGGACTTTCTGTGGCTAAAATGAAACACACCAAAACTGCAAAACAGAACTAAATAGCAATAGCAGGTTGAGAGGTTAGATACACATCCCCATGAAAACAAAAACAATATATATGTTACTGACTGCCACAAGGTTGTATTATTCCCTCTAATTAAGCAGAAACCTAAAAGAGAATGTCAAAAAAGCTGTGGCTGGAAACTCTCCAACTGACCTCTGAAAGACCACTTGATGACCGCCGACTGACCCCCCTCAATTTGTGGTTCCTCTCCAACTCTGAGTGGATAGAGGATCAGCCTCACAAACATTCTTTTCCTGATTAAAAAACCCCAAATCTCAAACTGGTTTTGATTGACTTTTTTAAAGACTGTGTGCAAACTGTCTTTATACCCAACGGTTCAACTTTTAACCTAAAGAGCCAAATCCCACCTCATTTTAATACTAAAACTACACTCTGAAGTGAACATGGGACGCATGTTACGTGCATGCTGACACACTGCACACTCACTTGATTTCCCTAGTAAATATTCATAGATTTCCCCCAAACCTGCTAAGTATGTATCTAAGACTGACCCTGTATGGCATAAATATCAGCTCATCCCTCCTTTCTTGAGAATGCATCCTTTTGGTTTTCCCCAGATATTGAATTTACCAATCAGCAAATTACCTCTTTTTCTAAAAGTAAAGTTTCTTCTTTCCTTCCTCAATAGATCCCATGGTCTCAAAAAATCTGCAGGTCAATTTGCAAAGTCTTAATAATATTAGTTCTCTGCTCCACAAACATTTCCATTCATTTAGGTATTCTGTAATTGTTTTCAACAATGTTTTGTAGTCTTAAGTGTACATGTCTTACAATTATTTTGTTAAATTTATTCCAATGTATGTTATTCATTTTATCCTCTTGAAAATGAGAGTGTCCTTAATTTCATTTTCAGATTGTTTATTGCTGGTATATATATTTACAATTAACTTTTGTGAATTGATCTACTATTCTGTAACCTTGCTGTACTCATTTATTGGTTGTAATTGTGTGTGTATATGTGTATGCTGATTTCTTAAGATTTTCAATATACAGGTCTATGTCAACTGCAAATAAAGGAAGTTTCATTCATTTTTTATAATCTAAATATCATTTATTTTTATTTATTGCCTAATTTTCTGGGCTAAAACTTCTAACATGATGTTGAATAGAAGTGGTTAGAGTGGACATTTTTATATTGTTTCTTATCTTGGGGATAAACCTTTCATTCTTTCACCATTTCTTGGGGGGTAGGGAGTAGAGGTGTTCACAATCACTAGTTGAATCGTTTTTATTTTTATTCTGATCCTTAAAAGTTTTTAAGAAAGTGTGAATGAAGAAAAATATCTGATTCCTTGCATGTCTGGAAGTATATATTTTATTGCTCTCAATTTTAATTGATAATAGAATTTGCTATTAAATTCTATCTTAAAATAATTATTTTCAGAATCTCTGGTGTTTTTTACAATCTAGGGTCTTTGGGAACATATCTCCTACAAGTCAAATTATTGTTTTTTTATAGAATATCTATTACCACTCTCTAGAAACCATTAGAAATAGTAAAATACTATTTTTTAAATGTAATTTTTCTAGGACTGAAAGAAGACACATATTTTTAGACCAAATGTGTGTGATAAGTATCCAGAAGAATTAATGAAATAAAACACAGAGTATAATCAACCATATCACACACAGAGATATACATGAGAAAATAATTATATATATAAAATTTATATGTGTGTACTTTAATCTATCATATGTCTATGTGTGTGTGTGTGTGTGTGTGTGTGTGTGTGTGTGTGTGTGTATAGTTCTCTAATATCTGTCACACACACATGCACATAAAGAGAGAGAGGGAGGGAAGAAACTGACAAAATACATACTGATACAAACTAGGTTGTTAACTTAAATTTTAAATTATCTGGAGAACACTATGTCATGTAAGTTGATGTGGGGAGGGTAGGGGTAGGTGAAAAACAAATTCAAGGAAAATAAATAGTTAGCAAGAGGAATAGCACTGGAGACATGGTCAGAGCCTTATCATAAATAGATTTTTAGGCTATGATAAGGAGTTAAAGTGTTTTGGAAATTCATGTAGAGTGTCAACATGGGAGTAACATATTCAGATGTTCTGATAATAGATCCCCTGAGTGTAGTTAGGCGTTGATAACAAATGTAGACAGAACAGAAAGAAGTGTATTATAATAGCATATATGAGAGATCATGGTTTGGACTGAAGTGTTGGGGGGCAAAAAAGAAATGGAGAGAGTGGATAGATTTTATATAGAAGATGGGGAATAAACAGTACCTGGGATATATTGAATCTAGGGAACAAACAAAGGTGATAATAAAGCTGCCTTCAGGTTATTATCATGAGATTCTGGGAAAAGACAGGGTGACAAAAAATAATGACTTACAGCTTTGAAGCATTAGAAATAGGAAAGGGGACATGGAAAAATATTGTGAATGGAAAGATATTTACACCATAATTTTGAGTTAGCTGTTAGAAATCCAAGATTTAGAAATCATATTAGGGGGCTAGGTGTATTGGGTAATTATTTCTTAAGAATAGTGATCTAAATTGAGAGCAAGTATGCATAGGAATTCATCGAACAAAACTGCTCTTTGTGCTAACACTCTAGACTCCTTTGTAAACAGCTTCCCCTAATCTTTTTAGGCTTATCTTCAAATAGTCATCTTTCTAATCTTTCTGTTTTATCAATGTTGATGTACTCATCCTTTCAGAATGAATTGGTGCATGCTATATCCACCCACGTTTAATGTGCCAATATAATGAGAATATTAATAAAGTGTTCACTGAGATGAGTTGATATTAGTCATGTATTCATACATTTGTTAATAATCTCCTACTTATAAAACAGAGTGAAGTGACTATAAAATAATATCTCATATCTGATACACAATATGTAAATATGTGATTCATCAATGTTTTTAGCTGCAAAATGAGATTACACAATATAAATTTGTTTTCAAAATTTCATGAGTATGTTTCAAAAACATTTTAATGGTTACATTGTAGAATCCAAAATTAAACATATCTAAGTCTCCAAATAGCTTGTCTTTGAATCTATGCACATCATTATTGCTTTATTAATGTTAAACCTAGATACCTATCATATGAGTATAAAAATAAAGTAAAAGTTTGTTAAAGAGAAAATAAATACATTGATTGTGGAAACAAAACAAAAGTTAAGCCATGTTGGAATACAATTATGTAATGATGGAAGTGGCAAGACCGTCTCTAACTCACTAACAAATTTTTAGCATCCTACTTTTACCAAAGTATAATAAAGTGCATTTCTGAACACTAAACATCAGTCTCCTTTTAGTGGAGTATAAGAGTTGTGAAGAGGTTTTGTTTTGTTTTGTTTGTTTGTTTCTTTTTCTTATTTTTCTCACGTGAGCAACCATGTCTTGCTTCTTTCATCATACTTTATGTAACGTGGAAGGTGGCTGTCTAGTCTACTGATAGTCCCATCATTTGGAAACTTCATTTTATTTTCATTTCTGTAAAATTTACTACATTATTACAGAGTTTTCCATTGTCTGTTACAATTCTCCACATCATCATGTAATTTGTTCAACATATTAAATACAGTTATTTTAAAGTCCTTGTTTAATAACTTTAATATATGGATTAAAATATCTGAGTATTTTGCATCTTTTTCTATTGTTTACTTGTTCTCTTTATTTTAAGTCAATTACTGTGCATTTATGTGCTTTTTACAATTCTTGATTCAGTGCCAGTCTTACATGAATAATTATGCAGAAACATTTGGGGTTCTGGATGCTATTTTCTACCTCCAAGAGAAATTTATTTTGCCACTGCTAAGCAGCAAATAATAAACAGAGCACCCAAAACCAATCAAGATAGAAATGATTTAATCTAGGTTCGAGGCTTTGGGCTGTCTGTTAAATCTGCAGTTTACCCTCACTCCTATCTTGCTGCTACTGAAAAACCTGATGTGCTTCCTTTGACCTCTATTACTTGGTATCCACTTATTGAGCAAGAAACACCTGTTACCACATCCAGGGGAAGAGTTCCATTGCATGGAGGATAGCAAAGAACAAAACAATGACTACTACCATGAGAAGCAGTCCCAGGATGTCAACCCACTGCATGATTACAGATGTTGGGGTTACCAAGAAAGGCATGATCCACACAAGTACTGGAGGGAATGACACTTTATTCACACAGAGTAGAGACAGAGCAAGATCAGCTTTAATAGTGAGCTTTGGTTCCCCATAGCTAGTGGATCTCGCCCTGCAGCTGAAACAGGGAGATGGTCTGCAAATACCCTTCTTGTTCTGGACCCTTTTCTCTTCCCAACAGAAACGAATTTAGCAGTTGGTTTGTCCAGGTGCCATACGACACACACATTTAAGCAGAACAGAGTACACATTAAACTTGGAATGGATAAAGATATTCTCAAACAAGGCAACATGGCCGGCACAGGCTGTGAGGACTCATTACCTCCATATAAAGAAATGTTCCAGGGCAGAGACTCACTCTCCTGCAACATGCAAGCATGATTGCCTTTTCCAGTACCACTGAAGCAAAGATTTTCTCCTTCACCTCAAGATCCAATTAAAATCTGTACGTTTCAATCTCGCTGCTACCACTTTCCAACTGACAAATGCCTTAAGGTGAAAAGCAGGGCTAAATAACTTTGCTATTTTGTGGCCTCTCGCCACATGAGTCCTATTGTTACCAATGTTTTCTCGAAGTGTTTATTAACTATATTTTACTTACTTTATTCTTTACTCCTTAGCAGTTCTAATTTTTCAGTGGGAGGGTTATTTTGGAATAATATAGCGAACTGTGTGTCAAATCAGAAAATTATATGTATGAATCTTTACATCTAAACATTGCAGACAATTCAAGCCATACTATATTCATTACATCTCACAGATTTATTCCAATTTGGGAGATTGGAAAGTTTCAAAGTTCTTGAGCTTGCTCTTTGTGGATTTTGTTTGTATCAATTGGAATTAACTACAGTAAGACATATAAGAAGCCCATAAATATGTTAAGAGTTTCGTTGATGAAGAATTTCAGCCTCTAGCAGGGTTAAAAGAAAGTGGAAATTATTTAAATGTAAAAAGTTATTTTGGCTCCTATCTTGCTATGAATGGAAATCAACCTGAGAAAGCTATTCATCTTCTGCCAGTAATGTTTTCAAGAGTAACCAATGATGGCCATGAACAAAGAAGAATATGCCAGAGGGAGAAATCAAGAGTCCTTTGAATCCACGGACTGGACAGACACTTTCAGGAAGCAGAAACTAGGTCTATTCATGTGACACCTCTACTTCTAAGATAAATTCACCTTGAAGTATATAACCAGATGAATTCAGAATTTCTGAGATCCACAATGACTGCCTTGTGCCTCTCTTTCCCGGCCTCCCATGACAAATGGGAATATCTATTGTAGTTATTCTGTCCTGGTCTTTTTATTGTATCTTGGGTATATTGAGGGAGAGATAATTTTTATTTTTTAATTTATACATCCCCACATCAAGAGATGACGCATCTGAATAGTTGCATCTTGATCTGACATAGATCACAAGATTCTGGGTCTTGAGCCTGATGTCTTGGTGGGATGTATCTTTGGAATCTTTTGAGGTAAGCAGTATATTTTGCATGAATGAGGGTCAACAATTATTGTGGCCAGGGAGAAAGGCATTGTAAAATGGTTTCTGAAATTTTTCCTCCCTGTTTCCCCATGCTGCGTCAATGTGATTTTATAGCTCCATTCAATGTAATCTAATTCTCATTGCTTGAATCTGGGCTGGCTTTGTGATTTACCTGAAGCAATATGATGAATCAGATATGCTAGTGTGTCAGTGATTCTGGTCAGTCCTTGCATTAAAAAGCCTTGCACATTTTATTTTGCTGTCAGGATGTATATCATGCCGTGAGAACAAGACAAGGTAGCCAACAGCCAGGTGACTCACACACGTGGAGTGATGTCATCCTATAACAGCCAGCCCTCACTATTCTTGCCAGCTTAACCTGATGCATGAGAGCCCACCTGATGCCAAAAACAAAACAAAACAAAACAACCACTACAACTACTCAGTTTAGCTGTAGGCACATAAACAATAATAAATGCTTATTTTAGAGCCACCATTTTTGGGGGTGATTTGTTATGCAGCAATAACTAATTAAAAGACATTCATCCTCTGATTATCCTCAGAGTTTTAAAATATAGTTATTTAAAACATTTGAAGTATATATTATACAAATTTGTCTAATGCAAAGTTTCATTTGTCTGTGCTAAGCCTTGTAGATTTTTTTTTAGATTAGAAAAACAATTTCAGATAATTTTTAGCAATGCAACATCTGACACATATCTGTATATTCTCATATTCCTTGTTTTTGTTTTTCACAATTCTCTTATTTATAAGTTTCTAACTCTTTGGGCATGATCTCAGGATGGTGTTATGTGTGTAACACTATCATTAGTTACCTTTCCTTTTCTGTGTATAAAAATATCTTCATATATTTCACAAACCTTAGAAATTCCTCAGCCATATTTTTGTATCCTGCATGCAAATTTATATTAAAATTCTACTTCCTAGTCAATAACGGACTTGATTACTTAAATTCCAGCTTTTTTTGTTGGTCGTCTGCTGCTTTCCACTCTTTTTCAGCAGTTAATTTTACACATGACATAATCTGCATTAGAAGATTTTGTTGTGTGTTCCTAATGAGTCACTTCAGTTCGTTCCATTGACTTTTTCCTAAAACACAAGCCACATACAATTCATCATCATGAAATAAACCCTGACTCAGGAAAAGTAAGTAGTAAATAAATAATCCATACTTTAAAAAAGACAATTTCATATTTAGCTACTTGTAAAAGATAAAGTTACCATTTCATTTATTTCATGTCAGATATAATTTTCAAAAATGATTTCCATAAGTTATAGTTTAATTTCTCATCAAGGTTTTATCTATTACAATACAGTCTACTAAGTTAGTTATATTTTGTTATTTGAAACCTACTAGACACTGATGTAGTAGATCGTACAGAGAGATAACTAAGAGGTGAGGTTGCAATAATCAATTTAAAAATTATAATCTTTCTTTTTCTCTCTCAGTTTCTGTCTCTCTGACTCTCTCTCTCTCACAAACACATGCATATACTCATATGCACACTTAAAACCCACATGCAATTTTGTATAAGCTATTTAACCCCTACCTCTGATGTTTCATGTGCCCATAGTAAAAGCATACTATCTAAGTAGTCATTCAGATAAAGACTACAATATCTTCTTTTTAGCCTTTTTTTTTTGCAGATATCTGTGAATATGTAAAGAAGTAACAGGCAATAGAATGTTAGAAGTGGTACATGTAAATTCCATGTTAGACTCTTAAATTGTGGGGCATGCCAATTGACCTTGCCACCTACCAACCTTTCCTTTCCTTACTAAAATCTAATCACACACTGGCTTCTCCTCCGTTCCTTCAGCATGACAGGTATGTTCCCACCTCACAGCCATTTCACTGGCTTTTACTTCAGGCTAGGACTATCTTGCCCCCAAAATCTATAGGTATAAATATCTCACCTCCTTCTAATCACTGTTCAAATATTATCTTCCAGAGGAAGCTATATAAAGAGAACCAACTCACTAATTGTAATATTTATTTAATTTAAACAGCTACTACACGACTGAGAAATAAGATTAATGTTGCAGTTTTCCAGTCGGAGAAAGAGCTTGGCCCAGTGCAGTAGGAGTCAGGGTGGATATAAAAGGACATACCAGAGAGATATTAATGATGTTTACAGCTTAGATCCTAGTAACAAATTGTATTCAAAGAAGTGAAAAAGATTGGTCTCCAGATTATCATTTTTTCTTTCCAGTTTATATATTCCACTGATGGTATTAATAAGAAAGGGAATAAGTTTTAGAGGAAAATGATTAATTCAAGTGGAAAAAAAATTCATTGCTTAAGTTTAACCTGTTAAAATAACATTTGACTATCTTATACAAAGGTACTTCCAAAAGTTCATAGAAAAATAGAATTAAAAGATAGTAAAAGTCATTCCATGAACTCTTTTTGTTGTTGTTGTTGTTTTGTCTTTTTGTGACCGGCTGCACCACGCTCAGCCAGTGAGCGCACCGGCCATTCTTATATAGGATCCGAACCCAGGGCGGGAGAACTGCCCCGCTCCCAGCTCCGCACTCTCCCGAGTGCGCCACGGGGTCAGCCCCCATGAACTCTTTTCTTACTAAATAATTCTTAACTCTCTGTTTTTTTTTTTTTTCCATTTGTACTGCTAGTGATGTAGTTCAAGTTATTTTTATGTCTTTACCTATATATATATAAAACCCCTGGTGACTCAGTACTAAAGTTTAAATAAGAATGAATTGAATCTCATATGTGCCTATGGGAAAAATTGAAATTATGCTCTAAAAATAGTAAAATCAGAATATTGATTATCTAATATTTTTATTCCAGATTTTAAAAATATACAACAAATTAGCATATTTTCTTGGAAAGGATATCCTTATCAGGATATCTTTATACAAGGATAGTCAATTTCTCAGCTGGAAATAGTTGATACATTCAAATTAGTATAACTTAGAGAAGGTATAATAAGGGGGAGTGTTTAGAAAGGTACGGGCAAGCCATAAAGGAAACACAAGGGACAGTGCCTGTTATATATCCCAGGCCTATTAATAACAGAGTTTGTAATTCTCCCAAATGAAGCGAGAGTGTTGTTACCAAACCCCAAAGGGGAGAGACATATAGAAACATCTATTGTGAGAGGAGTGATAACCTTCAGATGAGGACACAGCCAATCCTTCAGGGGAAAGATAAGGGGGTGTCCTGCCTATTACTCTAATCTTTTGATAGGTCTACCTTTAACTAAACTGGAAGCCAGAGAATAAAAACTGTTGATATAGTTTGTAGAGGTCAGTTGCACAAGGCCTTCAGCAGAACGAAGGGCTTAGTGAATATGAAAGCATAAGCAGAAAAGGGCCAGTACAATCCTTTTAAAGTTTGGTAACTATTTTCCAGTATAAATATATTTTAAAAGTTTTTACCAAGCTAAGAAAACTGTAGTCTTGTGATGGTTATATGTGTAGTGCAAATTTATGCATACAGCTAGCTGCATTTCTCAAATCTTCTATGATTCTCAAAGGCAAGCATTAATCAATAGGTATGTGCTTTTCAATATTAACAATATAGTGCATGTCCTGCTTAAAATGTTCTGAATAAAGTATGACTATACTTTCAAGATAAAATCAACACACCGCTTTTCTGAATTACAAACTCACTATTGAAGTGTTGTGAAAATATTAAATGCCTATATCTTACAACAAAAGAACTCATTAAAATTCCAACAAGGAAAGATTTTTATTTTAATTTTTTGAAATATATTTTGCAAATATTAATTTCACATATTTCGTTTATGTGGGAAGAAGTGAATACAGTTTAGGGACTAGTCAAGAAGAAAATTTATTGCATTTTATAAATTTTATATAGTAAGCAGAAACATTCTGTATCTATTAAATTGTACTTAGTAAAATGTATCAAGACTGCTTTAACAGAAAAAAATACAATGCACATTATAAAAAAATAAGAGAGGAGGAGCTGGTTTAAATACATGTGTATATGTGTTTTTTGAGTTTCTGTGGACATTTCTAGATCAGTGCGATTTGTGTGTGTGGCAAGTGGGGGGAGTTCCTTATTTTATAACTATTCTGCTGAAGTTTTACTCACTAATTGCGTTATTTTAATTACTCTTTCCCAACATCATGGTAGCCTGTATTTTGCATCTACTGAAATTTAAATGAGCAAATAGAATGGGATGTTTGTTTTTATTCTAGTTCTAAATTAGAAATTATATATTCAAACATACAGTAAACCATAAATTCATATACTTTAATCTCTGACCATCATCAACCATCCTTTCAGCATATAATGATGGTAAACCCATCATTCCTATTGTTACATCTTAGAATACACCTTACTTTGGGGCCCCTCAAAGTGATTTCTATATCATCTAATTTCATATTATTTGATTTCCCATGACTAAATTCCATGTCCATAAAATTACACATTAAATTGCCAGAATATATTACATTATTCTTGTACCAAAGTTTTTCTTTCAAAACTTTTTAAGAAATTTGTTTGCTAGCCTGGAGACGGGGAGAGGGGGAGGAAGGGGAGGGAGGGAGAGAGGGTGGGAGAGAGGGAGGGATGGGGGAGAGAGAGAGAGAGAGAGAGAGAGATTTGGATAAATAGTTTCTACACAATTTTGAGACTAGGCACAGTTTCTTAGGGCTGCAGGAAGAATACAGTCACAGAAGTGCATCTGTTTTGCTCCTATTACAAAGTTCTTTGCGGATGCTGGCCAGCCCTTTTTTAGCCTAGTTATTTTTCCCTGTTTTGTAATTTCACATTTACCTTAAAACTCTCAGTCCAAAACCTGTGCCTTTTCTTCACTCTCAGATTAACTTGCTTTGTGGTCACAGGGGGGAAAAAACAAAACAAAACAAACGATTTTTTAAAAAGTCAGATAAGATTTCCTTTTTTGTGTGCGGTTTGTAAAAGTCTTACAAACTTTCTGCATCATCATGTATCTTCTCCCGATTCATAACTTACAGCTGGAAGAGGCTGTCCTATTAAAGTCGATGGCTTCTGTTCTCCTCAAATTCTCAGCAATGTATTGCCATTGATATTTTGGCCTCTCTTTTTCTCTGTCTCTGATACTAAATTCTTTCTCATCAACATCCATACATATTCACATATCTCACATCTGAAACAGACAAAACAAACAAAAAGTCTCGTGAAATAAAAATAACCCACAAGAAGAGTTCCCTTTTTCTAATAATTTTTATTTTTAACATATTCATTATTACACATTGTGACTTTCATACACGCCCTTTACCCGACCTATCACTCCCCCAACCCCCTTTCCTTCCCTCCGCATCTCTAGTATCCTTAGGTTTGTTCTCTTCTTCCAAAAGTTCAACATACTGTTGTGACCTTTTCTTTCTTTCTTTCTTTTTTACTTTCTTTCTTTCCTTCTTTCTTAGCACCCAGTTATGAGTAAGAACATGGAGTATTTCTTTTTCCTTGTCTGGCTTATTTCACTTATAACTTTTTCCAGACCCATCCATGTTGTTACAAATGGTAGAATTTCATTTTCTTTTTATGGCTGAGTACTATTCCATTGTGCATGTAAACCACATTTTCCTTATCTAGTCATCCATTGATGGACACTTAGGTTACTTGCATATTTTGGCTATTGCAAATAAAGCTACAATGAACAAGGGAGTGCAGTTGTCCCTTTGACATGATGATTTCCATTCCTTTGGATATATACCCAGTAGTAGGATTGCTGGATTGCATGATAGTTCTTTCTGTAGTTGCTTGAGGAACCTCCATACTGTTTTCCACAACAGCTGTGCTAATTTATAGTCCCACCAACAGTGTAGAAGAGTTCCACTTTCCCCACATCCTTGCCAGCATTTGTAATTCTCAGTCTTTTTAATAAAGGCCATTTTAATTGTGGTGAAATGATATCTTAATCTTGTTTTGATTTGAATTTCTCTGATGACTAGGGATGCTGAGCATTTTTTCATGTACTTGTTGGTCACCTGTATGTCTTCCTTTGAAAAATGTCTATTCATCTCCTTTGCCTGTTTTTTAATTGGATTATTTGGGTTTTATTTTTACTGTACAGTTCTTTAAGTTCTTTATATATCCTGGATATTAATCCCTTATCAGATACATAGTTTGCAAATATTTTCTCCCATTTCATAGATCATCTTTCCACTCTATTGAGTGTTTCCTTTGCTGTGTAGAAGTTTTTTAGTTTGATAAGATTTTCAGCAAAATAGGTATAGAAGGACATTATCTCAACACAATAAAAGCCATTTACAACACACCAATAGCGCATATCATCCCGAATGATATTCAGAATATGAACAAGACAATGACGACCACTCTCACACTCCTGTTTAACATAGTATTGGAAGCACAAGCCAGAGAAATCAGGCAAGAGAAAGAAATAAAGTGCATCTAGATTGGAAGAGATGAAGTCAAACTGTCCCTGTTTGCTGATGACATGATCTTACATATATAAAAACCTAAAAACTGTAACAAAAAAACTTTTAGAGCTGATCAACAATTTCAGCAATGCTGCGGATATGAAATTAACACCAAAAAATCAGTAGCATTTTTATACTCCAGTAACAATCTGGCAGAAAAAGAATCAAGAAAGCAAGCCCATTTCCAATAGTTGCCAAAATAATAAAATATGTAGAAATCAATTTAACCAAGGAGGTGAAAGATCTTTACAATGAGAGTTACAAAACACTACAGAAAGAAATTAAAGAGGACACAAAAAGGGGGAAAGACATTCCATTCTCTTGAACAAGAAGAATTAACATCAGGAAAATGTCTATTCTACCCAAAGCAGTCTACAGATTCAATGGAATTCCCATCAAAATACCAATGGCATTCTTCACAGAAATATAAAAAGCAATCCTAACATCCTTATGGAACAAAAGACCCTGAATAGGCAAAGTAATCCTGAGCAAAACTAAATGAAACTGGCAGCATAATACTATCTGACTTCAAGTTATATATTACAAAGCTATTGTAACCAAAACAGCATGGTACTGGCATAAAAACAGACACTCAGATTGATGGAAAAGAACAGAAAACTCAGAAATCAACCCACATACTTACAGCCAAATGATCTGTGACAAACACACCAAGAACATACATTGGGGGAAAGACTGTCTCTTCAATAAATATTTCTGGGAAAACTGGGCATCCAAATGTGGAAGAATGAAGCTGGACCTGTACCTCTCACCATATACCAAAATCAACTAAAAATAGAATAAATACTTACATATAAGACCCAAAAACATGAAATTACTAAAGGCAAACACTCTAGGGAGTAGGACTGGGCAAAAACTTTATGAATAAGACCCCAAAAGCACAAGCAACAAAAGGAAAAAATAAACAAATGGGATTATATCAAAGAAGAGTTCTTATAAGATTTTCTTCACATCTCATTTCCTTCCAACTCCGCTTGATATCTTCTTTTCTTTTCTAGTCAAGCCTCCGAAGATAGCAAAGTTATTATTAGTATGTACATGAAATAGTCATTTTTATAAGTCTTGGAGATATTCGGGTCTATTTCTTACCCTAGAAAACCTTCACTGAACCTTTCTGGTTCAGAAACTGATCTCTGGGAATAGAATGGTCACAACAAAAAATGAAAAAAAATGTATAGGATTGGTTTAAATATCATCATACAGGCCTCAAGGAAATTGTTTTCATAAGATGTGTTGATGACAATTCATGTTAGTTGGTGGTAAAACATTTCTTAAACTGCTGACTAAGATAACTCAGAATGCAGATCATGTACCTAATGAACTCCTAGAGGAGAAAAAAGGTTATATATGTTAAATGCCAGAGGCTACATTTAATAAGATAATTCAAATATGACATGATCTCAGAAAATAAATTAGCCAATTTTTAAGAAGAATTGAAAGGTAATAGAGAGGACCCCCAAAATTTGAGGTTATAGTGGTTTTATAGTTTCAAATACTAAAATATAAAAATTTTTAAATGTAATTAAATCTCTGCCTCAGTGTCACTACTTAAAAACCCCTCAATACATTACGGTAATACGAAGTAAATCCTTTTATTTGGAAAAGTGCTCAGGGAAAATAAACTGCATCCTGTCTGACATAGAAGATTATACTTAATGCCACCTCCTCCAGTCTTCCATCTCAGCCTTTAAACCACTATAATCTGACCTCTTTGCCCGTCTCTCTGAAACAAAACTCTTCAAGAAAGTGATAGGTTCTTTGTCATTTTCTCTAATGGGCTTCTTTTAGGCTTATCCTATTTGAACTATTTTCATCATTGGCAGTCTTGATTTTATATTTCATTACTTGAAGTCTTTTTTATTTTTTCTTTTTTTTTTGGATTAGTAAGATGGATTGCAACCCTCGGCACCACACTCAGCCAGTGAGTGCACCGACCATCCCTATATAGGATCCGAACCTGTGGCCTCAGTGCTACCAGCGCCGCACTCTCCCGAGTGAGCCACGGGGCCAGCCCCTTGAAGTCTTCTTTTGATCTCCACAACTAAATAGCCTCCTGGTTTCTCTCTTAACTATATTTTGCTAATTCACCTTGCTCAGTTTCTTCTCAGATAGCTCTCTCATAAATGTTGAGTATTTTCAGTAGTCTGTTCTCAGTTCTCTTATGATGTCAGAGGAAGGGTCTGGGGGGTCTGCCTTAACCCTTCCTGTCCTCTTACCAGGTTCTTGACTCTGTCACAGGAAGGAATTCAAGAGCAGAGTCACAGTAGAAAATGAGAACAAGTTTAATATGGTGAATAAGAGATACGTATTTCACAAAGAGAATGTGGCATAGCTCCAGAGACTAAGCAGGGCCCACATCAAGTTTAATACAAAAGTAGGAAATATACACTTAACATTCAGTACGCAGTGCAGGTTGGCCCACGAGAATGTGTAGCTGCTTGCTGAAACTAAGCTCAATACAAAAAGGAAGAAATACAGACTCCTCAGGCAGAGTATGGGCTGGCTCCAGGACAGTGAGCAACAGCCCAACATTCTGCTGCGATTTGGCTTTTATAGTTTTGTGTCTAATGAATATTCAGTTAAGGGGGTGGTTCAATTATGTTACATTAGTCTTGCACGTGTTCAGTTAGTCTTGGAGCAACATTTGTTAATTGGTCAAACACTACCACGTGCACCAGGCATATTCAAGTATGTTCTGTGCTCTCTACCACCTCTAGTGAAAGGTCATTCAACTACCAAGGTTATATATACCTTCTCTACTGAGCATGCCAGCCACTGAATTTGCATAGGCCAGCCCCTTGTGGTCTCATTTTCCCCATGTTGGTGCTGAAGATAGGTCTCACTGGCAAGAGTAGCTGTCCTTTGGGGGAGAGCAGAGAGAAAGGGCCTGAGACCTTGAGGAGTGGCTTGAAACCAAAAGGTGTGTCCTGAAACCCAAGCACAGGGAAACTGAGCACCTCCTGTATCACTTTTATTTCTCTCCACACACAACTTACACATTTTTGCATATTCATATATACTGAAAGCTCTCCCAATTTATGTTTCTGGTTCATATTATTTCTTAAAATTCATAACTATTAATCCTCCTGTATTTTGAATTTTATTTTTAATTGCTAAAAATGAGTAAGATTCCATAATAAAGAATCAATGTTCAGTGGTTAGTAAACAATGACATTTATAAATATACTGTATATACAGCAGAGGTTACTTATATAAAAATAAATAAAATTGTTAAAAGAGACAAATAAAATGTATATATAAGAAAATCCCTTGGGAATTAGACTGTGATATAGCCATGGAACTTAACCAAGTTTATAAAAGATGTAGAATATAAAAGCATTGCACCATGGAAATGAATGTATGGAAAGTACTGGAGTTGTACTCAGAATAATTGCAAACAATGGTAAATATCTAAGCTACATATTAATTGTGTATGCATTTATTTGTGAAGTTAAGAGAATTTGTACAAATGTGTGGGTACTTGCTCTCAATGAAATTTAGTAGTACATGAGAATTCGGAAAAGTAATGATGTAGTGGCCATTTCTACTCAGTGGCCATTGTAAGGAGTCCATGCCTGGTCCTTGTTACAGGTCTCAATTAGGAAAAAGACAAAAATTCATATTTTTAACTCATGTTATGTGGAGTCTCCAGACACTGTCATTACCACTGTCACTGAAAACTGCATTAAGGTGATTATATAGTATATTAATTGTTTAGTGCCAAACTTAAAACTTGAGCAATTAAACAATTCAAAAACCATAGAGAAAAGTTGTCTGTCATCAAAGTACTGAAAACATAAATTTTACGTGTCAAGTAAAAAAGTCAAATATACTATTTACCTGAGATTATAATGAAATGAAATGTTCCACCAAGGAATATATATAGATGACTGAATTTTTCCTCTTTATGTGCCAAAAGTTTGAAGAAGTACGAAGTAAAATATTTTTATAACATATTTTAAAAATTAAAGACAGTTTTTTCCTCCTCAACAAAATTAATTAAACATAATATGTTTTTATAATGACTGAAGATCATAATAAATATTAATATGAGTTATAGAGTTATGGTCAAACAGTGATACTCGTTGGTCCTAGTGAGGTTCATGGAATTTATTCATTTGTTTGTTTTTATTTTTTGGTTTATATTTTTACAATCTATAAATTGAAACTATTTTCCTTTACTTAAAATAGTGGAGATAACTTTTCTTACCCCTTTTTGTCTTGGCTGTGCTTTCTGAAAGCAACCAGTGCTCCTCTCCCTGACTTTTGTATACTACCTACTTTCCTACTCAATTTTTAATGTAAAGATGAGATTATATTGTGTGCAAAGAAAACAAATTACTGTGTTAAAATTCTAATATCGGAGCAATAGATCTTGTAGGAAATCATGTGTATAAAGCATAAGGTTGTTCGTTAATTTTTCGGGGAAATTTTTGAATTTATGTATAGCACCTGTGGTTTACTTCTCAATTATTTATACTTCTGAATTATTGTTAAGTGATAAACAGGATGTGCACTTATTATATTACTGTTAATGCAGGTTCATCAGTAGTGTAACTCAAAGGCTCAAGTGAAAATATTTTGTACAATTTCCTCATACACTAGGCATAACTTCTCTTTGAGTCATAAAAAAACTTATGGAAATAACAATAAAGTCTAACTCTGAAAGAACCTACAAAGTACTATCACTTATTACAGCTCCCAAATTGTGTAAGATACAAAATTGTGAAAAGTATGCTGCTCCTGGGCTGAAAATTCTTTTGTTGAGTGGCTAATATATAGTATTATTTTTGTTCTTTTAGTCAATAATGATATTAAACATAACACTACATAGGAGACTATTCAGAATAATGTTCTTTTTTATTTTTTTAATTCTGATATTTATATGTGTGATATTCCATAATAATTGCTAAATATTAGTAAATAAAATCTTAACATGACATAGAATATAGTACAGTTTTCAAAATGAGAAACGATCTTGAAAGCCAGAATTCTGTAGGGATATGAAGCAGCAAGTGGGAGAAGAGTTTGTCCTTCATCTCCATCTCAAATATTTTAAAGTCATGTGACTTTAGACAGCTGCGTGAAACACTTTTTATTACATAATTCAATGCAGGGCTTGTGAAGTTCAATAAAAACTTCAGTATGACAGGTGACTTGAAATTTGCAAATCATGTACAGCTGAGTTTTTAAACAGGGTAAAGTCCACCTCTCCTATATTTAACTTAAAGAAGCCATCAGATGGCCTGGCAAATATTATACAATCAATAATTTTTGAACACATGCTAAATTAATACATCATTCAAGTCATTGCAAAACAGAAAATAAAACCAGAAATTAAATTTTATATTAGAAACTAAGGGAATATATCACTCTTTTTTTCTTTCCCCTGAGTAATCTTTACTCTTTATAATCAAACAACTTCAGAAACTTGATCTTTTGTTTTTCTTGAATTTTATGTACTGCTAGTTCACATTTTTTGGATACATACATTTATTTCACTTTGATATAATTTTTTGTTGCCCGACTTCTTCTGATGTGCATTTGTCCAGGAGATGAACATTTATGTAACAGTTGTTCAGTCAGAAACATAAGTCTTAATCTTAAGTAATTGGTCATCAAAGTATTTCATATAAAAATTAAAAGAAAATAAAAGTGAATGAATATGATTGGGATGAAATATGGTTTATACATATACAAATATACATATAATAAATTAAATATAATTTAGATTTCTAACTTCTGGCATAATATTAAATACAACTTCTACAGGTTAAAAATCACAAATATTCAAAGTTTACCTAGTTATTTTAACTAGCTTTTGCAAAACTAGGTTATAAAATATAAAATGATAGTACTCTTCTGTTTTTTTGTTTTGTTTTGTTTTACTTCCAATTGGCTTATTTAGAGAATATTCACGGATGTACTTAGAAAAAAATAAATTTTAAATCTTGTTTAAACCTTCCATTACAGAATGTTTCTTTACAGAAATTTAATGGGTTTGTATTTGTCTAACAGACAAACTTTTAAAATTTCATAAAATGGTAGTTATTTCTTAGAAAATGAATTTATTAAAACTGTATGAAAATGTTTAGTGAAATTCTAAAATTCTTGTGTCTAAAAATGGAAAAAGGCAATGTATTTTGGTGAATTATTTTTCAATCTCCAGGATGCCAAAGAAGTCTGCTTTCTTTGATTAGTTTTAGAAAATTCACTCATCCATGGCTTTTATTAATGTAAAAGTTAAACTAAAATTGAGGTAAATAAGTTGTATCCCTTCAACAGGATGATTCCCATCCCTTTGGGTAAATACCAAGCTGTGGAATTGCTGGGTCGTATGGCAGTTCAATCTGTAGTTGTTTAATGAACCTCCATACTGTTTTCCATAATGGTTGTACTAATTCACAGTCCTATTAATAGTGAAGGAGGGGTCCCTTTCTCTGCATCCTCTCCAGCATTTGTTCCTCTGTGTTTTTGATAATGGCCAGTCTAACTGGGGTGAGATGATATATCAATGTGGTTTTGATTTGCTTTTCTCTGATGATTAGTGATGCTGAAGTTTTTTTCATACACCTGTTGGCCTTTTGTGTGTCTTCCTTTGAAAAATCTGTTCAGCTCCTTTGCCCATTTTTCAGTTGGATTATTTGGGTTTTTACAGTGAAGTTTTTTGAGTTCTTTGTATGTTTTGGATATTAATCTCTTGTCAGATGTATAGCTTGAAAATTTTTTCTTCCATTCTGTAGGTTGTCTTTTCACTCCAGTGATTGATTCCTTTGCTGGGTCGAAGGTGTTTAGTTTGATATAATCCCATTTGTTTGCTTTTTCTTTTGTTGCTTGCACGTTCAAGGTCTTATTCATAAAGTCTTCACATAGCCCTACATTCTGAAAAGTTTCCTGTATGTTTTCTTCTAGGAGTTTTATAGTTCCGAGTCTTATAACTTTTTAAACCATTTTGAGTTGATTTTGAGCAAGAGATATGAGTCTGGTTTCATTATTCTACTTTTTAATCCCTTTTTCCCCATTTTTCTGCAAGTATTGTTCTTGTCAGCTTTCTCTAATGTATTAGTGTATTTTCTTTTGCTTATAACAGAATACCTTAAACTGGGTAATTTACAAGAAAACAAAATATTTTCTTACAGTTTTGGAGGCTGGGAAGTCCAAGGTCCATGGAACACATCTGGTGCTTTCTTCTTGGTAGAAACGTTCTATATAGTCCAGGGGCAACACAGGCAATCACATGGGGAGGATGGCAATAGCTCTTTCGTGTGCTCTGCTTATAAAGCCACTAGCCCATGCCCATGACAGTCCATTAAACCAAAAACCCATTACTCCATTAATGGATCAATCTATTCAGGAGAGCACAGTCCTCGCAATCCAATCACCTCTTAAAGACCCCATCTTTCATCACCATACTGATGTTAAATTCCAGCATGATCTTGGGGGAACATTCAAACAATGACATCCAATAATCCTCACTTAAACAGTTCCCATCTTATGTTTTACTGAAACATCTTGCAATTGAGTCTGTTTCTATTATTCATAATTCAGGGTTCATTATTTAATTTATTTTTTTGAAATAAGATCTCTGAAAAGATGTAGATAGAAAATTAAGAAATTAAAATAATAATTTAGAAATTATTTGGAATATTTAAGGTGAAGTGTTCTATGATGTAATCTAGTATGCATTGAGTACATTAGCAAGTACCATCATTAAACAATTTGTAAAAATTAAAGGAGCTCAGTAGTGGCAACTAGAGACACTTACTGACTTCTCTCTGCAGAGCTTGCCAAAGCTTGCCAAGCAGTGGGCACTTTAGTGATACCCAGAACTATATCTGTGAAATGTTCCTTTGAGTAATGTGGCCAGTGGAAAACTGTCTTATTTTTATGTTAGTTGATTTTAAAGCATTTGTCCCCCTCAGAGTACAGAAAGTTTGTCTGGACATTAGAATCACAAAGGACTAGATTCTGATTCTTCCACTAAGTAGCGTAATGACCATTAACAAAGTGCTTAAATTCTTTGAACTTTATTTTTTCAACCTATAAAATGGGACTATCATTACTAATCAAGAACACATTTGTTAATTAAAATATTTAATTTATGTAGAACAGCTTGATAGTGTCTACCATATAGTAGGCGCTAAAGTAATGATAGCCTTTATTATGAGATCATTTGTGTACATTTGAAATGCCTTATATTTTGTATACCATAAGGCACTTAAAAAATACTGGAGCAAAATCAACGAAAACATAAATACAGAAGAGAAACATGAAAGAGAAGGAGAAGTAAAAAGAAAAATACAAAAGCTATTTTAGAATATTGCAGAGTGGTTGACAAGAACAACCAAACCATCAAAAAATACTTATCAATGGTGTACCTTGATATGGTTTTCTTTAGATTCTGCTATTTTATCCCCCTGAAAAGTATGTTTATTTTTTGAAAGAGAGATTCTGGCCATCACATGATTAATTACAGAGAAATATATATTTCCAGACTCAACTAAATTCCAAAAAAGGATGAAAAAAATGAATTCCACTAAGCATAGGGTAGTTGGAGAATGGCTGTAAATTTTTATATCACCATACTCATGACTGAATTAAATTTTATGCAGTTGTGAGAGTCAGTTTTTAATGCACTATGTAAGGATCTTATTTTTATAATGATTACTTTGAAATGTTTTTAAATATTAGACTTTTCCTACAGAATTGACCTTACCTATTAATACGAACATATAGACGGCATTGGAGTCTATATGGGATTTTACAAACTGTCAGCAGTAAAGTTTTATAAGTGTGAGAGAAATTTGTTTGAATAATATGTCACTAATCTGTCACTTTGCAGATAACTTCAGGTAAATCATAGGAAAGCCTTTGTCTTACAGTAACTTGGCAGGAAAAAAAGGCATTACTTTTTCTCTGATTTTGAAATATAACACAGTTGAAAGGATATAGGTCGATAACATTATTCAGATGTTTCTTAACATATATACAGACTACTCTTACTTCATTAGGTCTTTACTACCAATCGTTATTATACTATACTTTGTATATAAATAGGAAGTAATGATACACTTTGGAGATCTAAGGAAATAGATCATTGACAAAAGTGTAAGAAGAGTTACTATCTTTCTTTTTTTATCCTTGGAGCCTGTTGTTTAGAGGTCAACCCTACTCTGTTTTTATAATTTCCATTTTTGATACCCTTTTCTCACTTTCAAGGTGCTTCTGCAATATACCCAGTGAATGTTTGCAGAGTCCCAAATCTATACTCTGACATTATCCCCAGTGTTAGCTGACGAAGGTACTGCAGGCTTCCAGGAGCACTTTCTCAACTTTCTTGCTCTTCTTTCAGCCTTCTGTGTGCATGTAGGGCTAGGGCTGGGTCTGGTGCTCACAGACCCCTCGAGCCCATACACAAACCCTTCACATGCAGGTCTACAAGCTAGGTAACTGGACAAAACAGTCCTTGGAGCTTTGGCTGAAGTAGGGATAGTCTTTATTCAGCACACACACGTCTAGGAACTAGGCAGTACAAAGAGAAACTCAGAAACACAACTACTACAAGAAAAGTCCAAAGAAAAACTGAGCAGCTGCCAGCAGAGTAAACATGCTCTATTTTTAGACTCAAGCTCTGCCTGCCAGCACTTCTTCACAAACTCAAGAGCACACAATAGCAGCAAAACTAAAAAGATACATCGGTGCACAGGCCCACTAATTCAACCCACATACAACTTGTTTACAAGAAATGTGCTGCTAGACCCCCAACCAGACCTGAGCCGAGGGAGCCTGACTAAATTATCCTATTTTCCCCTCAGTACATCAACCCATGCACTGCTAAAGGCCTAAGGAATGGGCTGGTGTGTGGGTTCAGACTCATTCTAGGGGTCCCCAGAATTTTATTCTATCAAATCAATTATGTATTTTCATTAAGGTTCACAACACTTTTGGTTGGTTTCTTTTTTTGGCCATCAATAGTGGTTCAGTCTTTTAAAAATTTTTAAATTATTAAATTATTTAATTGACAGATATATAAATTATGTGTATTTATCATGTACAAAATGATGTTTCAAAATGTGTATACATGGTGAAATTACTTAATCAAGCTAATTAACATAAGCATTTCCTCACATACTTTTTTTGTGTGTGCTCAGAGCACTTAAAATCTACTCCCTCAGCAACTTTGAAGAATACAGTACATTATTAACTGTAGTCACAAAGTTGTAAAATATATCTCTTGATTTTTTTCCTCTTATCTAACTAAATTTTTGTATCCAGTGACCAAAATTTCTCTACCCCCACCTATGATTTTGTAGCTCATCTGTATTTTTTTACTGTTAGGGTTGAAGCAACAAGTGCTTTGTAACACTACATTTTCAATGAAATTGGAATTCCTGGTACCGGTGATTTTTATCTCTCCCCTTTTTGCAAATTAGTAAATTGAAATTATTTATGAAAAAAGCAAATATAGAATTTTTTTCAATTTATGTATAACAAACTCAAATTTTATTATATCAACACATATTATATTTATTTCTTCTAAATATGTGTATTTGTGTATTTCTATATGCTCAGTCTAGATTGTGAGGTTTTTTTTTTTTTAATTCTACTGGGAATTTTATTTCTCTCCTACTTCATAGTGATGTTCATAGATTTGAGCATTTAAGATGGAAATAGTGAATACTCATTGGTAGATAACTCTAAAGTATAATTTTAATTTGCTAACTTTGCAAAAATTTCAGTACTTAAATGATTACCTTTATTAATTTAACTTACTTTTTAAATTGTGGATTTTTCTACATTTCACTTTCTTCATTCCATGGGATATAGAGAATATGATACTGTAATAGATATGTCATTCTAACAATATTTATATTTTATCACATGCATAATTTTGAAATGATTTCTAAGCACTCTGAAGACATAAAGCTTAAGGATTATGTTGTAGATATAACATCTGTGTTTCTTCTATTTTTCTTTTTGTGTGTAAATAATATAATTTTTAAAAATTTTTATTGAAGCATAGTTGATTATATATATCTGTGGGGTACCAATTAGTATCAATACTTGTGAGTAATAAGTGATGATAAAGTCAGGATAATTATCACACTCATCATTTCAAAATGTAATTATTTCTTTGTTTTGAGGACATTTGATCCCCTCTCTTCCAGTCATTTGATAATGTGCAGTAATTATTAATTATAGGTGCCTAGCTCGACTGTACATCAGTAGAGCTTTTTTTAACTAGCTGTTTTGTGTCTATTAACCCTTTTCTTGGTATCCTCTGTCAATCTCTCCATTTCGTGGCTTTAGAAATCACAGTTCAGCTCTCTCCTTCTGAAAGTTCAATGTATTATTATGATTGTTTTTTCTTTCTCTTTCTTTCTTAGCTCACACTTATGAGTGAAGACATGCAGCATTTCTCTCTCTGTGCCTGGCTTATTCCACTTATAATTTTCTCCAAGATCATTCGTGTTGCTGCAAATGGAAGGATTTCATTGTCTTTTATGGTTGAATAGTATTACATTGGAGATTTTATATATATATATATATATATATATATATATATATACACACACCACCTTTTTTTTATCCAGTCATCTGTCAATGGACATTTAGGTTGGTTCCCACTCTTGCTTATCGTAAACAGAGCTGTGATAAACATAGGAGTGAAGGTATCCTTTTGACATGATTATTTCCATTTTTCTGGATATATACCCAGCAGTTAGATTGCTGGATCATATGGCAGTTCTATCTGTACTTGTTTAAGAAGACTCCATGCACTTTTCCATAATTGCTGCACTAATTTACAGTCCCACAAACAGTGTAGAAGAGTGGCCCTTTCTCCTCATCTTCACCATCATTTGTTATTCTTTGTCTTTTTAACAATAACCAGTCTAACCAGACTGAGATGCTATCTCAATGTACTTTTGATTTGCATTTCCCTGATGTTTAGTGTTGTTGAGCATATTTTCATCTACCTGTTTTACATTTTTATGTCTTCTTTTGAGAAATGTCTGTTCAGCTCCTTTGTCCATTTCTTAATCAGATTATTTGTTTCTTTTTTACAGTGAAGTTTTTTGATTTCCTTGTATATTCTGGGTATTGGTCCCTTGCTGAAAGCATAGCTTGCAAATATCTTCTCCCATTCTCTAGGTTGCCTTTTCATTCAGTTGATTATTTCCTTTGCTGTGCAGAAAATTTTTATTTTATATAATCTCCTTTGTTTATTTTTTCTTTTGTTACCTGTGCTTTGGAGTTCTTATTCATAAAGTCATTGCATAGCCTTATATCCTGAAGTTTCCTTTGTTTTCTTCTAAGAGCTTTATAGATGTAGGTCTTACATTTAAGTCTTTAATCAATTTTGAGTTGATTTTGGTATATGCTGAGAGGTATAGGTCCAGTTTCATTTTTCTGCAAATGGATGTCCAGTTTTCTCAGCACCATTTATTGAAGAGGCAGTCTTTTCCCCGATGTATGTTCTTGCTGCCTTTGTCAATGATTAGTTGGCTACAGGTGGGATGATTCCCAGGTGCTCTATTCTGTTCCATTGATCAAGTGTTTGTTTTTATGCCAGTACAAGGCTGTTTTGGTTATATACCTTTGTGGTATAGTTTGAAGTGACATAGCATTATGCCTCCTACTTTTATTTTATTTATTTATTTATTTATTTATTTATTTAATTTATTTATTTATTGCTCAGATTGCTTTGACTATTTGGGGCCTTTTATTGTTCCGTGTGAATGTCAGGGTTTTTTTTTTTTTTTTTTTTTTTTTTCTATTTCTGTGAAGAATATCATTACATTTTGATGGGGATTGCATTAATCTGTAGATCACTTTGGGTACTGTGGACATTTTCACAACATTACTTCTTTCAATCCATGAGCATGGAATGTCCTTCCATCTTTTTGTGTCCTTTTTAATTTCTTTCAGCAATGATTTGCAGTTCTTGTACAGATCTTTCACCTTGTTGGTTACATTTGTTCCTAGGTATTTTATTTTTTGGTAGTAAATGGACTTGCTTTCTTGATTTTATTTTTCTGTTATTTTGCTGTGAAGTATAAAAATGCTACCGATTTCTGTGTACTGATATTGTATCTTATAAACTTACTGAATTTGTTCTCAGCTCTAAGATTTTTTGGAAGAGTCTTTAGGTTTTCCTACATGTAGGAATATGTCATCTGCAATCAGGGACAATTTGACTTCATTATTTTCAATGTGGCTGGCCTTTATTTCTTTATCTTGCCTGATTTCTCCAGCTCGTACTTCTAATACTATGTTAAATAGGAGTGGTGAGAGCAGCATCCTTGTTCTGTTCTTGCTCTTTAAAAAAAAAAAAAAGTTTTACACGTTTTCCCCACTCAGAATGTTTTTGGCAGTGGGTGTGTCAAAATATATTTTACTGTAGTTGAGATATTTTTCTTCTATATCTAATTTGTTGAGAGTTTTTATCATGAAGGGATGTTGAATTCTGTCAAATGCTTTTTCTGCATCTATTAAAAAGTTCATATGATTTTGTCCTTGATTTTGTTAATGTTGTACACCACATTTGTTGATTTGTGTATGTTGAACCATCTTTGCATCCCCAAAATGAATCTCAACTGACTGTGGTATATAATCTTTTTGAAGTACTGTTGAATTTTGTTCGCTAATATTTTATTGAAAATTTTTTCATCTATGATCATCAAGAATATTGGCCTGTAGTTTTAGTTTCGTTACTGTGGTTGTTGTCTTTGTCTGACTTTGGTATCAGGATGATGCTGGCCTCAGAATGAGTTAGAGAATGGCCTGTGTTTCAATTTTTTGGAATAGTTTGAAGAGGATTTTTGTTAATTCTTTAATGGTTTGGTAAAGTTCAGCAGTGAGGCAATCTGGTCCTGGGCTTTTCTTTGTTGGGATACTGCTGAGTATTTCTTCAGTCTCATTGCTCATTATTGGTCTGTTTAGTTTTTCTTGGTTTAGTCCTGGTAGTTTGTATATGACCAGAAATTTGTCCATTTCCTCCATATTTTCAAATTTGTTTGTGTATAGTTGCTCATAGTAGTCTCTAATGATTTTTTGTATTTCTGTGGTATCCAATGTAATGTCTCCTTTTTCATTTCTGATTTTTTTTGTCTTCTCTCTTCTTTTTTCAGTTTAGCTAATGTTTTGTATATTTTGTTTATATATTCTAAAAAAACAACTTTTTCCTTCTTTCACATTTTCTATTATTATTATTATTATTATTATTATTAATTTCTTGGTGTCCATTTCATTTAGTTCTGCTCTAATCTTTATTTTTCCTTCCCTCTACTAATTTTGGGATTGAATTGCTCTTGTTCTTCTAGCTCTTGGAGGTGTAACATAGGGTTGTTTATGTAAAGTCTTTCTACTCTTTTGATGTATGCATTTACTGCAGTAAACTTTTCTTAACTTTTATTGCAACCAATGACAGGAATCTGCCTTCTACTATGAACAGAAGCTGTATTTCAATTGTCAAGGCTAAGGACAATAGACATTTTTTTTTTCCTTTCTAAACAAAGAAAACAATATCTTTGATTTACCGAAATGGTTTTGGGGAGTTGCAGTGTTGAAATTTTCATAAAATATAGTCAACCAAATGTTAAGTTTATTTTACTAACAGACTGAACATGAGGTTTACATTAAGTCGAATTCTTCAATTGATCGGAAATAAAAACTTTTAGAAGTCTGTGTTATAATTTAGTATCTCTAGCATTTCTATATTTGCATAGGTCAGATGACTTTGAGAATGTAATGGTCAAAAAACAGCATATGTTGGATGGGATATGGCTACTTGGCTTACAGTGTTGACATCAATGTTTTTCTTTCATATTTGACGTGAAGTTAATGCTAAATGTACTGTTTTGTTATTCATTTTACTATTTAATTTGAATAAATCTTAGTTTAACTATGTTGAGTAAACATCATGCAAAGTCCCATAGGTCATGCTCCTCAGCTAAAACCTAGATTTTTATTAAATTGTGCTGCACAGATCTGTTTTAAATAGATTATTACTCAGAAATCATTACTTAATTAATAAATGTTAACTTTTACAAAATGACATCAAAGTTTGCTTTGCACTTCACTGACTTTAATAAATAATAAATCAAACTTTTAAGAAAATAAAACTAATAGAATAGAGAAAAATAGTAACTCATTTGTCTTTTTAAATTTTAGGAATGTATGTCTAGAGAGCTAAAGAACTCTCATGGAAGAAACATTTTTATTCTTTTAAATTTTTTTTTTTACTAGAAATTCAAGAGCTAATGCTGTCAATTTCAAAAGCAAGGTCAAACTTGATGTAATTTGCAATGAATGTGCTACTAACTTTAAAATACTTTTTAAAAGGATATATAGCTGACCCACTGCAATCTTTAACACTATTGATTTTCTCAACTTTTTCTTCAATGTGCACTTAACTGCTGACTTTTTTATGTGGTCATTTATCATCTAATTTTGGCTTTTGAGACAAATATAATAATTTACCATTTTCAGTGATTTGACATTTCACTAGAATATAACTTTTTCTTGAAGGCAGTTTCTAGGAGCAAAATTTAATTTTCTTTATTACATACTTTTTGGGAAGAGTCTGCATAGGAAATTGATTTTGTCTGATACTTTTTCCATTCACTTAATTTATTTGATAGAGATACAAAAAATTATTATCAAATAAATAAAATTTTATTTATTCCCATTAGTTACTAATTTTATTCTTTGCACAAAATTGCAGGTATCTCAAGGACAAAGACTATTGATACTGCAGTCAAAGATTGTAATCAACCATGAGTGGAGAGATAGACTATTATATTTCAAGTTTTCTGAGAATTAAGATATACAGTATTGTTTTATTTTGATGTTCTTATGAAGAATAAAACTGTATTAAAAATGCCATGGAAAATATGGTGAGGAAATGAAGGAGAATAACAATATTAATGAAATTTTTGAGCAATACAAATTTTAAATATAAAATTAGTAAAACGGTAGTATTAAATAGTGTGAATAAAAACAAAATATTTTGGTGAATTACCTAGAGAGAATGGTAAAGGAAAATTGAATTGTGAAAATAAAATAAGTTATGCATGTCATTAAACTTTATCTTTCCTTTGTGAGAGTGACATCATGGCAGATGTCCCAGTAAGAAGTTTCAGGGATCAGTCCCTGCAATGGAAAAACTATTGAGTTGACAAGACAAGGGGCACCAACTATTGCAGAAGTCTGGAGTCTAGCTGAACCTTTATAGTATCAAGGGGAGGGCTGACGAAGAAAAGGAATGTTAAATTTTGTCTATTTGTATAGCAACTACCATCTCCCATCCTCTGTTCCCAAGGTACACAGCCATTGAAATGGTGGACAGTGTTTCTGGTATGGCTTGCTGAAGTCAGGCTGGGCGATAAGAATGTTGATTCCAGGGATTGGTGCTGTGTGTTGTAAACTGCCTGGCTATTCACTGAGAAATCACCACACGAGGAGACTTCCTGGGCAGCAACTGCAGAGGAAAGTTAAATAGAACACTTTTTCTCTCTTTCCTTATTGGATTCAGGCATTCAAAAGACTGGTTGACCACGGATATCTGGAACAGACACTTTAGTGACCATACGGACAAGAAAATAATCCTTGCAATAATAGTTTAGAAAAGTCACTCAACAAAGGACAACTGCACCCTCCCAACTAATAAGTAACTTCAGCAATCCCTGAAGAAGGAGAAAAATCTAAAAAAATAGTTTAAAAGTTCCACCACGTAAGTGGAGAAGTAAAGAGAACATGTAGTTTTATCTTTAATTATGTTTCCTATTGTACTAACTTTTTCAAAGGAGGAGGAAATAAAATATGTAGTTTCTAGAGAAAAGCACAACCATTAAATCTTATACAATCTTATTATCTTTTTAATATAATTTAAAGGTTCTTCGTGATCTCCATTTTTCCAATAGCATGTGCTTACCTCTCTGCAGCCAATTAGTGTTAACACCGTAATAAATGACTTAAAAATGACTTAAACTTGTGTCCCTATGTCATGTGTAAATTATGTTAATATCCCTGTCTAGGATGGTTCTTGAGATCTAAATTTGCAGTTTTCTTTTTTATCAGAAAAAATGTATATATCATTCTCATTAATATCATTCTATATCTGTGGAATATTCTACCACCATTTAGTAATTCTGAACTGACTTTCTAGTAGAGAAACAAAAAAGCCAAAATAAAAAGAGAAGAAGAAGGGAAAAAAAGACATCTTTGACTCAAACTTAGTATATGAACAAGTTTTCTCAGGATGGCAACCTTATTAGGAAGACATTTCAATGTCCATAAAGATATATGAAGATATATGAAATAAAGATATTTCCAGCAGCTTCCTGGAAAATATCCTGTTTCAAAGAGGAAATAAAATGCTTAAAAGACTTGGCTAAAAATTCCTGTTGTCAGACCTGTAAGAATTTGATGTTTATATTCATTAAAAAAAAAAAAAAAGAACTTTAAGACCCAGTAACTTAAGGCAGTGATTTTCAAGATATATTCTACAGCATCCAGGGTGTCCCTGGCACCAGACTTGGTGGATATATATAGAACATTTCACCCAGCAACCAGAGAATATGCATTCTTCTCATCAGCACACTGAACATTTTCCAGGATAGATCACATATTAGGTCACAAATCAAGTATCGGCAAATTTTAAATAACTGAAATCATTTCATGCATCTTTCAGACCACAATGGATTAAAACTAGAAATTAATAACAAACAAAACTTTGGACATCACACAAATACTTGGAAACTAAACACCATGCTTCTGAATGACATATGGGTTAAAGAAGAAATCAAACAGGAAAACTTTTAGAAGATCTGTGAGATAAAAGCTAACATAAAAATAATGCTGAGACGTTATTTTCTTTTTTCACTGTTTTGACATTTCTACTGATGCTACAAAAGCAATGGTGGATAAAACTGATGAGACCCAAGTACAAATCAAGGTAGTGGTGCCAAACAATACCAGAAATTATTATGTTCTTTATCACCATGCATTTTCAACAGAGCAAAATTCTGATAAGATGTGCCTTGATTAAGTGCAAAATTATTAATTTTATTGAATTATGAGCCTGGTTGCATTTCCTTTACATTTCCATTTGAAAAGGGAAGCATACATAAGATATACTGAAGTAAAATGGTTTCACCTACATGAATATTTGAGTTGAGATGAACTAGTCACTTTTTCTTAGAAAAATATGTTGCCTTAATGCCCTTACAGGTATGCATGTCCAACCTAGCCCCTTCTAAAATTCGAAAATCAAGACAACATACAACTCAAAATCTTGTCATAGAGTATTAATATAAAACTTACTTTAGGACCATGAATACTAAGGAAGTTTAGGTTGAATTTTTAAAATGCAAGGTATAATTTTTCAGTAGTATAAGAAAATAATCTAATTTTAAACTGTGCTAAGTTTGGTAAACCTAATCCTCAGTCTCAATTTGTAATCCAAGTTCCAAGCCTAGCATCTGGGTATAGCATTCCCTTATCTCACATTTTCCAACCAAATAATCATATTCACAAACTCTCAACAAAGTTGTTTCTGAAAATTTTTTATCGTTCTTTCTTTTCTCCTTCCTTCCTTCCTTCCTTCCTTCCTTCCTTCCTTCCTTCCTTCCTTCCTTCCTTTTGTTGTTAGTGAATACAGGGTGGATATTTCTTGCTATATAATTAGATATATTAATATTAGATATATTAATATCTAATTTGTAATCCAAGTCTTCTCTGTATGTCAGTTTAGATTATTATTTCCTAGACTTGCCTACATAAACTTATTTAAATTTGGAAAAAAGTTATTGTGGAAAATAGCATCTTTCTCTTAAACGGAAAATAAAGAGGTTGATTTATTCTCTATATTTTGTAGTAAGTCAAAACTCATTACAGTGAAAGTCAAGATCCTTCATAAACTGGAATCTGCTAATCTCTCCACCCATTTTTCTAAGCACCACACTTTATATTCCTAATGTGCTGATTATTTTGCTTGTTTTGTTTCTCAAACACGTCATACTGTCTCTACTTCTGCTGTTTCTCACAGGCTCTATTCTTAACTGAAATGTCTCCTTCTTCATTATGTCCCTTAGATTTCATCTGGATATTTTCTCTCTTCCTTTAGCCTTGAGTTTTAAAGTATCACATTTGAGAGTACTTCAAAAAGTTCGTGAAAAAATATGACTAAAAGATAATATGAATCTTTACGTAAACTTTTTGAAGTTTCCTCATATTATCTTGATACATATCTACATTCAATTAAATTGATACTCTACCAACCTTGTTTTACTAGTGAGTAAACTGTTTCTCAAAGAATCTTAAGATCACAAAGCATTTATTATTTTATTTTTTAAATTGACAGAAAATAATTATATGTATTTATCATGTACATATATAAATATCATGTTTTTACATACACATTGTGGAATGATTAAATCTAGCTACTTAACTTATGCATTACCTCACATTGTTATAATTTTTTGTGACAAGACCACTTAACATTCACTGTCTTAGCATTTTTCAAGAATAAAATATATTGCTATTAACTATAGCCCCCATGTTGTACAATAGATCTCTTAAAATTGTGCTTTTTTAACTGAAATTTTGTATCCTTTGAGCAATATCTCTCTAACTCTTATTCCCTAACTGCCTCAGGCCCTGATAACTGAAATTCTGCCTCTACTTCTATGGGATTAAGTTTTTTAGATTTCACACATGAGTAAAATGTGTGGTATTCACTCTTCTCTGTCTGGCTGATTTCACTTAACATATTGTCCTTTAGATTCATCCATTTTGTCAGAAATTGCAGGATTTCCTTTTTTTTTTTGTAGTGTCCTTTTCTGGTTTTGGTATCATGGTAATGATGGCCTTGTAAAATGAGTTTGGAAGTGTTCCCTCTTCTGCAATGTCTGTTAGAGTTTGAGAAAGATTGATATTAGTCGTTCTTTAAGTATTTTGTAGAATTAAGAACTTACATTTCCTTGGATGGTGACAGACAATTAGCAAATTATCTACATGCACACACACATATACACATGTACAATTAGTTGGTAAAAAGATTTAGATAGACAAAATATAAACAAGGGGATGATGATGGGTTTGCGTATGCTTTTGTATGCAGTGTGATTGTTGTGTGTTCAGTGTGTGTGTATGTATGTTGGGAAGTGGAATGGTTTGGTCAGGCTCCCCTTGCCTCGAAGCCAGTTCAGGGTCATTTGGTAAACATTGAGTGTGTGGGTGGAGTGAGTGCACCTGCAAGGCGGCACCACTTTGGCTGGTTTTTACTGCCTCAGGTGCCCACCCTGCGCAGCCATGTTTTTCCAGACCTGCAGCTTCCATGGACCCTGTGGCTGGTTGCCTAGCTTATAGACCTGTGTGAAGGGGTCTGGTAACCCAGCCTGGTATGTGAAGGGTTTGTAACCCAGTCTGTGAACGGGCCAGACCCAGCCCTAGCTCAACCATCAGCCCGGTTGGTGCAGGATTACCACCGGCAGGTAAAAGAGCTGCGACAACTAGCGTTGTTACCTAGCTTTACAATTGGCATCACAAACAGAATTAAAAGAGCTAGACAATTGGTGCTGTGAGGATTCCAGACAGTAACCTTTGTTGTAGCCAGACAATGTGTGTGTGTGTGTTTGTGCTTAATTCTGTATGATTAGCATGTTTTTAATCTGTGTACATGTGTGGTTTGAGAGTGTGCTTGTGTGTGCATGTGCGTGTGTGTGTGTGTGTGTGTGTGTGTGTGTGTGTGTGTGTGTGTTATTTTATGCATCCTGGTTAGGAAAGGCCACTAGTGACATTTTCAAAGAAGCCTGAAATGAATGAGGAAGACAGATAGGCACATAGCTGGGCTAAGAACATTATACATGGAAGGGAGACTGTGTGCAAGTGCCTTAAAGGCTGAGGCACGCTGAGGTAAAGGAGGAAGCCAGAGTAAGCAGAAAAAGGAAGGAGCAAGAAAATAATTCAGAGAGCTTGTGAGGAGACCATGTCCTTTAAATTGATCTTGCAAGAAAAAGCCATTGAAAGATTTTGGTTGTGCATTGGAAAATAAATATGACCTGCTTTACATCTCTTTTCTTAAGAAGCTATTGTAATTGCTTATGTCAAAGATGAGAGTGGATTAGATTGAGATACTTGCATTGAAATCAGTGATAGTGGTAAAAATGTGGGTATTCTGTCTTCCTTACTATTCAACTGTTTAAAGTTAACAATATTTTGCCATAACATCTCATTGCACTCTCCAGGTAGTAATATTGGGGGAAGGAGCAGTTAATAATGACTTTTGTTACTCAGAAATGGACGAGAAAACTACACTTTCTGGTTTGTGTCCACAACAAAGGATATTATGTATCTTTACACTAAAGAAAGACAAGATTTGCTTTAATGACTCAGCTATAACTTTCCAAAATCAACAAACTTTCTGTCGGAAAAGAAACTTCTCAGTGAATAATACTGATATATTTTTATCTTGCTTAACAGTTGAGAAAGTGCATCACATGCATCTTATTTAAATCTCACAATGCTGCAAGGCAGACAGGATGAATATTATTTTCACCATGCTGCTAATGGGGAACCTGACAGCAAGATACATTATTTATAGTCCATTATTTGCTAAGCCTAGCCAAGAAGAGTATTGAAGATTATAACTGAAAACAACAACAACAACAGCAGCAACATGGTTCCTCACGTCCAGTGAGATCATCACAAATATTATCAACACAAAAATAAATGCACCTTAAGAGTAAGGGGTACCTCAGGAAAGCTTAGAGAATCAGTTACATAGTAAATTGATTTGGGCTGAAGTGAGGAGGACAGAAGTTGAGAGATGAGAAGGGTTTTCAGCAAAAGCAATACCTTAAGCAAAAGTCTTGAGGTGTGAAATTACAGAGTGTATTCTATAAATGGAGAGACTAGTGTAATGATCATAGAAATGTGAAAGAGCAAAGAGGCTCAATTATAAAGATAATGCTGGAGTCTTTCTTCAAATGGAGAATAATCAGAAATTTTTGAACCGTGGCATATCAAGGTCAGATCTACAATTTAGGAGGATCACTATGGTAAGTAACATATAAATTTGATTGGAAGAGCAAAAGAGTAGAGATTGGGGAAAAAATAAGAAATTTTCAATAATCCAGGCAAGACATGAGGACCCAAAGATAAACATTGGTACTGGGAATTTGAAGGTGGTAAATGATACTAAAAGGCATTACAGAAGCAGAAAGATACAATTTCCTGAATCACAAATGATAAAAGAGAGTCAATTGTGATTAGACTGGGAGTGGGGAAGAGCAGTAGAAGAGAAAATCAGCTACATAAATAGAGAGAAAAAGATTTTAGATTACAAGGACTTTATCTTTTACTTTTGTTGAACAAAAAGACTTGGTGGTCTTGATTAGAGAAGGAACATGATTTTCCTTATGGTTTAAATCACTTTGGATAGCTGTTATGTTGAGAATACATAATGGAAGAGAAAAGTAGAAGCAGGAAGCAGTGTTAAGAAGAATTGCAGTAGTTCAGGTGAGAGAGGATAGTGGCTAAAACTGGGATATTATTAGTAGAGAAGGTGAGAGATGGTTGGATTCAAGATATATTTTAAACGTAGGGACACTATTTAATTAAATATTTGGTATAAGATGGGAGTTAAAGAGAAGATTTGTAGATGACTTCAAGGGTCTTGGTCTGAACAACTTTTTTTTTTTTTTTTTTTTTTTTGTCTTTTTCGTGACTGATACTCAGCCAGTGAGTGCACCGGCCACTCCTATATAGGATCCGAACCCGCGGCGGGAGCGTCGCTGCGTTCCCAGCACCGCACTCTCCCGAGTGCGCCACGGGCTCAGCCCTGGTCTGAACAACTTAAAAAAAAAAAAAAAAAAACGGTTACCAAATGTGTAATGGAAAAATAACTAAGTGTAGAATGGGTTTGAGTAGGTGAAGACCAGGATTATAGTTTGGGGCATGCCAAATTTAAGCTGTTTATTAGATATTCAAGTGGAGATCTCCAGTGGTCAGTTATGTATACAAATAAGGGAAGAACTTTTGAGTAGAGGTATAAATTTTGCATATAGACAGTTTTAAAATCATGAGATGGAATAAGATTATCAAGATAGAATAAAAAGAGAAAAGAAGCATGAACAGAAATCTGAAACATTGTGGATGACACATCCAAAGATATTAAAGATGAACAGCTAGTGAGGTAGGAGAAAAACTAATAAAGTATATTATCTTGGAGGTCAAATAAATCAAAGTGGACTGAAGAAATATAAACTGGGTTAAAGGGAGGTCAACTACCAAGTAAGATGAAGACTAAATGGTAATCATTGAATTTAACAATAGGGCGGTCATCGATGATCTTAATGAGAACAGGGTCAGTAGATTGCTGGGACAAAGACACCTGTAGACTTTGGCATAATAGAAAATTGGAGAGGAACTGGAAGAACATGGAAAAGATTTGAGGATTTTTGCCGTAGATAGCAGCAATAAAGTGGGTCATTATTTGGTGGATTACTTGGCATAAAGAAAACTTTCATTTTCCGATAATTGTCTTCTATAACTTGCTATTTTTTTTTCCTTTCTTTTTTTGGTAGCTGGCCATTACTGGGATCTGAATCCTTGACCTTGGTGTTCGCAACACTACACTCTCCCAAGTGAGCCACTAGCCAGCTTTATTTTACCTTCTAAAGAAGTAGAAGCTATACAAAATCTCTGAGAGAATTTTGTGAGCAAGAGTTAGAGAAAGCCTCCAATCACTTCAAGAAATCAAAAAGCACAAGAATTGCCAGAATCATAGGAAACTTCTGTCAATTACTTGATCTGTGTGAAGCACTGATGTGGCTGATAAACAGGAGGACCCCCACCTCCTCACAAAGATGCTAGCAAAACATAGCATTAGCCATCTGCCAAAAACCCATTGCTTGTTCCAAATTCCTCAGAAGCAATAATAATTTCTACTTCTATTTCACCTTTCAAATTGTGAATAAGTGTTCTTAATTATGAGATACTAACCAAAATTTTTTTCTGAAAAAACTCTGTGATTGTATATTCAAGATTTTAAACCCTTATGACATAGAAGACAATTTCTAAACGAAAAATAGTACTGTCACTAATTCCTTGGATCTTAGCCCACAGGAGGTAATAGTAGAAGTTCTCAAACTTTTTGTACTAAGTTATAGTTCGCATTTCTGGAATTTTTATAGTAAGGATAAGCCAATCTCCAATCTTTACTATAAAGCAAAGTAAAAAAAGAAAAGATGAATAAAGTTTCAATAAACTAAAAATTTAAACTATTAGAAAAGTACCATATAGTGTGAATTTTTCCATTATTACCAATAGAGTTCAGCTTAAGTTCTTAAATGCACTTTGATATTCCAATTGAGTATTATGGTGCCTTTTAAAAAATACCCTAGAGTTCTTGATAGTTCTGCACTGTCTTTTATATCCACATTTTAACTGTAAAATTATGTCTTCTGTAGTTTGAGAAATGAATTTGTCATGTACATTAATTTACATAATTTTTGTGTTGGTCGATCTTATTGCGTTGTCGAGAAAGACATTGTAAATGTTATTTCATAAAAATTATAAATATAGGATTTTATTTGTGCATTTAATTAAAATGCATTTGTGTTTGTATGTAAACATAATATACATATCCCTTTCCAAACAAAAATATGAATAAAGAGCACAAAAATATTCCTGTTGGAGATGTAAGGTATATTATTTCTTCTTACCATTCCTTATAGTCTTTTTTTCTGTGTCACAAATACTCTTCTACTGTGTTTTGCCATTTTCATTCTAAGCTTGACCAGTTTTCCTTATCTTCAAATTTTATTCTCCTCTTTTCTCTCCTGCCATATGTATATTTGTATTAAACAGTGATCTAGATTAGACTTTTTGTTCTAATTTCTTTACAGAGGATTCTGACTCTTCTACTTTATTTCCCACTGGTGTTATAGGGCTAAAAACAAAAGTTTATATGTAAGATTTGTTAGTTGGCTAAAAGTTTTCTAAGTTCCTTGTATTGTCTAGCAAGTGGTTGATATATTATTTCATTTCAACTTAATTGATTTAAAATTATGTATTATAATTTTCAGAAACATCATTAAAATAAGAGGAATTATTCATCTACCAAATTATTAGAAGGAAAATGGAACACAAATAATTCACAAATTTTAGTTGCTCTGTTAACTTAAAGACATTATAAGTAAATAAATAAATAAAAATGAAAGAAATGATTATCATCATACTTATACTACAATTTTTTAGTATGAAAAGAAATTCCACTAGGTCACAAATTGGCCTATGTGAATGAATGAAGAGCAAAGGTTATTATTTGCCTGTAGGTAAATATAAAGGGCTATAAAAATGTTAGACTTGTTTGAAAGAAAATTATGAATTTATAATACATGTATAAATATATGTGTTAAAGTAACACCTCAGAGAGGACAAAAAAAAATTCTTGAAAGTTTTCTGTCTAATAAGTGAACAAATTCAATAGTAATTTTTCCTTAGTCCATTTAGTGTGGCTATAACAGAATATCACAAACCGGGTAATTTATAAAGAAAAAAAAAATACTTATAATTGTTTCTTACTCTTCCAGAGACTGGGAAGTCCAAAATCAAGGTGCTGGCATCTTTCTAGGGCCTTCTGGTGCATCATCCCATAAGTAACCCATTCTCTTTATAAGGGCACTAATCCATTTATGAAGGCAGAGTTCTCATGATTTGCTCACCTCTTAAAGGTTCCCCCTCTCAACACTATTGAATTGGGATTAAGTATCCAAAACATGAACTTTGGGGAACATATTCAAACCACGGCAAATTCTATTAGATTATTACAGAAGACACAAAAAAATGGAAAGATATTCCATGCTCTTGGATTGGAAGAATTAACATTGTGAAAATATCTATACTACCCAAAGCAATCTACAGATTCAATGCAATGCCCATCAAAATACCAATGGCATTCTTCACAGAAATAGAAAAAACAATGTTACCTTTCATATGCAACAATGAAAGACCCTGATTAGCCAAAGCAATCCTGAGCCAAAAAATGAGGCCAGGAGCATAACACTACCTGACTTCAAATTAGACTACAAAGCTATTGTAACCAATACATCATGGTACTGGTATAAAAATAGACATTCAGACCAGTGGAGTAGAATCGAGAACCCAGAAATTGCCCCTCGGGCTTACAGCCACCTGATATTGGACAAAGGTAACAAAAATCTATGTTGGGGAAAAGACTGCCTCTTCAACAAGTGGTGCTGGGAAAACTGTATATGCATATGCAGAAGAATGAAACTAGATATGCATCTCTCACCATATACTAAAATCAACTCAATGGATTAAAGACTTAAGTATAAGACCTGAAACTGTAAAATTACTAAGGGAAAATATAGGTGAAACCCTTCAGCAAATAGGTCTGGGCACAGACTTTATGAACATGAACCTGAAAGCACAAGCAGCAAAAGAAAAAATAAACAAATGGAACTATAACAAACTAAAAAGCTTCTTCACAGCAAAGGAAACAATAAACACAGTGAAATGACAACCTACAGAGTGGAAGAAAATTTTTGCTAACTATGCATCTGACAAGGGATTAATATCCACAATATAGAAGGAACTCAAGCAATTACACAATAAAAAAAAAATGCAATTAAAAAATGGGCAAAGGAGATAAATAGACATTTTTCAAAGGAAGACATACAAGGTCAACAGGTACCTGAAAAATGCTCAACATCACTAGATACCAGGGAAATACAAATTAAAACTAAATTGAGATACCACTTCTGTTGGGAAAATAGAGTAGTTTAATCAGGCCCCCTCACCTCAGGTCCAGTTGGGTGTGGTGCAGCACATTCTTTGGAAACAAATTGTGTGTGGGGGGGGTGGAGTTAATGCACATATGCCCCAATGTATCTTTCTAGTTCTGTTACTATTGTGTGTTCCAGAGTTGTATGGATCAGCGGCCCTGAACCGCTGGCCAGCAGAGAGCTCACATCTAAAAATAGAGCATGTTGGGCAGACCCCGTGGCTCACTCAGGAGAGTGCGGCGCTGGGAGCACAGCGGCGCTCCCACCACGGGTTCAGATCCTATATAGGGATGGCCAATATGGTCACTGGCTGAGCGTGGTGCGGCCGACACCAAGCCAAGGGTTGTGATCCCCTTACCGGTCACAAAAAAGACAAATAAATAAATAAATAAATAAATAAATAAAAATAGAGCATGTTTACTTTGCAGCCAGCTGCTCAGTTTTTCTTTGGACTCTGCCATTAGCAGTTGAGTTTCTGAGTTTCTCTTTGGACTGCGTAGCTCTCAGATGTGTGTATGCTGAATGAAGACTACTCTTTGTTCACCTATGGTTCCAATGAGATTTTTTCCACCTACCTAGTTCATAGACCTGTGTGTAAAGGGTTTGTGACCCAGTCTGGACAACGGGCTCAAGGGGTCTATGAACTCCAGACCCAGCCCTAGCTCCACACCCTCACCCCAGTTAGGCTGGCTATAATCAAAAAGACAGTGAATAACAAATGCTGGCAAGGGTGTGGAGAAAAGGGAATGCTCCGATACTGTTGGTGGGACTGTAAATTAGTACAACACTGCCGGAGACCAGCTCCGCAGGATTCGTTGGACCTGAATAGGTGGTGTGGATTCGGTGAAAAGGAAGAGACGGACCATAGATCTCTAGTGCAAGTGTGGACAACAACCACAAAAATCTTGCTTTATTTATATTTTTTACTTAACCTTTTACATGATGATTTATCTTTTAATCAAAACATTTATTATTTCATCTCTATAGAAAAAGAAAAAACAGAATGTTCCAAAGCACTCATGCTGTGATAAAAGCACCCACTCATACATCAATATTTCACCCCAAAGCCTGTGGCCTGTGGCCAGGAAACTATACAATAGCAGCATGCTTGGTATTGAAGAGCATCAGACTTTTAGTTTAAACTATAATTTTTAACCTTCTTAGCTTACAATTTAACCCTTTTTAAAAATCTTACTTATACTTACTATACTTGATTTTAATAACATTGATTAGTTATGGTTAACAATTTAATATTGCTTATACCCTATATTGATCATTTTAATTTATAATCAAAATCACAATGTTTATACCTTTTATTTCCCTGCCAATAGACTCCGGGAATAGCACAGGGGACAAAGTGAAAAGTTAAATGATCCTACTCAAACTAACAAAAACACATCATATCATTCTTATTATTACTAAAGAAAGAACATGTTCTTGGTAAATCAAGTGAAACTGTGGGAGTGGGGAGAAACAAAGAAATCTGTAACTGGTTGATGATCAATTAGTTATAAACATTACTGCACCCAGACCCACCTTCTCCTTGGGGGGAATGTGGATAGAAATCCAACACAATAACTTCATTCCACACGTACAAGAGCATGACCACAGCCAGAATGGGTCCATGCACCCATCACTAACAAGGAAGATTAATGACAAAATTAAATGGAGACAACCCATACCGGGAATAGGCATCAAAAACACCTTTAGTACTGACAATGTCCTTTAAATAAACCAGTTAATTTTGATGTATTTTAACATGTCCTTTGAGAAACTGCAGGGAATTTCCCAAAGCCCTACTAAGCCAAAAGGTTAGGCTGTTTAATTCTGGGAAGCCTTGTCAAGCAACCAAAGGTGAACAAACAAAAAACTCCACAGAGCCGTGCCACAAATGGGACCCCCTTGTAGCCTGCAGAACAAAGGGTATCACTCAGGTTCCCATGTCGTTCCCTATAGCAGGATGGCTCATGGCTCACTATGGAAAACAGTATGGAGTTTTCTCAGAAAACTGCAGATAGATCTTCCACATGATCCATCAATCCCACTTCTGGGTATATACCCAGAGGAACGGAAATTATCATGTCAAAGGGATACCTGCACTCCAATGGTCATTGCAGCTGTGTTTACATTAGCCAAGACAACCAACCTAAATGTCCATCGATGGATGATTGGATAAGGAAAATGTGGTATATGTTTACCATAGAATACTTACTCTGCCATAAAAAAGAATGAAATACTCCCATTTGCAGCAACATGGATGAGCATGGAGAAACTTATGTTGAGTGAAATAAGCAAAGCAAAGCATGGAGGGATAAATACCACATGTACTCTCTCATATGTGAAAGCTAAGAGAGAAAGAAGGAAAGAAAGAAAGAAAGACCACAGTAGTGTGTGGGTCTTGCAGAGGGAGAGAACATTCCTTGGGCTACAAAGTGGAGTGAGGGGGAAGGGGAAGGGAAGGGAGGTTGGGGATAATTGGATGGGGGACACAGGGTACAAATGCAATTTGTGGTAATGGGTATGCTGCCAGTATGAATCTCAACCTTGCATCATGGGCATCAGGGTTGACAATCAGCTTTGTGTCTCATGTGCATTCATCATAATAATAATAATAAGTTAACAGTATATATTACAATCCCCACAGTAACTACTATATATATATATATATATATATATATATATATGTATATATGTATATATAAAGGTATATAGCTGGAAATCTAATAAATAAATTAAAATCAAATATGAAAAAAGTATTTATTAAAACAAGTGTAGGTAGGAAAGGAGAAACTGAGAAATCAAAACTAGATGGGACAAAAAAATCATACTAGTAGTCTTCCAAACAAGTATATTAATAAGTAACTTAAGTTAAATAGAATAAACTCCCTAAATAAAAGACAGAAATCATTAGGTGACCTAAAAAATGGAAGATCCAAATGCCTGATGTCCAAAATAAATTTACTTAAGATATAATGACAGATAAAAATAATAAGTTATAGAAGTTATGCCTTGCAACAGGAAACATAAAGCATGTAGGCCAGTCTGTAATACTAACAGACCCAAAACAAACAACCCAAGAAAAATTAAACATTTAATTAAAATTTAAAAATTAAGCATTAAGGGACACTTGATAATGATAAATGATCAGTATATTAGAAAGAGATAATAATTGTAAATGTGTTTGTGTTCAATAACAGAGATCTCAAATACATCGACCAAAAGCTGACAGTACTAAAAGGAGGTACAAACAATTTGAAATCATACTTAGTGACATTGATACAGTAATTGATACAGCAACTTGACGAAAATTTCAGTTTTGATATAGAAAAATATAAATGATACCATCAATCACCTTATCTTATTGTGATTTATGGAATATAAAATCTAACAACGGCGGATTTTACAAATTTACATTTCTTTCATGTACACATGGCACTAACACTAAGATAGAATGTATACCAGTCATAAAATAAGTCTCAATAGACTAAAGAACATTTAAAGCTGCAAAAAAGGAGTTCAGACCACAAAAAATTAATTTAGAAATCAACAAAAGTAAAGCATGTAGAGGAAGACCTACCAATTTCCTAAACAATATATTTTAAAGAAAAACATCTACAGAGGAAAAAATTAATTGAACAAGTGATGATGAAAACAACATAGATAAAGATACTTCAAAAAGTTCATGGAAAAATAGAATTAGGAATAGCAGGAATCTTTTCGTGAATTTTGTGAAGACCCCTCATCTCAAATTGTGAAAGACTATTAAAGAAATGCTAAGATAAAAATTTATGGTTTGAAATGTTTATATTATAGAAGAAGTAATGTTTAAAAATCAATAACCTATTTCTTCCCAATAGGAAACCAGCAAATTAAGAACAAATTAATCACAAAGAGAAGTGCAAACACAAACCAAATAAGACAAATACAAACTAGAAAAAGAAATCAATAAACCAATCTGTTTTTTGAAAAGGTGGAAAAAAATAAATTTTAATTATTAAGAAAAGGGAGGGAGAAAAGAAACACATTAACAATATCAAGAATAAAAGAAGAGGCTTACCTACAAAACTGACAAGAAATGGGTAATAATATTGAAAGATGAAACAAAAGACACATTTCCATTTGCAATAACTCTTTTAAAAAGTTAGAAATAAACTTAATAAAAAATGTGCAGTAACTGGACATTAAACTCTATAAACTATTATGAAGAAAAAATTAAAGAAAACAGAGAGATATAGTTTAGGTAATTTGCATTACCTTTTTCAGTATTTACTAGAAAGCAATATTAAGTAAGGCAGTGTTGGTGTATGCATCAACCACAATAATATAAATAAAATAGTCACGGTTACATGGTGAAATGATTTTTGGGTAGTGGCCACCCTAACTTGTATGAGGTGATGTATCATCATGGTTTTGATTTGCATTTCTGCAATAATTAGTGCTATTGATCATCTTCTCATATGCTCACTGGTCTTTTGTGTCTCTTCTCTGGAAAAATGTCAATTCAAGTCCTTTGCCTGCTTTTTAATCAAGTTATTTGTTTTTGTTGCTGTCGTATTGTAAGAGTTCTTTACATATACTGGATATTAAGTTTTTTTATATTTAATTTTCCAATATTTTCTTCAGTTCTGTAGGTTGCCTCTTCACTCTGTTGATTGTTTCCTTGGCTTCACAAAAGTTTTTAAGTTTGATTTAGTCCTACTTGGTAATTATTTTGTTTTTATTTCCTGTGCTTTTGGTGTCCTGTTCAAAAAAATCATTGCCAAATCCAACGTTATGAAGATTTCTCCTATGTTTTCTTCTAGGTGTTTTAAGGTTTCAGGTTTTATGTTTAGGTATTTAGTCTATTTTCAGTTAATTTTTTGTGTATAAGCTAAAGATTTGACTTTTTTTCTTTCGCCTGTGGATTGCTACATAGCCTTGGCACCCTTGTTGATGATTGTTTGACCATTTGGACAATACTTTATATGCTCTATTCTGTTTCAATGATCTATATGTCTGTCTTTATGTTAACACCAGTCTATTTTGATTACTGTTGCTTCAAAGTCAGAAAGTGTGAGTCCTCCAGTTTTGTTTTTCTTTCTGAAGATTGTTGGCTATGTGGGTTCCTTTGAGATTTTATACAAATTTTGGTATGTTTTTTCCATTCATCCAAAAAATGCCATTGAGACTTTGATAGAGGTTGCATTGAAGCTATAAATTGTTTAGAAGCTGGTAATCAACAGGTATAGATTTTAAGTAATATAAGATGCATAAATTCCTGAAATCTGCTGTCCAACATTGTGCCTATATTGCACACTTAAGAATCTGTTAAAAATGTAGATCTGAAGTGTTCTTACTGCAATAAAATACATAGAAATATGTTAGATGATCTATAACTAAATAAAATTATGCAGATATATTTTAATATTCAGATGAAAAGGAGAAATTTAAAAAATAACTAAAACTATTACAATGTAAAGGAAAAATGTTATTAATCATAAATCTCTAAAAGGAATTAGAATCTTTAATTATAGTTCCCCAAAAAGAGAATTCCAGACACAAATGTCCTCACCAGTGAATCCAGTGAAATATTAAAAATTATAATAATAATAACCTAATTTTATTTAATAATACAATTTTATGCTCTGCTAGAGAATTACAAATTCAGGACAGCTTCCCATCTTGTAATAAAGCAAATGTACCTTAAAGCAAAACCTGAAAGATCATACACATGTATGTGTGTGCATGTGTGTGTGTGTGTGTATATATGTACGTGTGTGTCTATGTGTATACACACACACATATATGATATATGGTATGATACATATGATAAAGGATATAATATGATATGTAATCTCTTTATATAACACAAATTTTCCTTCTGCTTTCCAGTTTAGCCTCTTGCCTCTGCTTAATCAATAAAATTATTAGACAAATACTGCATGACCTCAGTCATATGTGGAATCTGAAAAAAAAAGATGATATTATAGAGGCAGAGAGTAGAACAGTGGTTAGCAGACTGGGAAGGAGAATGAGGGGAGGGAGAACAGGGAGAGGTATGCCAAGGGTGCAAAATTACAACTAGATAGAAGGAATAAGTTCTGATGTTCTATTGCACAGTACGGTGACTATGGTTAACAGTTAAGTTCTGCATCTTATATAATAGCTAGAAGAGAAGATTTTGAATGTTTTCACCACAAAGAAATAATGAATGCATGAGGTGATTGATCCATTAACTACACTGACCTGACTATTATACAATATATATGTATCAAAACATCAGATTATACCCCATTAATATGTACAATGTATCAATTAAAATATATTTTAAAAATCAGAAAAAATTACTGGACTCAGAGTACTACATCTTCACTAAGATTTCTCTTAAATCAAATATGATAAGTTGGCTCATCCAATTGTCAAAAGTTTGTCTGGTTCTTGTCATCTTAGCATACACTCTTTTCTTTTTTTTCTTTCTTTCTTTTTTTTTTTTTTTTTTTCTATAGGCTTGCTTCTCTACTAGCCCAGTTCCCAAACTTAGTCACCAGCAAAGCCTGTTGAAGGGGGATGGGCATGAAATTGGGAAAGGGGAGATGTTGGTCAACAGGTATGAAGTTACAATTAGATAGGAGGAATAAGTTCTGGTGTTCTACTGCATAGCATAGTGACTGTAGTTAATAATGCATTATATATTTCAAAGAGAGCTAAAAGCGAAAATTTTAAATGTTTTCACTGCAAAGGAATAATAAAAATTTGAGGTGATAGATATGCTAATTAGCCTGATTTGATCATTTCACAATGTATACATGTATCAAAACACCACATTTTACCTCATAAATATATATATGTTAATTAAAAGTAAAGTTAAATAAAATTTTTAAAATACATTAAAATAAATAAATAGTAATGAAAGCATCCTAGCTCTTGTCTTGCTTACCTAGAAAGTGTTACTCATCTGGAGTTTCTTTCTCTGTTTTTTTTTTTTTTTTTCCTTACATTCCCTATTCTTCACTGGCTTTAAAGGAAAGCATAATTTTCTTTTGGTTAATCCAATGATTTCTTGCTATTCAACAGGGAATAAAAATCTTTTACATCTTTCTATACACTAATCAAGGATGATCTCCCCAAATCCATTTTTCACATTCTGAATTTGTATTCTTTTAAATTATTAGGAGGGGGAAAATTACCTATCAATCATAGAAAATTTAGAAGTATTCAATTGAATTTTTCTCACAAGCATATTCGAATGGTAGGACTATAATACATTATATCTTTTAGTAGATTTATAAAGTGAGAAGAATATGCAAATAACACATAAAAATATTCCTTGCTCCATGCCAAATTAAATATAAAATGAAATAGCTTTAATTTATGTTGTGTTTTTTTCTCCCTTCAACTTGTTTGGAAGTTATAGAGTTGACAAAATAAAGAGAGTAACTTCAGAAGTACCAGAGCAATTATATTTCCTGGGCTGAATTTGCAATAGAATCTATAGGTTTTCTTTTGAAGAAGAAAAAAAAAAATACAAGAATCAAGTGAGAAAAATCACATTTTTTTAAAGTTGAAAACGGTGCTCTATTAGAGTGTATTGCTCCATCCACAAGGTGTTTTACGGTTATAACGATTGTGAGAGAAGCTTTAAAATGTGAACAACATTTTTGTCCTTGGCCCAAGGGAATCTGCCTCCCTGTAAAGTGAAAATGGGATGTGGGAATTGGGTTTTGTCGCCAGCATTTCAGGCACTCTCTCAGGAGCCTCTTCTTTAGGAACACCACAATTAATTTCCACCTGCAGAGAAAGGCCTTTAACCTACTGCATTATCCTAGGCAGCAGGAGATCTAGATTCTCACCCCTGTTCTTACCAGCATAAAATGTGTAAATCTATATGATCTACTTAATCATGTGTGTCTCTGTTGCCCTTTACCATGAAAAGGCAAAGTGAAGCTTTCTTACTAGTCTCCCTCTGCTGTTTCAAGAAATAGAATCATATTTGATTGATAGAGATATTTAAACACTTAAATATAAGGTATTAGTGAGTAGTTTAAGTATTCCAGAGGTTTTTTATCAGTACCTGCCACATATTTTTCCTTCAAATGTTTACCAGATGAATCATATGAGCCTGAAAGCACGACCTCTGACAAAGCTGAGAGACATCCAAAAGCAGCAAAGTAAATCATTCTACTGATAGAAATCATCTTCTGGGCACAGATGTAGGTGTATATTTTGTTCTGAGGTCATCATGTCCATCAGGTCTTTTTAAACTCAAAAAATCAGAGTTTCAATGCCATTAGGACAAAGCAGAGAAACTTCAACTTATTACCAGGGCCATTGAGGAAGGGATGTCTACATTCCCTTCCATATCATCTCCTGATGTACAACATATAAAATGGTCATTTTATTAAAACTGTAACCAACAGTTACTCACATACATAATTTCATGTGAAAGACGTTTTCCCGTTTTCTAAAACTGCACTTCTTCTGGGAAGTTTCCATTAACTATCACAGTCTGTTTAATTTTAGATTTCTGTCCTGAATTTTTATGATACTTAATCAAGGCTCTTTTGTTTCCTTGTTTTGTGATATAAATGCCTTGTGTACACACATAACACATACACACACATGCACAGACACCATTTCTGTGAATACATACTAAGGAGCAGAGGATATTTTTATTCTATAGTAAGTGCTTTTTAAACTTATTAAACTAAACAGCTATTATGTACCAGAACTTTGAATACATTTTCAAATCCTAATTCTTATTTTTATTTATTTATTTTTTTGCCTTTTTTGTGACCGGCCGCACCGCGCTCAGCCAGTGAGTGCCCCGGCCATCCCTATATAGGATCCGAACCCACGGTGGGAGCGCTACTGCGCTTCCAGCACTGCACTCTCCCGAGTGCGCCACGGGGTCGGCCCCCAAATCTTAATTCTTAATGATTACAAGTAATTAGCATCCCATTCTTTGAATACGGATGTCAAAATCCGTAAAGCCGATGTTCCTTGCAAATTTAGGAAACTATTAAATGTCAGAGCAAGGATTCCGGATATGTGGATTTCCAAAAAACATTTCACTTAAACTTCATTTTAGTCTGGCTCATTTTTGCTTTTCAGCTTAATTTATCATCAGTGTGTATAATTTCTTATGTCCAATTTGGATACTTTGTAGAATATACATAGTGAATACTTATAATAGTTGCTCAATAAATATTTGTAGAGATGAGTATTTTCATGTTGAGTTTTTCTAAGAATCCTGGAGGGAATTAAAAAAAAACCCAACAAAAATCCAAACTGCAGATTATCAGACAAATGAGGAGACTTGTTATCAGGTAAAGAGGAACATTTGCCCCTTTGGAAGGTTGAGTTCAAGTAGGAATAACTCTTAAATCTAGAAATAGATATTGTAGAAAATAACAGAACTAACTTGTCTATATACAGAACACATTTCAAAGATAATTCTCAACTGATTGGGTACTATCTGAATTCAAACCTTAAAGTTTTTTACTAGTACTAGACAACATTTAGGATTACAGGAAAGTGCACATTCATTGATTTTTTTTTTTTCAGCAGGTTTCCCTCCAAGACATGAATTGGAGGATTAAAAACATCTTTCCACTGATGGGAATTGTAGCAGATAAAAATGTAGAGATTTACCAAAAAGAGAAGTTCAACAGGCTATCTCCAAGTGAATTCAGAGAATATGGCGTTGCTTTGGTGAATTTCTAAGCTCCACAAGGGCAGAGATTTTTGTGTTTTGTTCATGACCCTAAACCGTGTTCCTTAAATTGCACCTGGAATAATTGCATCACTAAATTTATTTTTTCAGAATTTACCACTGACAATAGGTCTGTCTATGAGAAAAAAAAAATCACATTAATCAAGTTCAGTTTTATTTTGTTAAAAAAAGAAAAAGAAGACAGTCAGTAACTGACACAGGGACCAGAATATTCATGTCTGCATATATAGTGAGTACTCTACCTATGGGTAGACCTGCATGGAATTCCAATTATTTTGCCCAAGAGACTTTGTGTGTATTGTAATCAGAGCCATTTTCAGGTAAGTTAAATCAGCTAAACGCTTAATGGTTTTCAGCTAAAATGGCATGATATGTTCAATTCCACAACAATCATTGACTGAAATAATGAACATCCACTCAAGTACAGTGTTCTTTCTCTGTGAACGGAATATGAAACCTAAGCATACTAACGATAGGGGGAGGGAGGAAGGGGGTTTGTGGAGTGATAGGTTGGGTAAAGGGCATAAAGAAAAATCTTGATTTAGAACAATGAATGTGCTAATAATAAAAAATAAAAATAAATAAAATGAAAGTATATTACTTTGAAAGTATATTCTCCTTTCCTATAAATCTATTTCATACCAATACTCTTTTCTAGTTGACAGTATTCCTTTAGAAACTTTAATAAATATTGTTAGCTCAAGCCTTGAATAGTGGTTAAGTTTATTTAATTGAATTAATTAAATATTTGACATTTTATTCATTGTTTTATATATTTTTTTTGTTTCCAGTATACAAAACTATTATTACGCCTATTATTTTGTTTTACAAATAACATAATTGAAAAAAAAAAGAATGGAATTTCTCAAGCAGAAAATGCACAGTGCCTACATATCAGAAATTAATAATACTTTCTAATATTTATGGAGTTCACACTACAAATTTGATAAAAATGGCAGAATTATTCACATATATATTTTCTCATAATTATGGCAAAATAATACTAAAAAATGAAAGCATTTTCAAAAACAGTATTAATGGAGTTCTTTAATTGGAATACGATTACATTATTATTCAGCTTTGCTATAATAGTGAAGAATCCCATAATTACAGTGACTTAAAATGAAGATTTAATTATTACACAGTATGCGGTTGTGTGTTGGCTATCACTTTGCTCTAGGCAGTGGCTGGGCTTCAGGGTAAGATTGTTACAGGCTGCAGCTTTTCTTCAATTTCAGGAGAAATTGACACATGTTTTTATTTCAGAACAGGGAATAAAGGAGCAGCATCTATGTAGTACATGAACATTCTGCAGTAAAGAGGGAGAGTAACAGATGGTATAAACATATAATACTTATAGTCTCTGCTTGGATATTATGCAACTATGTTTGCTCACATTCGTCACAACTAGTCACATGGCCAGTGTTAAGTCAACAGAACAGGGAATTATCTTTAACCTCCTGGATGGTATTGCTGGCATGTGGCTGAGGAAGGGGTGTGTCCTATCACATTTCTTAAAGAAAGAAAGGTATGAAAAATGAAGAGTAATCTACCACCGATGTATTATCATACATACTTTAAAATATTTGAAATATAAATAAAACATACAGAGTAACAGAATTTATTTGATGAAAAGATTCATAGACACTTATCAATAACACATTTATTTGCTAGTAATTCTCTATTAATGTTCCCAGTTTTGTATAAACAGAAGATGCACTCAATTATTTTGAATAAAATGTTTAGAAAAATAATTTCAATTATTTATGGTTACTAGCTTTGCAAAAATCATGTATTTTCCTTTTTTTATGGCAGTGAAAAGCAGTTGACTGGGTGGCCTGGATGAATGAAGAAAGTCCTGACTTTTCTTCACCTTCCTGTTAAAATGTCAACAATACCCAATTCATAATATTCCCAATGCTATACTGTAAAACTCTTAAATTGAAAATACATAAATATTATGTATATTGACTTATCAATGCATTTTTTTGTACTGAAATATAAAAGAAACATCTGGAAATCGCTTATAAAGCCAATTTCTAAATTGAACGTTTTATAATCACAATTATATACATATATATATGTGTATATATATATATATACACATATATATATACAGACACATACACACACACACATAAAGAAAAATGTTGTTGGATGCTTAGACAGTCTTTTATTCATAAATAATTATCATGGAGGACACAACTCCTCAAATCCTGCCTCAAAATTTTTATCTTTGTGAATTTCACTCTTAAACAAATCCCTTCATTTTGTAGATATTATATCATTTAACCCACCAGCCCCCATTGATGGAAATTTGAATTATTTTGTGTCCATTGCTTTTAGAAGCCCCCATTGATGGAAATTTGAATTATTTTGTGTCCATTGCTTTTAGAGGTATTGCTGCAGTGAATAGCTCTGTGCCCTTATTTTGCAGAATGTTTCTGGTATCAATTGTGAGAAGTGGCGTTGCTAGGTCAGCTGGTAAATTTGCAAGATATTGCCAAACTTGCCTCCATCTTGGTAGCATTTTGCATTCTTCTAGCAATGAATGATCTTATTTCCTCCAGTCCCTTTCAGGAACATGCAGTCACATTTTTAGATCTGTGTAAATCTAATAAGTGAAAAAATAGTATTCATTTTTTTTTCATTTTCTTTTTAGAAGCCAGCTTAAGCAGTTTCTCACATGGCTAAGCACCATTTACATGTCTTTTTCTTTGATCTCATGTATTTCTCTAGCAAATTTTTAGTGTCTTTGGGCTTTTTCTTCTCTATTGTTTAGAAGTCCTTTATGTATTAAGGATTTCAATCCTTTGTGAGACATAAATTTGGACATCCTTTGTTATAATTTTTTGAGATAATTTATTATACATACATGTGGGATACAACGTTGATTTTCAATAATTGTGTGCAATGTGTGATGGTCAGATCAGGATGTTAGCATATCCATCATTACAATATCCCATCATTCTTTGTGTCCATTAACTGTGTTAGACCAGAGACATAGCTCCCAGGACTAAAGGGTAGTTTAGTCCTTTCAGTTAGATGCAGTTTTGGATTTATGTACTAACACTTTGCCTCTGGAATTGTAAATAAGATAACCATATGTTGCTTACGTCTTTGCCATGGGCTTCTTCCAAGCCAATGACGAGCTTCTACATCTTCCAACTTCCCTCTTTACTGTCCCCAGCTCACAGGTCAGAGCCCCTCCTCCCAAGAGCCCCACTCAGGCCTAGGTTGCTCCTTCTTTTCTGAGGATGGTCACAGCAGCTCTAAAGTACCACGTCCTTTCCCTTCCCTTTCTCTATGCACTTCAGTATTTCCATCCCTCATATGGGGCCTGTGCTGTTACTGTTCATTTGTGGTTTGCTTTTGCTTAGAGTTTCTGCAGGTGTTTTAGATGTATTAATCTGTTCTTTTCTGGCTTTTGGATTGTGAATCATGGTGGAAAGACCTTCCTACTCCCAGGCTATGGAAGTATCCACCCATATTTTTTGAGTATATATAGAATATCGTTTTAACATTAAAGATTTGATCCAGTTATAGTTTCTAGTCAATGTATTTTTGATGCCCTTTTTTCTTCTATTATACAATAAAGTCTGTTTCTTTCATATATTTCCCAGGTATTTGACAATTGAAATATGACATTCTAGACTTATAGGACGTCTCATCTCTGTGTTCATGTATTCCTGCATTGTTTTTTTTTTTTTTTCTTCTTTCTTTAAAACAATAAATACTTCATTTCTTTTTTGGTCACACTGGAATATTAGATTATGTTTTAATCAACTATGTGACACAACTGTTACCTTTCTCATCCTTTTTTCTTATCAAATCTTTGCATAGAGGCAGAGTTTGTTTCTTTTTTGCTTGTCATATTCAATGAATTTTTCTGTACCATATTGGTAGCATACTCAGCAGAGCTGTAGGATTGATTCAAGGTGGCTATCCAAGCTTCCCAGATTAAAGGTTTCCTTTTTTATATTTACAAAGGACTCAAAAATATAGAACCTCTGGTTCTTAGAGATCTCCTGAAAGGAATCTTGTACCATCTGTTTAACCTTTCCTGTACGTCACTACCTTTGCCTTACAAAATATAGCTTGATTTATACAAGTTCAATTTGCTGGAAAGCCTTAAATCTGCTACTCTGAAAAATAACCTCATCCTAATTTCCAGCTCTTCAATCTCTGCTTCTGTAGAAATTCTGCTGTATTCAATATTGGTTATAATTCCAATTATCATCTTCTGGTGGGATCTTCGCCTTCTAAAAGCCAACACAGTAAAACTTTACAATAATATGCACTGATAATGTGAATTAAAATATAATGTTGGGAGAAATTATCTCCTGGTCTCTGTGCAACCCTTTGCTGAAGTAGAGGTTCATTACCATTTGAACTCCTTTCAAGTGAGAAGGAAAATGGATATGGAGGACAAATTGAGAGTACAAGAAACCGTGACAGTTATCCAAGTCACGAGAAGGTGGGAGATGGAGTTTGCATAGCCATAGTCTCAGTATTTTTCTTCTCTAGTTTTTCTTTAATTAATATATACAAAATGCATATCAACTAACTGGAAAGATTCCTTGACTCATTAATATTCTGGAATTTTTCTTATTAGTATGTAAACCAGAATGGATAATTGCTATCACATAATTTCAAAACCCAACTGCACCATACTGGATTTGTTTTGCTTGGCCAGGCTCTGGAACATGCAACTAGCCACTACGTAGTCTCACTTCAGTCATTTCCTTAATCTCATGATAATGGAAACCAACATTATATGTGATTGATTTAATGTGTCAGGTATTACTGTATCTTTAGTGATTTTTGATCTTCTGGTTTCCACGGATAGATTCCTGTCCATACCTGTGGCATATTCTTATGTGCCTACTCACGGCTCGCTCTGGGCCTCTACTTTGGTAATATTTAAACACAATTTGTTGCTTGTGCATTTTTTTTTTTTCTGATCCTAGTTTTTCTTGAAAATGCAGGTTGTGAATTTGTTGTTGCTTTGGTTATTGTTCTTAATATTGAATACAATTACCTGCATTTTCCACCAGAACTGGAACTCTGCTCAAGGATTTGGTAAAGATCATTTAAATTTCTCAATATAATTTTTCTTTTATCTCTAAAATTAGAAATCTTAAGCCCTGTAAAATACAATTTAAGATTCAGTAGTAGAATCTCATAAGATTCAATTTACCTAAATATTTTTATTCACTTCACATTCTTTCTTTCCAGAGAATGGTAACTTTTGAAATGTATTTCTCCAAAGTTCAGCACCAGAATGAATATTAAAAATTATATATAGCCTGGTTTCAAGAAAGCTTAAAGGAAGCCATATCACCTTCAGCCTTGTGAATAATGAAGCTGAACATATATAAGCCGCTTAGCACAAAATATTTAATGCAGTTCATTTATGCTCTGTTCAGAAAGTTATGATGGTATTTAGTAAGGGTAGACTTTGGCAGTGTTCACAAATAATAGTACTTTTTCTGTGAAGAAAGGCATAATTATTTTATAAAGTGTTATTGATCTCAAGCACTTTTTCAATGCTAGACGTGTTTGGAGTAAAGAGATGATAGGATCAAATATTTTTTGTTCTGCTTTTACTCAGGCTTGTTTCTTCTCAAATTAAGCCTAATTTTAGTTGTCGGGATCCTAGCTATTAGTGTCTCATCTACTGAGACCATTTCCATCTTGATATGCAGAGGTCAGTTGTATGATATTTGACTCTATTGATTCTAAAATTGTAAAATTCAACACCACATGAACTCTTTGCATTCCATGATAAAAATGGAGTTTGGGACTCCTGATGTGTGGCAGAGGACAGATAAAGAAAAAAGAAATGTAGACTCCTAGCAAATAATGTTTGATAGGGAGATAGCATTATTTTCACAGATTTATAAAGATATGATAAATGAATATTGTATATATTTATGGTGTACAATGTGATGTTTTCATATATCTACACATTGTGAAATGATTAAACCAAGCTAATTAACAGATCCATCACCTTACATACTTATCATTTTTTGTGGTTGAACTCTTAAGATCTAATCTCTTACCACTTTTCAAGTATATGTTATTATTAACTGTAGTCACCATACTGTACAATACATCTCATTCTGCCTAACTGAACTTTGTGCCCTTTAACCAACAGGGAGATAGCACTTATATGTATACTGGTGAGGGGAGAATAAAAGGATTGAGTAAGACTAAAAAGTAACAAAATAAAGGAAAAGTAAAAATAGCATAAAATTGAAAGAAAGGAGGTACTAGGAATTTCATATTAGTGGAAAAAAACCCCAAAACCCCAAATGAACAAAAATAACATCATCAGCAAGGGAAAAATATGCCATTGACAGCTTGAAAGGAAATTTGGGAAAAATATTGCAAATATGTGTAGTGGTCATATGTCATGTTTTCTGGCCACCCACCCCTTGTGTACAAACTTCCTATGCTTGGGAATGTTCTTCTCTTGAGTGCTGGAAACTAAAGGTAGAAAACAGAAAACATTCTTGGACAGTGTCATTGTTTTTCTGATGTGCCAACTTGGGAAAGCTACAGTGCCCAGTTATTCAATCAAATGCAGTTGTCCCCCCATGCGGGGTTGGTTTTAGGACCCCTATGGATACCAAACCATGGATGCTCAAATCCCTTACATAAAATAACACAATGCTTGCCTATAACCTACGCACACACTCATGTGTTCTTTAAATCATCTCTAGATTACTTATAATACCTAATCAATGTGAATGCTATGTAAATAGTTGTTAAGCTGTGTCTTTTATTTTGTGTTATTTTTTATTATTGCATAGTTATTTTTATTTTTTCAAATATTATAGATCCATGGTTGGTTGAATTCTCAGATATGTGGATATGCAGCACTAAGTGTACTAATCCAGGTGGTAATGTGAAGATCGTGTTGGTGGTTGGGTCCAGGGGGCCTAATAGTCGGCCTTATCCCACCCCATCCTCTTACCAGGTTCTTGACTCTGCCATAGGAAAGAATTCAAGGGCAGAGTCACAGTAGAAAGTGAAAACAGATTTAATATAACGAGTAAGAGATATAGATTTCACAGAGACAGTACGGCATAGCTCCAGAGACTGAGCAGACTGAGTTTAACACAAAAGCAAGAAATACATAAAGTTCAGTACAAAATGCAGGCTGGCTCAGAAGAACGAGCAGCTTCTTGTTGAGAGTAAGTTTGATACAAAAATAAATAAGCACTCCACAGTCAGAGTGCGGGCTGACTCCAGGAGAGTGAGCAACAGCCCCACCTTCTGCTGGGATATGGCTTTTGCATTTTCACTATCTAATGAATATTCTATTAAGGGGGTGGTTCCCAGTTATGTAACATAGTCTTGCACATGCTTACTTGGTCTCCTTTTGGAGTATATTCATTGGTCAAATCCCATCACGTGTGCCAGGCATATTAAAGAGTATTCTGTGCTCTCTACCGCCTCTAGTGGAAGGTCCTTCAATCACCAGGTTATATAACTCTTCTCTACTGAGCATGCCCAGCTACTGGATTTGCACAAACCAGCCCCTCATAGTCTCCTTTTCCCCATGCTGGTGCTGAAAATAGGTCTAACTAAGAACAGTAGCTTTCTTCTAGGGGAGGGTGTAGAGGAGGGGCCTGAGACCTTGTGGAGTGGCTTGAAACCCAGAAGTGTGTCCTGAATCCCAAACCCGGGGAAACTGAGCACCTCCTATATCAAAGGTATTTAATAGATGTGATTAAATTCCATAATCTATTGACTTTAAGTAAGAGAGATTATCTTAGATAATATGTGTAGCCCCATTCAATCAATTGCAAAGCATTAAGAACAGATCTGAATCTTACTTAAAGAAGAAATTCTACCTGTGGACAGCAGCTTAAGCCTATACTTTAGAGTTTCAACCTGCCCTTATTGACTGTCCACCCCACAGATTTTGGGCTTGCTTAGCCAGCTCCTACAATTATGAAAGCCAATTTTGTGCAATAAATCTCTTAATATCTATCTCCTCCTGTTCTGTCCTCTGATTGGATTCTGATACAGATTTTGCTACTGGAAAGTGGAATGCTTCTGTAACAAATACTTTAAAAATTTGGAAGTGTCTTTCAGTATTGAACCATGGACAGAGCTTGGAAAAATTTTAAGGAGCATGACAGAAAAAGCTTAGACCATTTTTAACAAACTATTAATAGAAATATAGATCTTAATGACTCTGCTACTGAGCACTCAGATGAAGCTAAGAGCAAGGTAAAGAGAGACTAAAACACCTTAAAGAATACCTAAATAATTGTGAACAGATTGTTAGGAGAAATATAAAGGCTAAAGGTGCTTCTCTTGAGCAGTCAGAAAGAAATGAGAAACATGTTTGGAAACTGAAGGAAAGGGGATCCTTGTGACATAGTGGCAGAAATCTTAGCAGTATTGTGCCTTGCAGTTATGTGTAAAGCAGAACTTCTAAGTGTTTAAGTTGAGTGTTTAGTTGAGGACATTCCCAGACTAAGTTCTGGGAGCATAAACTGCTTGCTACTTATAGTTACTTCTTGATATTTATAGCAAAATGTAAGATACAAGAGATAAATGGAGGGAACGCCTATAAACAAACGTGAACCAGAACTATGATTTGGAAGTTCTCAATCTGTTCTGGTTATAAAATTTTCTAAAATTAATAGATTAACTTTCAGGGAAGTTTAAAAAAAACGAAACAACCACAGCATGTAGCTCCTAGTGGGGACTTGCTAGTACCTCAGAAATATTGAAAGCTCAGACATAGAAATAAACATTGCTAACAAAAAAAAAAGAAAGCTCAGAGTGCTCACAAAAAAGCCTCTTTGAAAAGATTAAATGTATGACACATAGATCTCCTCAGTAATCAAAAACAGAATAAAAAATTTTAAGTTAGATTACATAGAAATGACCTGCAAAGAAACCTCTCATCTAATAACATGCATACATGCATGCATAAACACATACAGTAATGTAACAAAACATGGTATGGTGTGGCATAACATGGTATGGCATGACATAACCTGGCACTGCATGACATACATGGGAGATTCACAGAATTCCTCAGAATGGTGCACCAATAGAAACATGGTGAATTGGGATTAAAGAGGGCCAGGATAGAACAAAATAAAAGCAGGTTATTGGACTCTTCCAATTCTACATGCGAGAAACAGACTGACTAAAATTACTCAGCTGCAAGCACAGGCTACCTTTGATAAAAAAAGGAAAAATGACTCAAAGGATGGATCAAAGAATATAAGAGTATTATTTTCAGTCCTTGAAAACAAATGGAATCTGCCCAGCTGAACTTTGAAATTGTTTTGGATTGGTTAACTTCATTTTTCTCTCAATTGCTCTTGTTTTGAAAAGAAGGTCTGTTATCACACCATTGCATTTTGCTAGCAAGTAACTTGTTTCTTGAGTTTTACACAGAGTTCATCAATGGAAAGGAATTGTTCACAGTAAGGTTTATACCCAGAGTCTCAATAAACTAATTAATTATTCCCGATTAAGATAACATAGTTTTGAAATGTGAGCTGATGAGATTTTAAACTTTGAATTGATACTGTAACTGGTTAAGACTTTTGTAGATCTTGGGGTGGGGTGGAATGAATGCATTATGTATGTCAGAAGGACATGAATCTTTTGGGGACTAGTGTGTGAACTTTGGTAAGCAAAATAATAGCTGCCCAAAGATTTTTATGTCTTAATCCACAGAATCTGTGAATATGTTAGGTTACATAACAAACAGTAATTAAGGTTGCAGATGTAATTCAAGTTGCTAATCAACTGACCTTAACATAGGGATACAAGGGTTAGCCTCAGTCATCTAGGGGGAACCAATATCATTGGTCAAACCTTAAAATTTGACAAGAGGATTAGAAAAAAACAAACAAACAAACAAACAAAAGACACGGAAATGGCACTGTAAGAAGGACTTGGCTCAACTTGCTGTCATTAAAAGTGGAGGAAGAGGTCCACAAGCCAAGAAATGTGGGTGGCAAGTGGTGTTCAGAATCCATTCTCTGGTGAGATTAGAAGAGGATGCTTTGGCCTTCAGAATCAGAGGTAGTGGAGACTATGGTGCCAATCTGGCCCCAGTGTTACGAGGCAGGGTGTCTGTGCCCAGTTGCAGGACAGTGTGGCCCTCATAGAACAGTCTTCTAGTAAGCTTGGGGCATTGGTCCTGGCTGTAGAGCCTCTTGAGCCCCAAAGCTTAACTTGCTGTTTCCTCTAGAGATTTCCTGACCAACCTAGGATCCTTTAAAAATCTTCTATGGAACTAGCTACTGTGTGTTCTGTTTTTTTTCTAATTAAGAATTCTGACTTATACACAATTTATCTAGACAGAAGCTTCATTGGATTTTTGAGAAAGAAATAATATTTTAGAATTAATGTGGAAGGAAATGCTAAAGAATTGAAGAAGCAGGGTAGAGAACACTTTGTTTAATAATCTGTGCCCTTCTGTTATTAACTCCTGAGACAAGGAGAGTGCCAAATCAGTGTTGCAGTGAATGAACTAGGACCTTTATTTCCTCTCTGGGGCAAATGAAATGCTAATTATCTTGGTGTCTTAAATTCAAGCAGCTTATTCTTTCACTTATATGTGGGAACTCAGGCAAATATAATCTCATGTAAGGAAATCCTCTATAGTTTATAACAAGAGAAAACATATTTAATGTCTCATTTGCATGAGTAGAAGATGGAAAGTTTTCTGTCTATTAAACTATACAAAAATGTGTTCTTTTCTCTATACATTTATTCATTTATTAATTCATTTATGTTACAGCATATTTATTGGGACTCTACTATTTGCTGGACTGTGATGGTATAACTATGATTAAGACATGACATCTGTCTTCTGAGAAGTCTAAGCTTCTTGGAAAAGGCAAGTATAGTTAAAATTGCATGGAATAAAGGATAATATATAGTATTCTAGGATTTTGTAGAAATGTATGGTTAAATCTACCCCAGAAACTTAGTGTATTCAAACCAATGGTGATATTTGGCATTAGACTTATTGCATAGAGAAGAAAGAAGGAAATCAGAATAAGATGTACTCATAGCAGAGAAATTGACATGAAAAAGCCAGAGATATAGCAGGGTTTAATATATTCATGAATGATGAGCATTCCAGTATGGATGAGGTGAGGGGTATGTGTTTATATGAATATGTATGAGAGAGAGAGAGAGTGTGTGTGTGTGCATGCGTGCACGCGTGTGCTGGTGGCTGACTTTATGGGAAACATTAATCCTAAGAGGTCATTTAGGATAAGACTGTGAAAGAACTTGCATCTCATGCAATGGTATTTAGACTTGAAATCATTTAATTATACAAGTAATAATATAAGAATAGCTTCTGTTGGCAACTGGAAAATATACTGAAGAGGACCAAGAATGGAGACAGGGTGAATAACTAGATAACAATGCATTTAGTCACAGTTAGAAATGGTAAGTTACTAAAACTAGTAAATGACAATGACAGTGACAATGAAAGAAAAATTTAAATTTGTAGGACTTGAACAATTAAAGGGAGAAAGGTGGTGTAGGAACAAATAGTGGTGAAGTCTTGGTGGAAGAGAGTGCATTTTATTTATTTATTTTTTAGTTTTAATTTTTTCACTGTATATATTTATGGGGTATAATTTGTTGTTTCAACACATGCATATATTACATAATGATCTAATCAGAATAGTCAGCATATCTATCACCTAAACATTTATCATTTCTTTGTGGTTATAACATTCAAAGTTCTTTTTTCTGGCTATCTTGAAATACCCTATACAATATTATTAACTATTTTCGTCCTAGGGCACCAGGACTTATACTTATTCTTCCTAACTAATTGTGAAGAAAATGGTTAACGGACTTCTGTGGTCAGCACCCAAGGACGTGTTCACTTGGCGAACTCGCAAACGAGTTAACCAAGAAATGTCAGGGATTGCAAACAATCCTTGAGAACGCTTGAAGTTGTGAGAACACTTTCTTGGGATGTTCCCAGGAGGCGCATTATAGATAACCAAGTGCTTGAGAAGGGAGGTAACGGCCTTCTGCTCTTGAGAAAAGTATAACAGAATTTATGCATTAATGCTTATCTTGCATGCACTAGCTTGCTAAATGTAATAAAAGCTGTAACAGCGGCTGGGTCGGTGCTATTTGCCTGAGAGAGCAGTAGCCCCCGCTCTTCACCTGCATCTCGTCTGCTGTGTTTTCCTTCAAGTCTCCAATCATTTTAATCAACAAACTGTAACTTTGTAACTTTTTACTGGTCTACCTACTTTTATTTTTTTATTATTAGCACAATCATTGTTACAAATCATACTTGTTCTTTTTGTCCCTTATGCAATCTCTCCCTTTTCCCCTTCCCCTTCCCCCACGCCTCCCCCCTATAATAACCATAGGTTTCTTCTCTGCATCTGATAGATTAACTGTTCCTCTGTTGGTTTGCTGCCTAGATGATCAGCCCAGTACTGAGACAGGTGTGACCAAGTACTCCCCTATTATCATAAATAAGATGATTCTTCTATTACTGTGGAATGTGCTTTGTGGAGAGAGAGGATTTATTCTTTATTTTATTTTATTTTATTTTATTTATTTGTTTGTTTGTTTGTTTACTTACTTACTTACTTATTTACTTACTTATTTATTAATTTGATCTCCACTGGTACCTCTCCTTGTGTCAATGCACTTGAGAGTCTGGTGTGCCATCTGCATGATGGCTTTGACTGCTGCCATAGAGACGAGCCTCTTTTGCGGCAACCATGGCAACTGCAGTGGCTATGGTGGGCTACCTATGTGGAAATGGTGTTTTTGGTGAGCACTTTACCTGGTTGTGGCTGGGTTCAGCTTCCCCCAGTTCCATGCCTCATTCTAAGATGTTTTTGTGCAGCAGTTATGAGGGAGAAGGAGAGGAGAAAAGGGAGGGAAACAGGGTGGGAATAGGGGGAAAGGTGGTGCATGGTATATCAACTTTTACTTTGCTCCCCTCCTCCCTCCCTTTCCCTGCCTCTGGTTCATATGGAACAATAAAATACCCCAAATAGCCAAAGCAATCCTGAGCAAAAAATAAAAAAACAAAAATAAAGTGAGATGCATAACACTTCCTGCTTCAAACTATACTACAAAGCTATAGTAACCAAAGCAGCATGGTACTGACATAAAAATAGAAATTTGCAGCAATTGAACAGAATAGAGAACACAGAAATCAACCCACAGAATTATAACCAACTGATCTTTGACAAAGGCACCAAGAACATACATTAGAGAAAAGATTGCCTCTTCAATAAATGGTGTTGGGAAAAATAGACATCCATATGCAGAAGAATGAAACAAGACCTGCATCTCTTGCTATATACCAAAATCAAGTCAAAATGGATTAACGATTTAAGTATAACACTATTCTACTCTTTCTTTCTCTCTTTTAAATGGTGGAACTTCTCATGACATTTTCATTAATACCCAAATAAAATAACTCAGTTCTCCATCCTATTTGTCTGTAGTAAACCGAGTACTCCCTTGAAGAATTTTGATCATTTTGAGAAACTGTTTTTTATGTACTACGTATCATTTTGTTCCTCTCTTGATTATGTGAATCTCAGATTTCTCATTAATCACCATTGGAAACATAGTTATCACCTCTCTATGCTGATTCAACTCTCTCTGGTTTGCTTCTACAAAAGTTTGTAGTAACTCTATCTGTTACTATAATTTAGCAAAGTTGAAACAAAGGAGACACTAATTTGAGATTATTAACAAACCACAGAAAATTTTTATGAAACATAAAGTAATCATTGTTCACAACAACATCCTCAGTGCTCCTCAAACAAATCAACCATACAAAGTTACAATGAATCTGTCATTAAAAACATTTCCAACTCAAAACCATATCCCAGTTCCCATTTCTAATCTCCCCCCATCACAGTCAGTGTTCACCCAACTGTATCTCTGTGTTTCTTCAGGGAAATAAAAACTTCTCCAAAAAATTAAACCCTCTTGAAGATGCATTTTATAAAATTAAAGCAGACATTACATAAGATGATCTTGTACATCCCTGTCTGAAATTTTTACATTTCACCACTTTTTCAGAACAAGGATGATGAGTATTAAATATATTTTCATCTATAAAAAAGTAAGAACATTCACTGAACACTCTTAGAATAAAGTGTAAGACAAATATGGATTACTGATTTTATTTTTGGAGATTCAAAAAACATTTCTAAATGTTTTGAAACAGTTATTTTGTTTCTTTTGAAAAGGACCAAGAATTCAGAAGTACCTAGTCATGCACTTCCTCCACTCCTCCACCCCTTAACCAGGGAAGAGAAAGGAAATAATAATTGGGAAAACTCTGGAGATGCTAAGTTTTAGTTGTCTGATAGGCCACCAGTTGGAGATAATCAGCTTAAGTTAAAAATGTAAGATGATAAATGAGGTCAAGTTATGTATTTGAAAATCACTGATATGTACACAGAATTGTAATCTGTGGGACCAGAGGAATTCATCAAGTCAAAGTCAAGTTAAGTGTATAATCCTGAAAGACAAGATTTATGCTTTAGGAAATTTTGAGTTTTAAGAGGACCAGTTGAGAAAAACTAGGAAGTTAAAGAGACTGAAAATGAGCACTTAGATGAATACAGGATGAATCATATAAGACAAAACAGAAGAGTAAATTCTATGAAGGAATATTTTTGAGGAGTGATTCACAATGCAACTGCCCTAGAAATTTTAATAGGGTAAGGTCAGTAGAAGTGTAATCGTGTTTCACATTTAAGAGTCATTGATGGTCTTAGCCAGAGTGCAGTGTGGAGTGGACAGTAATGAAGTGATAAGGTGAAATAAGAAAATATAGATGACTCTTCAAGAAATATAACTGAAAAGGAGGGAATTATAGTGATAACTCCATTAAGAGATACTGATGAAGGGGTGCTGATTGTTCTGTAAACCAGCTCCTAGGCAAACTAGAATTGATCACTTTAAATTTCTCCATTTAATAAACTTGAAAGATTCTTTACTTAAGACTGCAATAACTGACAAAAAAGTTGCATGATGTAGAATAAAATTTGTGAGTAAATACTGAGTGTATATTATTTAGTAAGCAGATACTATACATATTACATGCAAACCTAGAGAAGTTCTAATAATTTTATCTGTATATTATGGTAAAAGGTTTAGCAAGAATGCTTTATGTTGGGCAGTTCTTTGCATCTTGTTCTTACACTAATTGTAGAGAATTATCAGACTTTCTGTATGCAACTAGCTCTTTAAAGTTCTGAGTTGAAGTTTAGGTACATATCAGTTACAGATTATAATTTTAAAAAAATTTCTAATGTGCTTCTGATTAGATTTACACAAATTAGTGGTTCCTCTTTTTATATCTAATATATTACTAATATTTCTATTTCATTATTTCTACATACTTAACTAAGGTGCTTTGCTTAACTGTGATATTAGAAGAGCTGAACATAAATTAAAAATTTTTAAAAACAGTTTTTAGGAGAAGTGGTCACTATTTGGGCTTATTCCTGGTTAATATGCTTCTTGCATTGAGTATAAATAATTAAAGCTCTGCTACTCCCTAGTTGGTACTATTAAAATTCCTTAGATTTTAAAGTTGAATCAATCTTTGCTTGCATTTGTTACAGATTCCTGTAGTTTTGATAGAGAAATCAAATTATGAAAACCATTTATATTTTGTTTCATTTCATCTTAAAATTTAATTTAAAACATAATTAACATGAGGCTAACTTAAGCATGTTTGTAGCTTCAGAGTAATATGCCAAATGTAGAGAGAAAAATTTAATGTATCTTAAAAGAAAAAAAAAATTTCAGGAAAGAGCCAAGTGGATGCACTAAATGAGGTCAACAATTGAAAAGTATTTTCTATTATGTGAACAGATGTCACAAGGAATGTGAAAGAGGATTTATCTAAGAATAAACAAATTCTTCATTCATTTTCTGATTTTACATAGTTAAACGGAAAATAAAATATCAAATGAACTGATCCAAGTCTTGGTGCTATTGTTTTCTAGGAAATGAGGCACTACAATCTCTTCTCTCCCCAGTTTCAGAAATCTGTTATGATTAGTGCCTTACAGATTTTTGTTTTTTAAATGTGTCTTTTAATTGCAACTTAATTATATATATTATGGGTACAGACTTGACTATCAGTATTTGTGTACAATATGTGGTGATCAAATCAGTTTTATTAGCGTGTTCATCATTATAAATCATAATTATTCTTTGTGTCCATTGCCCAATTCTTTCTTTGGTGAATAACACTAAGAAATTGGCACTTTATTTGACTGTTAGTACTAAGGATTTTATCATAGTCTGTTTGGGCTACTATAACAAAATATCTTAAACTGGGTGACATATAAATAAAATTTATTTCTCACATTTCTGAAGGCTGGGAAGAACAAGATCAAAGTGCAAGCAAATTACCTGTCTGGTTAAGGCCCATTTCCTAGATCATGAACGTTGTCTTCTAGCTGTTTCATCACATGATGGAAGGAGTAAGGCAGCTCTCTGGAGAATTTTTTTTAAAGGCACTAACCTCATCCATGAGGGCTCCACCCTCATGACTTAATCACACCAAAAGTCAACATGTTTTAGTACCATCACCTTGGGGTTTAAGATTTTAACATATGAATATGGGGGGGAGGGGAAACACAAACACTAGAGAATTAAATAAGTTATATTTTCTGAAAAGCCAGTGTCTTTTCCATTCATTTCTTTTGCCAGATTTAAGGTACCATGAAAGGCCTATTGATTATAGAGAAAATCAATATATTGTGCGTGTTTTTGATAGCCTTATCGTTGCATTACCATTAATGTTCTAAATACATCTTGTTTTTTTTTAAATGAAAGGCATACGTAAGGAACTAAGAAATTATACATTTTATATGCCTCTTTAGCAAATGGAAATCAGATGCATCAATTAAGTTTTATTATTGGAAAAAAGTATCCTGTAGGTCCTTTGTTCCTTATCAGACCAGACTTTGCTACTATTAAGATCTCTAAAAGCTGATCATGTGAAAAACATTTGAGAGCTACTTAGTACATCAATGTAAAAGCTCAAATCATTAATGTGGCATTCAAGATATCAATTCATTTTCCAGGAGTTTTTATGGTTTCTCTATTCCAGCTTAAAAGAGCTTAACCACTCTTTTTTGACAAAATTATACACTTTCCTCTTCCCAAATCTTTGTTGAAATGTTTGCTTAATATAAAACACAAATTTCATATGTAAATACAATTTTTATCAAGTACTAGTTTAAAGAAATAGTCAAAGATTTTTATGTTCTTTGGGATTTTTTAGTTATGAATAATATTCTGCTTTTATTTTACATTTACAAAATATTTTTATTGTCTTTATTGCCCAAGGATTCTATTTCAGTTCTTCTATCACACATATCACATTATGTTGCTAAACAACCATTCAACAAATACCTGTAAATAGATTTTTAAGGAAGAACTCATTTGAAAGAGTGAAAAAAATATTTCAAATCTATATCTTTAAATCAGTTATAAAATATCAGTATATATATGATGTTTTTAAAATACAAATACCTGTAAACTTTTGTAATAAATCATAAGTACTATTTTATTTTTACTGCAATGATATTTAGAATAAATCGCTTAACACTGGGTGGCCTAAATCAGTAAGGGAACAGTAAAAATGAGTCACCATTTCTTTCAGGCATATTTTGCTGAGTCTGTGGCCTGAGGTTGTATCAAAATATGTCTATAAGATTGGAGTAAAACATAAGTTAAAGTCAGAAGTATGCAGAGATTGTTGTTCAAGCAACCTCTGAGTAACTAAATTCTCCAGCTTCTTTTAAGTTTATTCCACCTTATGATTAATTTCATAAAATTGAATCAGAAGGTGTAGTTTAAATTCAATTTTTTAGGCTCTGTGTTCATGTCAATAATGAGATCACATCTTGAGTTATCAATATGTAGGATATTAAAAAATGTAATGGGGGCCATTAAACACTACAGTGTTCAATATTTACTTTGGTAAGAAACTGTAATAAGCAAGTAAAAATCATGATGCATTTAGTTGCACTAGAACCTAGAATATAACTATTAAAAATGTGGGGGGGCTTTCTATACCAAAGGTTTCCCTTTCACCCAATTATGACTACTTTGACATGTTGTCACTCAGGAATATTTGAAGCTGATAACTTGTGGTCACAGCTGTTGAAATATTTTATCACTGACTCTTTGTGTGTGTATGCATATGTGCATGCACTATATGAAAGAAAATGTGTGTATGTCTTATATATAATTTCTTATGCAATGTTTTTTCATTTTTTTTTCTTGGAACTTAAAGTTTATTTCACGAATGACTTCAGGGCAGGGAATGTTATCTATTTATCTCTCTCTCTCTATATATATCTATATATAGACACACATACACACGCACACACACACACCACACACACATCTGGTTTTTAAAATGAAAGGCATATATATATACATATATAGACACAAACATATATACATATGTCTATTTCCAGGAGGCAAAACACAGAAATACCACTAGCTTTGTTGGTTCATAAAAGGTTTAAGGAACAATACATTACTGAAAATAAAATAAAGTGCACTTTAAAAAATGTACTCACCATATCGTTGATATATTTCCTAACATATTATAACATAGTTATTACAATTCTACAATATATTATAATGTAGAACTATATATTATTAACTTATGTTTTGAAATATTCAGACATTTTGTAAACTGGAGAAATAAAGTAGGTTGAAAACTTCCAAATTGCAAAACCAAATAAATAAATAAATAACTAGTAGAGATGTTATTAGAAATTATTTTTGCAAGCATGATCATACAAATGCATCCAGAACAATTTTTTAGTAGGTAGATCCTTAGATCTTACAAATAGAAATTGAGGATTTGTCAGTTTTGATATGGGAAATGTTTTGTCAGAAACAGATGAATGACAGAGGACTTCTTCTCTGGAGAGCTTTAAAAATAAGACAGACATTTATCTGAGAAGTTTTCATTTCCCCAAGGTAAACAGCCCAGAATCAGGTCATTTCTTCATAATCCTTCCAGGACCTTATTTTTGTTTCTCTTTTGTAGGAAAAGATAGAATTGAATATGAGAAGAAAAAAAAAAAAACCTGAAAGACACTTATGAACCACAGTCTTAAAGGTACATGGAAAATGTATAAATAGACAAAAATTTTATCTATAAGTGCCTGTACAACTAGCAATCATACATTAGAGTGTATATGAGTATAAATAGTTTTTATGTTAATATTATATATAATACATAATATGTATATATTTTTAAAGTTGTATTTCCTGTCAACTTTATTTGTCAACATTATCAAATTTAGATATTTTGAAAGTAACACTTAACTAGTACACTCACAGAATTGCTTTTTAAAAAATTCTTCTAAGGTATATGCAGGGTGTGTTTCAGCAGAGAGATTATATATACACATAAGATATGCTGGAATTACCCAAAGATGGAATGAAGAAGTCCTTCAATATTTGGTGGAAAATGAATACAGAGAAGGAATAAACATGAGAGAAAATTGGATTCACTAAGGAAGGGCATAAAGCATGCAAGTCAGAAGAATGGTGAATCAACTTTGGGCTTAGTTTGTTGTTCTTTATTTAGTTTTTTGAGATGTTATGCTCAAAACATTCCTAAAGCTTTGGTAAACTTGGAAAAGTAATTTATCACTGTAGGAAAATGATGCAGAGTAAATGGACAATATGTAGAAATTATGTGAGCACATATTTCTCTGTTATACAATTATACATGTCAATATTCACATAGTTTTTTGTTTTGACCTGTAAGGGGATCGCACGCAACCCTCGGCACGGTGTTGTCTGCACCACGCTCAGCCAGTGAACACATGGGCCATCCTTATATAGGATCTGAACCCGCGGCCTCGGTGCTACAAGCGCTGCACTCTCCCAAGTGAGCCACGGGGCCGGACCGATATTCACATAGTTTTTGTGTAACAATAGATTAGTCTTATTTTTCCTTAACCCTTTTCTATTTAAAAATAGCAAGAGTCAACAGTGAAAAAAGCACCAAATATAAATGTGTATTTAGATAACTGTGGTACTAATGTGTTAAAATATTAGAAAGTAATTATGAACATAATACAAAAACATAGAAATCCAATGATATTGATTTTAGTTATTGTTTTGTCTCTCTAAAAGCAGCATATGCCAATGTTGACTAGAGACATATTTGGTGGCATTGCATACCTTACGAGGATGGTATTATTAAGAATTTAATTTCAGTTAGGAAACAATTCACAGTCCTGTTAGGAAAATATAATTATACCAAAACCTTTACAGAGAACTTTATGAATAATATTTATCTCAGAATCTATGTGCAATTATAAATAAGTAGTTACTGTTTTATCAGTCAAGAAGTGAACAATTATTGCAGTAGCATTATTAAGTCCATAATTGGTGTGCAGGAAAAGACATGCAGAGGGCATTTGCCAAAAGGTCAGTTGAGTCAAAGAGAGAGGCATATTGTGAAAAAATTAAATGTATTAAAGGATTGACATGTCTTAGTAATGAGGAATGATTGTATTAATCTTTCCATTAGAGTAAGCAGAAAGTTCAATTATATTCTTCATCAATTGTTTTGGGATTTTGTAGAAAATGCTATCCTTTTTTACACTTTGTATATGAGTTTAATTTTCAAAGTTATCTAGGAATAAAAATAAAAAAAATCTGTCTTCTTATTTGTTAACAGAAAAATGGTTAATGCAAGATTATTCCTATCTCCCTTGGACTCAAGATATCATAGCACTAGGATATAAATTTCACTATAATTCAAATATAAAGTAAACACCTGTTTGAGGTCTTTAAATGAAGGTATACAATCACTAGTGTCCTGCCCAATAAAGCTACTGTACCATGGTAAAGATGTTCTAATCAGTTACAAGGACAATTTTCAGTTATCAATATATGGCATATACCTATTTTAAAATAGCAAGAGTCATTGAATTAAATACCTGAGGGGAAAAGACTTTCTGTAATTTTAAGTGAAAAGTTATTTTGAACTGGTATCAGAAAACTAGAAAAACTGGCATGGGGATATTCATTAAAACAAACAAATAATTTAATCATCACCCTTAACAGATTCTCGCTGATGAGAACTTGGAGATAGAAAAGTATAGAATCTGGAAGCCCCTGAAGAGAGCCAAAGAGCTGCCACAACCTGAGATGCCCACACATATCTGAGCAGGTAGGTGCTGATGTGGGACCAACCCCAGCCAAGGTGAGTGTGTGCCACCCAGAGAGGCCCCTTCAGAGAGGCCCAGGAGCCGCCCTGACCACCATGTGCTCCAAGACGCCCACGCGCTGGAGCAGGTAGGCACCGCTGCTGGACTCCCATCCCAGTCCAGTCCCGAGGACCTAGAGAGGCCTGAGTCTCCTGCTCATAGGCACCAAGGCAGCAGTACCAAATTGGCAGTCCCAGCAGGATCCTAGCCAAACAATAGGGTTGAAAGAGTGGACCGTGAAATCCCCTGCTACAACGACTAAACACCAAAGGAAAGATACCAGAGATATGAAAAATCAAGAAAGTACACCACCAAAGGATAATAACTCTCAAGCTCTAGATCCTATAGAACAAGAAGCTCTTGAAATGACTGACAAGGAATTTCAAGTGATAATTCTAAGGAAACTAAATGAGATACAAGAAAACTCAGCTAGACAACACGATGAAACGAGGAAAAGTATACAGGACCTGAAAGAAGAAATGTACAAGGAAATCGGTGCCCTGAAAAAGAATGTAGCAGAGCTTGCCGAGCTGAAGAATTCATTCAATGAAATAAAAACACAACTGAGAGTCTAACCAACAGGCTTGCAGAAGCAGAAGAGAGAACTTCTGACCTTGAAGATGGGCTGTTTGAAATAACACAGGCAGACAAAAAAAAAGAAAAAAGAATTTAAAACATCGAGGAAAATCTAAGAGAGATAATAGACAACCTTAAGCACTCAAATATCCAAATCATGGGTATTCCAGAAGGGGAGGAAAAAGGAGATAGTATTGAAAACATATTCAACAAAATAGTGGCAGAAAACTTCTCAGGTATAGGGAAAGACACAGATCTTCAGATTCAGGAAGCTCAAAGATCCCCAAACATATTCAACCCTAAAAGGTCCTCTCCAAGACATATTATAGTCAAATTGGCAAAACTCAAAGACAAAGAGAGAATCTTAAAAGCCTCAAGAGAGAAGTGTCAAGTCACTTATAAGGGAGCCCCAATCAGACTAACATCAGACTTTTCATCACAAACCCCAAAAGCCAGAAAGGAATGGGATGATATATTCAAAATACTAAAAGACAGGTATTACCAGTCAAGAATACTTTACCCAGCAAGGCTATCCTTCCAAAATGAAGGATAAATTGTATATTTCTCAGACAAACAAAAACTGTGGGAATTCACTACCACAAGACCACCCTTACAAGAAATTCTCAAGGTAATACTGGGTTTGGTACCTGAAAAATAACCACCACTGCCATAAAAACTCAAGAAAAACCAAAACCCACTAGTAAAATAAAAATGCTAACAATGAAGAGAAAATTTTTAAAAAAAGAAAAAGTTTTTCTACCACCCCAAGAAACCAGCAAATACAGAAGACAAACAGTAAATCAGAAAGAAAGGAACAAAAGACACTTAAGACATCCAACGAAAATCAATAAAATGCTAGGAGTAAATCAACACTTTTCAATAACAATTCTTAGTGTAAAAGGATTAAATACCCCACTCAAAAGACACAGACTGACTGACTGGATTAAAAAAGTGGACCCAACTATATGCCGCCTTCAAGAGACTAACCTCACCTTTAAAGACACACATAGACTTAGAATGAAAGGATGGAAAAAGATATACCATGAAAATAGAAATGAAAAACAAGCCGGAGTAGCTATTCTTATATCCGATAAAATAGACTTTAAACCTAAAACCATAAAAAGAGATAAAGAAGGCCTGTACATAATGATAAAAGGATTTATCCATCAATATGACATAACAATCATAAATATATACACACCCAACATTGGAGTAGCCAGATTTATAAAGCAAACACAATTAGGCTTAAAGAATAAGATAGACACAAATGCCATAATAGCAGGGGACCTGAGCACTCCACTGTCAATATTGGACAGATTATCTAGGTAAAGAATTAACAGAGAAACACAAGATCTTAACAACGCTTTAGACTTAGCAGATATCTACAGAACATTCCATCCAACAACCTCAGAATATTAATTCTTCTCAGCAGCACATGGAACATTTTCCAGGATAAATCACATATTAGGTCACAAATCAAGTCTCAACAAATTCAAAAAGTTGGAATTATCCCATGGATTTTTTCAGACCACAATGGATTAAAATTAGAAATCAAAAACAAATGAAATTCTGGAAACTATACAAACACATGGAAATTGAACAACATTTTACTTAATGACATATGGGTTCAAGAAGAAATTAAACAGGAAATCAAAAAATTTATTGAAACTAATGAAAACAATGATACATCATAACAAAACTTGTGGGATACTGCAAAAGCAGTACGAAGGGGAAAATTTATCACATTAAATGCTTACTTCAGAAGAATGGAAAGATGGCAAATGAACAACCTAACACTTCACCTTGAAGAACTAGAATAACAAGAACAATCCAAACACAAAGTTAGCAGCAGATGGAAAGAAATCATTAAGATCAGAGCAGAACTTAATGAAATTGAAACCCCAAAAAATGATATAAAAGATCAATGAATCAAAATGTTGGTTTTTTGAAAAGATAAATAAAATTGACAAACCACTAGCACAGCTAACTAAAAAAAGAAGAGAGAAGACCCAAATATCAAAAATTAGAAATAACAAAGCTGATATTACAACTGATACCTCAGAAATATAAGATCATTAGGGACTACTATAAACAACTATATGCCAACAAATTTGAAAATCTAGAGAAAATGAATAAATTTCTAGACACACACAAACTACTAAAACTGAGCCAAGAAATGTAGAAAATCTGAACAGACCAATAACAATCAAGGAGATTGAAGCTGTTATCAGAAGGCTCCCAACAAGGAAAAGTCCAGGACCAGGTGGGTTCACTGCAAAATTCTACTAAAACTTCAATGAAGAATTGATACCAATTCTTTACAAACTATTCCAGAAGATTGAAACAGAGGCAATTCTCCCAAACTCATTCTATGAAGCAAACATCATCCTGATACCAAAACCAGACAAAGATACAACAAGAAAAGATAACTACAGGCCAACATCTTTGATGAATATAGTTGCAAAAATCCTCAATAAAATACTGGCTAACAGAATACAGCAACACATATGCAAAATTATACATCATGATCAAGTGGGATTCATCCCAGGGATGCAAAGTTTGTTCAACATATGCAAATCAATAAATGTGATACACCACATCAATAAAATCAAACACGAGGAACACATGATCATCTCTATAGATGCTGAAAAAGCATTTGACAAAATTCAACATTCTTTCATGATAAAGACTCTATGAGTTAGGTATAAATGTGAAGTATCTCAACATAATTAAATTCATATATAATAAGCCCACTGCCAATATCATGCTGAATGGGGAAAAACTGAAAGCTTTCCCCTTAAGAACAGGAACTAGACAAGGATGCCCACTCTCACCACTCCTATTCAACATAGTGTTGGATGTACTAGCCAGAGCAATCAGAGAAGAGAAGGAAATAAAGGGCTTCCAGATTCGAAAAAATAAAGTCAAACTGTCCCTTTTTGCAGATGACATGATCCTATATATTGAACAGCCTAAAGCAACTACAAAAAACCTCTTAAGTTGATAAATGATTTTATCAAAGTTGCAGGATACAAAATCAACACACAAAAATCAGTAGCATTTCTATACTCCAGTAGCAAACATGCAGAAAGAGAAATCAAGAAAGCTAGTCCATTTACAATAATAGCCACCAAAAAAATAAAATACTGAGGAATAAAGTTAACCAAGGATGTGAAAAATCCCTACAATGAGAACTACAAAGCACTGTTGAGAGAAATTAAAGAGAAACAAGAAGATGGAAAGATATCTCATGCTCTTGGATTGGAAGAATCAACATTGTGAAACTGTCCACACTACCGAAAGTGATATGCAAATTTAATGCAATACCCATTAAAAATTCCAATGGAATTTCTCTCAGAAATGGAAAAAAAAACTATCCTAACATTTATATGGAATAACAAAAGACCACACATAACCAAAGCCATTCTGAGCAAAAAAAAAATAAAGCTGGATGTATAACAGTACCTGACTTTAGACTATACTATAGTTATAGTAACCAAAACAGCATGGTACTGGCATTAAAACACACATGGAATAGAACAGAGAATCCGGAAATCAACCCATACACCTACAGCCATCTTTGACAAGGCACCAAGTCTATACACTGGGGAAGAGACTGCCTCTTCAGCAAATGGTGCTGGGATAACTGGATATCTATATGTATGAGACTGAAACAAGACCCATACCTCTCACCATATACCAAAATCAACTCAAAATGGATTAAAGATTTAAATATGCACCCTGAAACATTAAAACTTCTTTAAAAAACATAGGAAAACACTCCATGAAGTAGGACTGGGCACAGACTTCATGAATATGACCCCAAAAGCACGGACAACACAAGAAAAAATAAACAAATGGGATTATATCAAACTAAAAAGCTTCTGCACAGCAAAATAAATAATTAACAGAGTTAAAAGAAAACCAACAGAGTGGGAGAAAATATTTGCAAAATATACATCTACAAAGGATTAATTTCCAGCATATAGAAGGAACTCAAATACCTTTACAGCAAGAAAACAAATAACCCTATTAAAAAATGGGCAAAGGAGCTAAATAGGCATTTCTCAAAGGAAGATATATGAATGGCCAAAAGACACATGAAAAAATGTTCAATGTCACTCGGCATTCAGGAAATGCAAATCAAAACCACAGTGAGATGCCATCTCACTCCAGTTAGGATGGGTAATATTCAAAAAAGTGTGAATGATAAATGCTGGTGATGTTGTAGAGATAACGGAACTCTCTGACACTGTTGGTCGGACTGCAAAATGGTGCAGCCTACATGGAAAATGGTATGGAGGTTCCTCAAACAATTGCAGATAGATCTACCATATGACTCAGCTATCGCACTGCTGGTAATATACCCAGAGGAATGGAAATCAACATGTCAAAGGGACACCTGTATTCCAGTGTTCATTGCAGCACTATTTACAATAGCCAAGAGTTAGAATCAGCCAAAATGTCCATTATCAGATGAGTGGACGTGGAAAATGTGGTATATCTACACAATGGAATACTACTCTGCTAAAAAAAAGAATGAAATACTCACATTCACAACAACATGGATGAACATAGAGAAAATTATATTAAGTGAAACAAGGCAGGCACAGAAAGAGAAATATCACATGGTCTCACTTATTTGCGGGAGCTAAAAATAAATAAATAAAGACACAAACAAATGGGGGGTGGGTGGGAAGAAGACACAAGAACCACAATTCCTTGAAGTTGTTAAGACAAGCGAATAGATATGAGGTTTATGGGAGGGAGGTGGGAGAGGGAGAGGGGAGAGTGGATTTGGTAAAGGGACAGAAAAATCAATCACATTGTTTATTGATACAAGAAAAGAATTAATTAATGTTAATTAATAAACACATATATGCAAATATGTTTAGACATATTGTAACCATCTTCAAAGTAATTTTGTTTCTTAGATTTTGGTCAAATTTAGTTAAGCTTTCTCAGAATTTAGAGACCATATGAAAAGCTTATTGCAAAGTGCAATAAGTGATTAGGGCAGAGCTTGGCTCAGACTATGTGCTCAATAAAGATGTCTTGGCATAAAAAATTTTTTAAAAAGAAATATATAGAATCTGTAGTGTTAGTGAAACAAATGCTCATAGTATAAACCATAGATTCACATTCAGCCTATCTAGTAGAGCAAAGAAACTTGAAAATAACTGTTTTTCCCTGAAATTTCATTTCTGTGATGCCAAACAGATGACATAAATGAGTACAGCTTCAAATAATATTTTAAATACGCATGTCTATCATTTACATATTTTCCAATCTCTCTTTATAAAATTTACCAGTAATTGTAATGTCTTTATTTTAATCAAAACATTTATTTAAAAGATCCATCTAGCTAATTTGGTCATCTCAACACTATTAAACTACAAAAGTAGCATACACACCTATAGAGAATAAAATTAAGTTTCTTGCTGTTGCACTTGAGGGATTTCATAAACCAACCAGTTAAAAAAATCCAATTTCCCCTTTTCATTTTCTTTTTACTTCACTGAACCCAAAGTTCGAAATAAATTTACTTATTTTATGGTTCACTAACCTAAGCTTCCTTTTTCTGCCTTTCTCAATTTTGCTTATATTGTTTCTTCATAATTATATGTGTACTTGCCACTCTTCCATATATTCTAAACAAATTATGTATATTTTTCACAAGCATGACTATATGACACTCTCTGAGTTTTCTTGATTTTTCCTGTTGAGTATATTTTCACCTACACTAAGAGATGTAGGATAGAAAAGATTAGCAAGACAGTAATGGTGTCATTTGTTCAGCCCAACCGGTTTAAAGATAGCGTTTAATTCATTGAATTCACCGAAGTCCAAGATTTGACCTTACAGGTTCAGAAAGACAAACTTGCTCTATCTCAGAGTTAATTGGATTCAGGCATACCATCCTATGCTAACAAATGAATTTACAAACCTGTGTTATGGTTTAATTTTCTGTGTGAAATATAGTTGTTGATTTGCTGAATAATTGGGTGGATTTCTGCATGTTTTCTCCCTGTATGCCATGACATATGAAGGCAAATGATCTGAAGGATACCTAGTGAGCATGTACTCAAAGCAAAGCAGGTTGTATTATTTGAATATCCAATAGTAGCAGTTTCTATAAGGTTGACACATTCATTATAACAAGAGAAATATGAGTCAGGTTGAAACCAAGCAGCCTGACCGCATAGTCTCCTCTTAATGCTTGCATTGGCCTATCAATGTTCCTCTCTTTGGCTTTCTTTTTGTTTTTATTTATGACAACATCCTTTTCTAATAAATATATTGTATTATTAGAGGATTTAAAACAGTTTTTATGAACCTTTCCCTACAAATCATCTGCATTAGAGTAACCTGAATAGTTGTTTAAAACGTACATCTCCAGGTTCTTCTCCAAACTTACCAGTATCTTTGACTGCGGAGCTTGGAAATTGCTGTGTAAACAAGCCACTCAAATTACTGTCATTCCTACCAAAGAGTGAAAAACACAAGGCTTTCAAAACTATTATTTGGCCTTGTAATTTTTTACTTAGATATTTTATGTCACCCCAAATCATAAGTTCTATGAACATTGGAAACAATAGCTTATATTTTCCCATTTGTAATTACTAAAAAGTTTGCTGTATTTAAGATTTTTTTTATAAATGTCTGCTGGCTTGAAATAAATTGAATCTTACATTTATTGAATGTTAATTGTAAGTGACCTTAAACTTATTGAATGCTAATTCCCAAATTGCCTTTTCTTGGATCTAAGTATGCATAAGAAGAAATAAAGTGTATTTTAATTTAAACTGACCCAACCAGAAACAATCATAAAATTAACTAAAAAACCACCCCCACCACAGCAAGAAAAACTAAAAAAAAAAAAAAAAAAAATCCAGCATTTAAAAATTTTCTTAAATCATTTTTTTTCCCAGTTTTTAACAGTTTACCTCTTTTCTCTCTATATTATTTTCATCCTAGTTCATGGTCAGTTTTCAGCTTTTATTAGCCCTTTCTTCAACTTGTCTTCTGCACCCCAGTACTCTGTCAATTTTTTTTTTGTCAAAACCATAAACATAATAATTGTAATTTTTAGAGCACTCCAGAAAATTAAATAACATATAGTAATTTATGATATAATAAAAGTGATGTTTAATATCACTGGAGAAATTTAAAACTATATATTGGCAGGAGCTAGAATAAAGCTCGTCTTACTATCCTTACACTAAAGTAGATTCAAATGTATCAATATATTGAATAAAGTAGAAGAAATCACACATGTTGGACTAGGAAAAATATTTTCAAGTGTGATATAGAAACCTGGAACTTATAATAAAAATATTGTTTATTTTGAATGCACAAAATTGCAAAAATTTTGCATAACTGACAAAAGGTTAAATCTCTTAATATACAAAGTGTTCTTATTAGGCAGTAAGTGGAAACTAATACTAATTTAAATGGAATGAGAAATGAAGAAGAAATTCACAGGACATGAAGATGTCAATAAACTAAAATAAGACACTCAAATTCATTTGTAAATACAGGGATGTACTTTTCTTATGTAAAAAAAATGTAACCATTTTCAAACTAACAAATGACCAAAAGTTTAAAGTTTGAAAATATCTCATGTTGGTGAAGGAGTAGAGAAATAGACTCATTTACTGCTGGTTAAAACATTTGGAAAGCAAGTTAGTAACTGAGGATTTAAATTTTAAAATTCACATACCCTCTTGAAAGAAATACCACTTTCATGTAAGCATCTTGACATAACAACTAGGCAATATATGCAGAAATTTGAATTTGAACACAAGCATTTTACCTCTGGCCTCATTAGAGGGCTGTTCATATGGAGGAGAATATGTATCTTAGTTGCCTTCTAAAGTGTTACTGTTTCTAATAATATTTCCCCATAATATATTTATTTTTTCTAAAAAATTTATTTATTTTTATACATATTTTTCTGGTGCAGAGTTGACTATTAGTATTATGTGCAGTATGTGATGATCAAATCAATATTGTTAGCATGTTCATCATAGAAAATCATAATTATTCTTTGTGTCCCTTACCCAATTACTTCCTAACCTCTCTCTCCCTTACTCTTTTCCACCCCTAATAATGTTTTAGAAATTATTTTTGTTTATCAAATTAACTTTATTTACCTATGTATTACTTATTTTTTTTCACTTCAAAATGTAAAAGAATGCTGAGAAACATATCATAGAAAAGAAAATTCATTTTTTCTGCTCCGTCTTGCCCTGCTTCAGAATCAGCCATTCCAAATACAAAAACATTTTTATCACGTTGCTCTTCCAAAATTTATTTCATATTTTTTAACTTTATGTGAATGCTACTAAATATCAATTCTTTTATTAATTATTACAATTTTTTTTCAGATTTCTTTCTTCTGCCTTCCCCTGAACCCATCTTTTCAATATAGTTACATCACAGTTTTTGGCTGAATTAATAGTCAGTGATTTTCATTAGAACAATGTAAATGTTTTTCAGAGTGATTTTATTCCCTTTTCCGTCCGAAGTCCAGTTTCCCCTGCACATAATACTTATTTTTTTAATAAGTTTGTTTAATTTCATAGACTTTCTAAATCTTCCCACACTGACCAATAAAGTTGCAACTTATCTTTTATGGTATTATACACATGGTCAAATAAGTCAAATAAACAGTCATCTTATTTTTTGTTAGGTCCATTTTTCTCATTTACCATTTTTATTTTGTTGGAGTACGTTTGTTAGCAATTTTCTGTGTAATGGTCAGGAGTCATCAGTTTTTAAAACTTTGCCTATCTTAAAATAACTTTTTAACTTTTATATTTGATCATCATGTGTATAATTCAAGTTTGAAGATTATTTTTTTCTCAGATTTTGAAAGTATTGATTCATTGTCTTCTAAATTCCAATATTTTTATTTAAGAGCCCAATGCCATTTGTGTATTGTGATGGGTTTTATAAAAACTCTTTCCATTAGAAAATGCAAGGATATTCATTTGTCCCTGTTGTTACAAAATGCCATAATATTTTACCTTACTACAAATCTATTTTTATTTTTATTTAATTGTACTTGTCTTTAAATAAGGGAGACATTTTCTAGGAAACTATGTTGTCCTGCTTTGATAATTTCCTGTTCTTGGGTTTGCAAGTTATTTTTTTCTTGATATCTTATTTTTTGGCTATTAGGCATGCTCCAGTAGTCCTTGGATACTCATTCTTTTTTCTTTTATTGGCTTCTTGTCTCTTTTTTTGCTTGAGATAATTTCCAAAAGCTCTTTTATGTTCTTTATTTGATATTATCAGTAACATTTTCTTCTTGTTTTATTGATGCATTATGCTCTCTCCTGTTACTGATTGAGTTAATTACACTTCAGAGGAAGTCTTTTGCTTGCTTTGGGTAGAGCTAGGGCTGGGTCTAGATCTCACAGACCCCTCCAGCCCATTCACAAACCCTTCACATGCAGGTCTATGAGCTAAGTAACCAGCAAAAAGGTCCTTGGAGCCTTGGTTGAAGTAGGAAGAATCTTTATTCAACACACACTGGTCTAAGAGTTAATTAGTACAAAGAGAAACTCCGAAGCTCAACTGCTACTGGCAAAGTCCAAAGAAAAACTGAGCAGGGTGGCCAAAGTAAACATGCTCTATTTTCAGATGCGAGCTCTGCTGGCCAGCCTCTGCTTCACAAACTGAAGAACACACAATAGCAACAAACTAAAAAGATACATGGGTGCACATGCACACTAACTCCACCCACACACAACCTGTTTACATGAAATGTCAAGGGAGCCTGACTAAATTATCCTATTTTCCCCACCGTTATAGACAATATATACAAAATAATCAGAATCTTTTTGGTATTTTAACCTATTTTGAAGAAATTTAGCATTTATTTCTTAATACAGAAACATTCCCCAAAATAGCTAATTGAAATTTTTGCATTCATTGGGTATTTTTGCCTGAAGTTTATAAAATAAGAGTTACTTTTAATACTCAGAATTATACTCAGAGCTAAACATTATAGACATGGATTTTTGATTCCTATGAATGTAGATACAGTTCACTTGATTTGCCCTATTTTTTCTATTTAGCTATACTTTATTTAACAAGTTGTTTTATAAACTATAACTTTTACCTCTTCCTACTAAATAGGGTGTGATTGTAAATATAACGTTCCAGTGAAATGGAACATGTCCTTTAAATTTATTGTATTTGGCAGCACAGAATTATCATAATAATATGCAAACAGTAAGAGCCAAGTTTATTTGCAGGAAATAAACGATAAAAATATAACTTTTGATAGAGTAATCTTAAAAATCAGTACTGATTCCTTCCAGATGGTAACCAAAACTCTGAAATAAATGCATCTTTAATATAAAATTTCTGAATTAAATATTGGATTAAAGAATATGAAAATCTATTCAATGGTAAATTCAGTGATTACCACTGAAACCATCAGCACTGGCTTAACTTGGAAATAAATTAAACATTTCAGCATTTTCTATTATCATAATGCCACATGAAGCTCTGAATTTCTGAAAATATATACATTAATAGCTTGAGTATGTTTTAATTGTACTTGTATGCTTTAAAATTTTAGTAATGCACTCTAAATGCAGCATTCAAGTTTCTCCTTGCTTAATGATGACGTTAAAATTCCTTTTGCCCTTCGCTTACTATCACTAGTATGATGCTTTGTAAAAGGGTTCATCTAATTTTAATTAAGTTTATTTAATTAAACTTCAACCCGTTTTTAATAATTGAATATTTAATGGAAGTCAGAGTTGCAGGGAACCAAATCATTTTTGCAACATGTAGTTCTTAATTGGAAATTATAGAACGTTCCTAAAATTAATTATTGTTAGAGCAATGACATCAAATGTTGCAAGAAATATATTTAGATCAAATGTCAAATAAATTTTTACTTCTAAAGATCAAACCACGTCATTTCTGAAAAAAATAATTGGTCTTATTAAAAAAATGTTTTAATTATTTAAACTTTTCTTCAGAAAGAAGCAAAGGTAAGGAGAAAGCCAAATGTTTGGACTATTAAGCAATAAATACAAGATACTACCATAATGTGTCAAGTTCAAAACATATCCTGATATGTGTTACTGTGAATTTTAAATCAAAATTTGTTTTAACTTTTTTATAAGAGTAACGCTTTAAAACTCAGATCAGCTTTTTAACAAACATTTTAAGCTCAGTTTTTAAATGTGTGAATATATATCCAACCATCCTAAAAATAAGCATTAACCTGTTTCCTCATAGTTCTTTTGCATTATATAGCCAAGCAACTGATATCTCTAATACCTAGAGAGTTATTGTGTAGTCATTTTTCAAATCTGAGTAGATTCTATTTCAATTGGTATTGGGTAAGGACTAACCTGAATGTGAACATCTGTCTGGATACTGGATGAAGTTGTTCAGTAGACAACATTTTGAGAATTACTTTTTAAGCAGAAGGCATTATCAGGTTTTTTGATACACACTTATTTAACAAAAAGTGGATACATTTACAGCAACGCAATTAATTGTCCTTCCCTAAAAAAATTTTAAAAAACAAACAAAAAAACACATTATCACAAACTTTCTCCTTACTTAAAAATAAAAAGAAAAAAACTTTGCTATAATAATTCACCTAATCACCAAGCTATTAAATATGTTAGAATTAATTTTTGTAGAACACAGATTCTATATTTTTGAAATATATAAACCGTATAGTTAATCTGGGTATTGTATATGATTTTAGATATTCCATATGAATTTAATATTAAATCTGGACTACATTTGTATTATTCATGCTATCACATTTTTTAATCTTTTACAATAAGGATTAGCCATTTTTTAAAAAAAGATTGGTAACTTTCATGAGAATACTTGATAGTCAACATTAGTCAAATAAATAAATTTGTGTTTTCTTTAATGAATTTAATTTATCTTATAATTACCTAAATAAACCACTGTAATATTCACTGTTCAACTGGTTTATGTTAACAATGGACAGAATATTAAAGTTGAGCTGGACACTTCATGTTAATGATTGTTTATCTGATTAGGATACAAATCTATGTAAAATAATCCATATCGCATTTGGAAAAGGTTTGTTATTTTTAGAATAATTCTTGTTTAATATGATGACATAGTGACCATTTTGAAACGTTTTCTGTTTACAAAAAAAATGTGCTATACTTTCTTAATGTTACTGTGTTTCTTTTATTAGAGTGCAAATCTATTCTAATTTTGGAATTTATAAAGTGTATCACTTGATCGAAATGGGATACTGTATGACATTTCTGAGGATCATAATACAATTTTAATACAGGTAGTCATTCGAAAACATCGAAGTTTAAAATGCTTAATTGAATTATTTTAATTACATAAAAGTTTATTCATTATTGAATGTGATCTCCTTAATTTATGCATTAAAATTATATTTTGAGCAGTTAAGTGACCTGTAAAAAAAAAAAAAAAAGTAGGTCAAATCAAGAATTAAAGATAAAACTCGAGGACTGAAGTCCCAGGCTATTCCTTTCTTACACGCTTTCTTTTTCTTACAAATATATGGCGCCAAGCAATTAAAATGCAATTACTAATATAACAAACAGAATGCTATATTTTAAATGTTGAATTTGAATTTAAAAAATTGTTTTAAAAAGATTACTTGCATTGAGAAATAAACTAGAACTATAATCCAACATTATTTGGAGTTAAGGTAATAAGGTTATAATTAAAATTTATGAAGTCCTTCTGTTACTGATTTAACTAGTCTCCTTTAAATGTGGTTGAATGTTGTAACTGACAAATGCTTACCAAAGATACTTTTTAAAATGCTGTCTGAGAATAAATGAGAAAATGAGACTGAACAGAATAACAGGATTTTAATCTATGTTTCAATCACTCTAATCAGTACTGTAAATATCGTTGCAGCAGAAATTAAATTTGGTATATCAGAAAATGCAAGCAAAAAGTATTCCCAATGTTTTTGAGAGATACATTTCAAATCCTAATGACAGAAATATGCAGTGTCACCAAAATAAGTAAAATAATCAAAATCATTATAAATTGAAATTGTTATGAAATATACAATATTCACTGTTTTTATTTTTTTATTTTTAATTGGCAAACAATAATTGTATATATTTCTGAGATACAATGTGATGTTTCCATACATTATATACATTGTGGAATGATCAAATCAGGTTAATTAACATATTCATCACCTCACATACTTATTTCTTTAGAGTAAGAACACATAAAATCTACTCTTTTAGCAATATTTGAGTATACAATACATTATCATTTACTGTAGTCACCATGCTGTGCAAAAACTCATCAGAAATTTTTCCTTCTGTCAGACTGAAACTGTACTTTTTGACCAAAATTTCCCTTTTGCCATTCACTCCCCCCAACCCCCAGCCTCTGGTAATTAAGGTGTATTTGACAGATGACCATGTGCAATAAGCAAAAGCTGGATAAACAGATGAATAATTTAAAAAGTCAGTTCCCAGCCTGCAACGAACCTATGGCTAAAATGGAGATATGCAATTTTATATAGATAATATATAACATGATTTGCCCTATAAAATATAGTATAGATATAAATCAAATTTTTATTTGTATTTAAAGATTTAAAATAAGCAAATGCTCACCTGTTTTAAATTACTTCATAGAGGTAACACTTCTAATAGATCGTAGAGTCAGAAATGAAAATATCTTTGGACATCATATCATTGTTACAGTATTCTTATTAGAAAATGATAGTAATAGTAATTATTCCATTGCCTGTCCAAGAAAGTTAGCATAGTTTTACAATTATTATCTTTTTGAATCAATAGTTTCCCCTCAGTCACGTGGATGAGCTAGATCAGACAAAAACAAGAGTATTTTGACTTCAATTTAAGTGACCTATTTATTATATTATTCAGGTTATACTAATAATTTTCAAACTTGATCATACAATAATCTGAATAATATAAATTATTTTTTGCAAATTAAATATTTAAAGTATTCTATTTTAAATTATATATTAACATTAGAATATTAATATTTTCTTATGTTGTATTCATGCTTATAAATTATACGAAAATGCTGTAATTGAAAAATACATTAGAATTAATTCAGTTATTTCAAATATATGCATTTAATCCTTTCTAACAATATTTAATTTATTTCAAAAATATTCCCTTCTGCTTCAAGAAGGGAATACTCTGCATTATTAAAATAGCTACTTAATGTCTCCAAATTTGTTAAAGTATAGAACTTTACCAAAGAAAATTCCAGAAATACATTTCTATTCAGTTTGCCATTACAAAGAGTAATCATTATAACTCAGCTTAAAATAGAAATACTTTAGTCTTTCTTCATATTCTTGAATGGTGGAAAAATGTGTGTGAAAGAAGAAAATACATTTCCTTAATCATGTGGATTAAGGAGCTATTTCTAAAGATTTTAGTGTGACCCTTTCTAGATCTTACAAATATTTTATTTTTCATGTTGTAAAATAATCATTTCCCCATATACAATGTTCCAGTCAAATAGACCTGGATGGAAAAATAGCTGGATGTGCCAATCTGGCACAAAAATGGTAGTCAGTCAATCATTCAACCATCTGGGTGCAACGTAGTCCTGACTGCGTTTTTGTACCTTGAACCAATGGGGACCAGCTCAAAGATTATAATTAACAGTGGGAAGAGAAACTTGTGTTCTCATGTTGCTCTTTATTCTGGGCTAATGGCCATCAACCTAAAGCACTGGCTTCTTCTTCAGCTCATTTTAAATTCAGACCTTCTAGCTTCTCACTGATAATAAAGTTCAGTTGAAGAAAATTATGCCTCTGGTACTTTCATTGTGTTGTTCAATTGCCATCTCCAAACCTGGCTGTACTTGGTGTTATTTTCTTTTAAGAGGAAATCTGTAGATTTTGGCAGCCATCAGAAACATTTAATATGGTAAAGATATTCTGGAGATGTAGCTCCATACATTCCAGAACAGGTACTGACTGGAAAGCAGTCAGGTCCATCCCTTCCATCTGTGCATATTGCAATCCTCATATGGATTTACTCCTCAATTTTCTTTTTAATGTGACTTCAGCATGTGGCTTGTTCAATTTTTATATTTATGAGAATATTTACTGACACATCCTCACACAAATCTGCTCATATTTATTTGACATTTAGCTTTGGGGGGAAGAAAAATGATTCATTAAAAATTTAAGAATATAATTTTTTGTGAATATTCCATTGATCCTGAAATGTTAAGAGCTGAGAGACTCTCACAGAATGTTGAACTTATATTACATATACAAATGTGTATTTTTATGGTGAATTTCATGTTTATTTTTAAAATGAGAGCTTCATAATCTACTGGTATTTGAATTTAAATGATCTAATAATGTCCAAAAATCAGCAACAAAGAGCAACTACTGAATTCTACAGAATCAATCATTTTTTTTAAGTTAATGTGTTTAAGAATGACATGGTAATAATCAAGTTAATGGCTTGCCCTCTGACTTGTATTTCTATATATTTAATATTTCTCAGATTAAATATTTATCAAGTCACAGGAAGGCATATCTAAATAAAAATATATCCTATTTAAACTATGAAAGGCTTTACCCATAGGTGTTATCAGCAGAGAAATTGGAAACAGATTGCCTGATTTCACCCTTCAGGTCTACTACTTACTAGTTCTGTGCCTTGGCCAGATCTTATCTCCACACCTCGTTTTCCTTTTCTGTAAACATGGGAATTATAATAATTCACACCCAAGGGATTATTGTAAGAATTAAAGAAATTATCTGTAACTCTATCGAACAGATGCTAATTAGTACCCAGCCAGTAAATAGTAGTCCTCATTCTCATAGGTCTCTGTAGTGGAATGCTGCCAGGGTGCTGGAATGTCAGAGAATAGTGTGAGACTGACAGTATTTCAAGATAAAATGTTGCTCAAAGGAGTAATGATGAGTGTGATACTAAAAGAGAGAAGAAGAGTTCAGTCAGATTGGAAAGGTACCCTTCAGACATGTTGCGGGGCATGGTTCTATCTCAAAAGTGATGTGGCAATTGTGTGTTAGGTTTGTACCGAGAATCAGAACCAGTAGGATGAAGATACACATGTGAGAGAGAGAGACAGAGAGAAACAGAGATATAGAGATATTAGAGATATTTACTGTAAGGAATAAGCTTACAGGATTATGGAGGTTGAGAAGTCCCAAGATCTGCAGACAGTAAACTGGAGAGCTGTTGATATATTTCTCATCTGAGTACTAGAACCTGAGAACTAGAAGGTTGACGGGGTGAAAATTCCAATCCGAGTTGGAGATCGATGTCCCTGCCTGAAAACAGAGAAAATTTCTTACTCAATTTATATTCTACTCAGACTTTCAAGGATTGGATGAGGCCCACCACCTACGTGGAGGACGATCTGCTTTACTCAGTCCACCAATTCAAATGTTAGTCTCATACAGAAACTTCCTTCCAAACACACCCAGAAATAATGTTGAACAGTTATCCAGACAACCCATGATTCAACTGAGTTGACATAAAATTAGCCATCATAACTAGTTTGCCTCTAAAATTCCTGATGAAACCAAAGTGTAATAAAACAAATTAACTTGTCATTTTGAAGACATTTTTAACTGACAGTACTTTTTTTATTCTTTGCATTGGAGAATTTTCTCAGATAAAACTACTTTTATGTATTGATCTGTGTTTGCAGTCCAACCACATATTTCCAAATTTCAAGATGTTCAAAATATGTAGACTCATTTTTCTTCCAATTTTTATATATTTGAGCATGTCAGCAATAATTGGTAATGCCTATCATGTTGAGAAATAAATGCTAATATATTACTTTAATATACCTAGTTATATCTTCAATTGATACCTATAACATTAAGTAGCGTTCATAGTTTTCATCATTTCTTTTAACATTGGCTAAAGCTAAAGATCTTTTGAAATTTGCTGAATGTGCACTATGCTGATTTGCCAATGTAAAATAGACTTAAATCATTATTTGCATGTGGATATTCAACCTATGCTATTAAACACTTTTATCTGAGACAAGCACTCCGGTTGCTTCTGGGTTATATTGCTCCAAAGACTGCGGGGTAATGAAGTTGTGCCAGTATCTTACTGGTAAAATTTTTAAAAGGCAACACTTTTGAATTATAGGCACTGTGGCCATGAAACAAAACCTAATTAAAGCCTTGTCAGTTACAACAAATCCTGGCTTGATCTATAAGTCAGATAACACAAGATTTGCAACCTGAACAATGTCGAACAGGTGTTAAATCCCAACTTCATATTGACTGAGATTGTGAAAGCGGTTTTTCACTGTCTCTAAGTGCCTACTTATTTTTTGGTAATGTGAAAATGTCGATCTTGTTATGATGTTTTCTTTTATATGCTTTTGGAAAACTAGATGACTACCCTTGATGTCTATTTTAAAAATTAAAGGTAAAATCTAAGAATATAGTCATAGATACTATTAATACAGAGGAAGTGGAAAAAACAAAAAACAAAAACAAAAACAAAAAAACCAAGATGTGTATTCAGAGGGGGAAATGGCAAGGCTTATTTTATTTCTTAAATTTAAAGGCATGAAAATCTCTCCGTATATTCTTTGTAATTAATTAACCTTTAGTTTTTAAACATTTAAGCTTCTTTACCTTATATCCACCTACGTATATGAAAGTAACACTTACTACCAGACTCCTAAAAGAAAATGAAACACTGCTTAAGAATGATGTCTATTTTAAGAGACAAACTACATCATTTTTTTCTAGCAATTTTTGAGATATTTTTACTTGTTAATTTAAGAATTGTGAGTAAAATGTTATTTCTAACCTTTCTCCAGTGCTGCATTGTTGTACAATTATAGCTTCTATAGTATACATGCCATTTTTTCAACAATAAATGTTGATTTATTATAATTGAAATGATTATTTTAGAAACTCAGATTCATGACCAAGTTAACTAATATTTATATATGTATATGTATTATTATGTATGTAAACACACAGAAAACTTTCTGAATGTATGAAATGCCATATTTTTGTTTGCTTGTTTTTTGGAATTGAGTTTAGAAAATATTTTTAAAAAAAAAAACTATGAAGTTTCACACTACAACAGAAAACACTTACAAATGATGAAAGGACACTTGCCATTAGTTGTATAAATAAATTCAATACAGTCTTTACTATTTTCTTTCAGACTATGATGTGGGGATGAAATGATAAATAATTCTTGGGAATAATAGCATTATAATAATATTTTGTTTTTGTAATATTGCTCTGAAGAAAAAAAAAGAAAAAATATAATTTGGGGGGAGCTAGAGATGCAGCCCTGGACAAAAGCAATAACCACTATGGAAGCAGACTCTAGGAATGATAAAATAATAATAAGCAATTAGAATTAGATCGTCATTGATTGGCCAATCTGAACTAAAGCAGGCCATAAACAAGTATAGGCATGCATTTAATTATCTGTCAAATTTTGGCCCTACTATTCCCTTTAAAATTTTTGTCACAATTAAAAATTTTTGTAAAAATGTAGGCCTTTTACAAAATTTGAAATGTAAGCCATTTCATTAAACATTAGGCTTTTTTCAAACTCTATTTACAATTAATGTTATAATGTACTAATAAAGATAAAAAATTATTTGAAAATTTTGATAAAATGAAAAATAAGCAATATATCAAAAATTTTTTCAAACTTTTCAACTCTAAGTATACATTTCTAAATTTTCAAAAGTAGATTTAGGATATCTGTTAGTGCAGTTGACTAGTTAAATTTATAAATTAATATTTAAGGTCCTATATGAGAAAAAATGATTATTTCTGGGGAAAAAAAGCATAAGCATATAATTTTTAATAAAGCATATTTAACTTTTAATTGCTTTTAAAATGAAGTATGTTTTCATGATTATTGGCTCAATACTGCACTTCTGTAATTATTTTTGACATATCCTTTGCTTATTTTTTCCTTATGAATGTTAATTTTTTTATTATTTTGAGTGAGGTGGAAATTTTGTCTTGTCAAGTTTATCATTCTTATCTTTTATTCCTTTATTCTGTTATTTGTGCTTAGAAGTATTGTTCTCAGTTGAAAAACAATTAAAATTTCAGCTAATTCCTTCTTTGAACTTGTGTATCTGTGTGTTTTACAGTAGTCTTTCTAATCTAAGTTTTGGTAATAAAACAGAGTATAGTGTTTAATTATTACATAATTATTTTTAAAATATTTAATTATTCTTACTACTATTTGGTAAGTCTTGGTCTATTCCTTGTAAATAACTTTTACCATTCTAAAAACAATTTATCAATCTTTAACAAAGTGTAATTTACCTACAAAAATGTATTTATTTGATTGTGAAATTCTATACGTTTTGTCTAATATATATATATCCTCGAAACCAGCACCACAACTAAGACACAGAACATTTTAATTACCTTTGAAAGTTTGATGGTACCCCAGGCACTGATATTCTCATGTATATATTTTTCATACCAGAAGAATATTTTGAGGGTCATCGCATGTTTTGTTTTCTTTTGTTTACTTCTATTAGTTGTTTATTCCTTTTTTTTTTTTTTGCTGAATATTATTACAATGTATAGATATACCAATTCTGTATATCTATTCACCATTGATAAATGTTTGGACTATTTCCGAGTTTTGACTGTTGTGAATAAAGCTACTCTGAACATTACTTTAAATGTCTTTGTACAGACATATGTTTAATTTTTCTTTGGTATATACGTGGAAGTTTAATAGCTAGATCTTATTATAGATGTGGTTTAACTGTTTAAGAAATTCCCAAACTGTTTTTACAAACTAGGTAGACCTTGTTACTTTTCCATCATCAGGCTATAAGGGTTCTAGTTTCCTCTTTTTTTTTTTTTTTTTTTCAGACAGTTGGTATTACCAGAGTTTTTATTTACTTTTTTCAATGTTAGCACAGTGGCATGTCTAATGATATAGAATGTATTTTCATGTTCTAGTAGTCCATATCTTCTTCTGTAACATATCTAGTAAAGATTTTAGCCCATTTTTTAATCAGAATTTCTGTCTTATTGATTTAGAGAAGTTTTTATGGATTAAAAACTGGACATAATCAGGGAAATGCGAGTTAGAACCACTATTAGACATTACCTCACACCTGTTACAATGGTTAATATCAAAAAGACAAAACATAATAAGTATTGTCGAGGCTGTGAAGGAAAGGGAATCCTTGTACACTGTTGGTGGAAATGTATATTAGCACAGCAATTATTTTAAAAAGTATGGAGATTCCTCAAAAAATTAAAAAATAGAACCCCGCAACTGTGTATATATGCAAAGAAAATGAAAAAAGTATGTCAAAGTGATATTTTTACTCCAATGTTCATTGCAGCATTATTCCCAATAGCCAAAATATGGAATTAAGTGTCCACCAATGGATGGATGGAAAAAGAAAATGTGACATATTACACAATGGAATACTACTCAGTAATAATAAAAAAAAAAAAAAAAAAAAGGAAATCCTGTCATTTGCAACAATATAGAAGAGCCTGGAGGACATTATGGTAAGTGAAGTAAGCCAGGCCCAGAAAGACAAATGCATCATGATCTCATTTATATATGGAATCTAAAAAAGTTGAACATGTAGAATTAGAGATGTCCAGGTGTCCAAGTGTGAGGTAACAGTGTAATGCCCAACAAACTGAGATGGTATCTTGAGACCAAAGAAAAAAGCAGGCAACTCCTTATGGTTTACAAGGAGTTTATTGTTCTTATTATCAATGGGTGGTTACTTCCAGGGATTGCGTGGAGCATCAGTGTGAGTGCTGTGCTGCTGCTTCCTCCACAGCCTGGGGGCAGAGGGTTGAACTGAGACAAAAGTGGAGCTATGCCAAAGAGAGAAAGGCTGAGGAAGTGCAAGGTTCCCAGGTGCTCTGCAGCCTCCTGTTGCTTATATTTGGGGTCACCAGTGTCACTCCATGTTGTCACTCATTTTATCTCAAGCATGGCATTTTGTTCCTCTAACTCTCTCAGTTGCTAAGTGGCTGGTGCTGGAGAAAAATCGTAACTATTGAAGCCAGAGCCCCAGAAGCCATGAGGTTGATGTAAGTTCTGACCAGCATTCCTGCACCAGAACGGGGGTAGAGGAGGTGGTGATGGGTAGGTATAGGGAGATATTGGGGAGAGGATATGAAATTAGAATTAGAATAATCTTCCAAAGTCAGGCATACATCATAGGAGTGCAAATACTGCACAGACAGAACTGTGGAAGTCACAGTTCTGTGCAATATTTGGAAACTAAATCACCTTAGAAAGAGTTGACTCTATTTTCCATCCTCATGCTCTTAAGAGAGCAGATTTGATAGCTAAAATTTAGCAACCTGATTATATTATGAGGAATCATTGAGGATGGAAGCTATATATAAGATGACAGAGAGTGGTAGAAGGATCCTAAATCTCTAATCACCATGAACCTGACAGATGAACTTCAGAATGCCTATTTTCGGTGTTTTTAAAAATTTATGTAGAAACATCTATACACATTTGCTTCAAGCTCAGCAGTTGAGCCAGTGACCCTTCACACAACTGCCCAGATCTGTGACAACAGTGTATATCTGCTCACTTACTGACAGTGGATCACCCACCCAAACAGGAAACTGCCAAACTATATTACAAAGTATATTAATCAAAACAGCATGGTACTGGCATAAAAACAGACACGTAGACTAATGAAACAGACTTGAGAATCCAGAAATCAACCCACATGCCTACAGCCTACTGATTTTTGACAAAAGCACCAAAAACATACATTGGGGAAGGGACAGCTTCTTCAGAATACGTTGCTGTGTTAACTGGATATCCATGTGTAGAAGAATGAAACTAGAGCTGTACATTTCACCATATACCAAAATCAACTGAAAGTGCATTAAGTACTTAAATATAAGACCTGTAACTATAAAATTCCTAGAAGAGAACATGCAAGAAACACTTCAGGATGTAGAACTATGTAAAGATTTTGTAATTAAGACCTCAAAAGCATAGGCAACAAAAGAAAAAATAAATAAATGGGATTATATAAAACTTAAATATTTTTGCACAGCAAAGGAATTAATCAACAGAGTGAAAGGCAACCTACATAATAGGAAAAAATATCTGCAAACTATACATTCAACAATGGATTAATATCCAGAATATACAAGGAACTCAAAAATCTGGTTCATAAAAAAATAATAATCCGATTAAAAAGTGGATAAAAGAGCTAAATAGAAATTTCTCAAAGGAAGGAATGTGAGGAATGAGAGCAGAGAAGAGGACAGAAGAGAAGAGAAGAGAAGAGAAGAGAAGGTTACTAGAGGTGGGAAGGCGGAAGGGGGCGTTAGGGAGAAATTGGGTAACAGACACAGAATAATTATGTTTTTATGTTTATTAGTTATGAACACGCTAATAATATTGATTTGATCATCACATATTGTACACAAATACTGATGGCCAACTCTGTGTCTCCTATATATGTATAATCAATTAAATTTATTTTAAAAAGTATGTTAAGAAAATTCTATGGGACCACGCCCTTTTTCTAAGCAAAAACAGATAAAAGGTGGCACCCAAGGGAAGTTAAGGGGGAGGGCTAAGCATAGAGAGGCAAGGCACGTGCACATTTGACCTTTTCAAGGATTGGCCTAAGCTTGGAAATCCCCGCCTGCTAAGCATATAAATATGGTCTTTTGTGTTACAATAAACGGAATGGCCTGACAGAACCCCCTCTGCCTGTGTATGTGTTTGTTCGCTATCTAGGAGAGCCAGGCGTGCTCACCCATCTCATGGAATCTCTTTTCGCCCCACGTCCTGGGGGGGAAAAGGGGCAACCCCTTTGTCCCCAACCCTCTAGGGAAAGGAAAAACCTGTTGGGGTCCAGTGCAGCCACCAGAGACACCCAACAAAATTCATTAAGTATGAAGCAAACAATATGGTTTGAAATCACAGTAAAGCAATAATTTTAAAAGAATGAATTTATTTACAACATTCCTAAAAAATCAGACCCAGATATGAATCGCCACTTCCTTTCATGTTTGGGAAACTAATATTTTTCTTCTCATATTGGCTCAGTATATTCCTTATGACATTTATTCCTATAAACGTTATATTTGCCATGCCATAGTGTTGTTTGTTTGTTTTTGGTAATGGGTAATTTTTTTACATAGCATTTGAAGTGAATGTAATTTTATTTCATATTATCCCCAGCAGACCCTTTGGATTATATCTTTGTAATTCTCTTTCAGGATTTCTATCTAGATATGTGTTTTTTATTTCTTTTTGCATAAGTTTATATCTGTGAGGAAGGAAAAAATAAATAAATTTAAAAACCTACTAAAACTTTTCCTCTTTTGGGCATGCTAGTGTGATAATACTTATGTGTGTTTCTCATTGGAAATTTTTTGTGGAGTAGGGTAGATTATAATTAAAATTTATTGTGCTAATTTTCTTTATCTATGTTGCCTACCAAACAGTGAAACTTTTAGAACGTGAACTTTGTGTAATTGTCCTTTGGGTCTGTAAGCACCTAATATCTTCCTATGTAATTTGCCTGTCATACAACAGTAGGGCAGTCTTGCAGAAAGATGTTCATAGCTCCCTTTCATCCGTATTGGTCTGTTGAAAATAATCACTCATCCATGTATGGACATCTGTACTTCAAAGACAGAAAGGATTTTACTTAGCCAGGTGTATATTGAAAATTCTTCCCTTATTTTGAGAAGTCAAGTAGTTTTATATTACCTGTTTTAAAGTTCCTTTTGAGTTTAGTCATATAATTTAAAAAGGTTTATTTTCCTACTCACACTTTGTCACTGCTGCTTTAACACTAATATGTGAATAGTGGGAAAATGTAACAAACTTTACTAGAGTTAACTATGAAAAAATGCTGTGTCTCATCTGGTTTAGCTATTTTACAGTTCTCTGAGTTTTTACAAAAGTTGCTGAGATTTTCCATATTTTAAACTTCCTTTTTCTTTCATATTATTCAGTGTTCTTCCTTTATAATTTTTGTTCTAGAATTGAAGTTTTGTTAGTTTATCTTGTAATCAGGGAATTGTTTACCTCCTACAGTTCAAAGGGCACATGTATCGGTGCCTGACCAGTACATTTCATTTTTGGCTCGCCAATACCTAGGTTACCTTTACACTATATACTGTGAAATTAGAAATCTTCATAATACAGGAGAGGAAAATACAGTATAAATGCTGAGCATGTTCTACAAAGCAGAAAGAATACAGATAATAATTGGACAGATTGCAAATAACTTTTAGAAGATGAAAATGGGTTGAAATGATTATTATCATTTAGCCACAGAGGGAATGGTGAAAAGATATAAAAGGCACACATTTAAGACATAAAATTATTTCAGAGTTCTGATGCTGGATGATATTGCAAGAAAAAATATCTATCTAACCAAAGGTAATGGTAGAGCTTAAAATATATCTTACGCATAAAATAAAGCTATTTTATCACATAGGGTAGCCACTGACAACTTTTGACTGAAATTAATATTCTTATTTCCAATTTACATGTTTTACAGATTTCTATATTGCATACATTTGTTTTGATTTTATAACTCTGTAAGTGATATAAATATGTGGAATATGTGGCAGAATATTTGTGTTCATTGAAGTAATATGATCATTTAAAAAATTTGTCAGCAGTAGGGAAGTCAAAAAACTTTTTCTCTAAATGATGTCTATAGTTAAAAAGGAATAAAAATGATTACATATAAATCGATATGAAAAACTGAGTCCTAAGAATTAAACAAGAATAATAAATAACATAATAATATCAATAGCTATGACTTCAAATTTCAGAGCAAGCAATTTTAAAAAAGAATTTTCGTAAACACTAAGTTTACATTTATTTTATAACTTTATCCTCAGGAGAAATATGCATATATATCATAATATGCATAAATTTGTAATGATGTAATTCAGTTTCTCTTAGTATGACACTCTGAGATAAGCTAATTTTACCCATATTTATAGCGAAAGTTTCAGGCTTGCAATGTCTTAATATTAAAATGGTGTCTATACAAATTTGTATTATGCATAAGCTTGCTGAAAAATTGTAAGAAAAAATATATGATGGCAAGTAAGACAGAAAATAGATTTAAAAGCATAGAAATATAATTTTCAATTTTGTTCAATGCACTTACTTGATAATGTATGATTTTCTGTCATTATTAGTGTTTATCTCAAAAAATATTTACACACAGAGTGTGCCTAATATATTTTAAATTATTGGCCAGAGGAAGAAGTTAAAAGATTTTACAAGATTTTCATGTTAAACTTTACAGCAGAGGAAACATTTGCATTAATGCATCTGTCTGCACTCCTGACACTTGAAAACATCCCAAGATGACTTCAATGCTGCATGAAATTTGCACACTGCTATAAGTGGTATAATATAATGCCTAAAGGAATAGCCTATTAGCTGGTGAAATAGGTCAAGTCATTACTCATATTTAGCTAAACCTGAGTAGTTCAATAAAAAAAAGTCTAATAATTTTATTCAAGATAAAGTGAAGTAATAGATCTCAAAGTTAATTTCTCTGATTAATTATATCTTTAGCTTTTGAGTCAGAAAATATACTAAATGTTGTGAATCATTGTTATAAAACTAAAATGAAAGCGTTTTAAACTTAAATTATTAGAAAAATACAGAGAGAATACTAAAAATGTCATCTTTTTTTAGGAAATTTAAAATTCATCCTTCCTTTAATAATTTTACAAGATAGTTTTGTAAAAATAACAAAAGTATTACTTATTCAGCATGATTGTATTACAAGACCTCATTTAAAAATATTAAGTGTGGTTTTACTACATATTTTTTCTCATGTGATTTTGCATAAGGTAAATAAATATACAAGGTATAACAATTGTTTTCAGTTTATTTTTATTCTTCTAACTAGCTCTAGAATGTATGCTGTATCATAATAAGAATTAAATAAGATAAAAATTAAATGAGGAAGGGGCATGGATTCTAAAATTGAAGGTCATGATAACACGGTTTCTTATGGTCAGCTCTGATTGTTTTTGACACGTTTTCTGGTTTAAAGATGGGTTGAGAGAGATGAATTCTCAACATTTGATTAAGAATGTTAAGAATACAAGATATGTGTATTTTGTAATTGGACAAATTTCCATAAAGGCATGACATAAAAGTGAACATTTTTTAACTATGAGGACAAAGTTATTTTCTTATAGCTTTTTTGCTCCTCTTTCTCTGCTGATATAATCTCTCTAGTCACAGTGCTACCATGCCTGGTATCTTGAGTGGAGTTTCATGTTTATGTTCAATGTATTTATTGCAAGTTCTCATCATTTTTTCCATCAGTAAGGTGATCACCCCTTTAAAATGTCCACTTTCTTAATTCTCCTGCCTACAAATGAGAGTGATTTAAATTTTAGCCTTAATTATATTCATAAAGCAGTTCTGTTTTCTACTGTCCTTTATGAATTCTTTCTCCATTTTGAGTCACACTTTTTATGTGCCTCACATACCTAAATTGCCCACCATCTCATGAAAACAGGCATACTCTTGACTTTTCTCTTTTTAGTCCTCATTTCATTGCCCACTATTCTGATGTCATTGCTGAATCTCTCCTCGGTCTTTGAAAGCACCAAATATACATTAAGCTAATTCAAGGCACAGTATTTTTGTTACTTGATTCTATGAGCACAATAAATCTTTCTCTATATTTCTAAGAATTGTGTGCTTTACTAGCGACCTGTTTTAGGCAATGCATTAAATGATGCTAATCAAAAATACTCATCTTTTTGGAAAGCCGGTGGGGCCTTGTATTATCTTCAGAAATCTGATTCAAGAAATCACTGATTAGATTTTCTCTTTTGATGGTTATTTCTATTTCAGATTTGAAGATGAATAGAAATAACACAATTACATTTGTCATGTGGAATTATTTTATTTATTTAAAAAATTCAGTTAAGAATTATAAAAGCTTTTCAGAAATATGAACTGAAAGATTTTCATTGTTTCAGATTTTCAGTTTTTTTAAAACTTTTGTTTGTTTTGCTGTTAGTGATTCACATTATAGCTGGGGCTTTGAAGTTCGAAACATGGATGATACATGTTTTAGAATTTCAAAAATATATATCTTTCTAAACTCTAAAATGAGAATTGAATTTTTTGTAAATATAATGCCTGATAGTTCTTGAAATGAATTTTAAGTTCCCATGAATAAGGCCTCATTTCTGGTGTTGCTTACATTTGAATGAAGGCTAAAGAGACAAAGCTCTATTACAACCAGTGTCTTTACTTCTTTTTTCACAGTGATTTGGCTGGGGAAAGTTAGACTTTTAGGATCATGAAAAGGATCTGCCCTTGTGTGAATTTATAGGAATGTTCCTCTAGGACACATAGTTAAGCCAGCAAACACAGGATTTTGGTTATTACCAGGGATGAATTTCCTTGGAAGGGTCAACTCCTTTTCTAGTTGCAGTGCACAAATCATCTCCAGCAGTATTATGGTATTATGTTCTTGAACACTTTTAAGTTCTACTGCAATGATGTCAGAGAAAATTGCTCAGATATTTTATTCTTTTCATAAAGTAGCTTGATGATAAAGGTATTTACTTAGTCCTATTTGCCAGGGGAAATTCTACTGGTAATATGTAACCCCAAGACATTACTAATTTATCAAGATATATTTCCTTTTCTTAATTTTTAACAAATTATTTGATAACTACTGCACACTAACCTTGATTTCCCCAGCTTTTCCCTGTGTTTTTAGACCTCTGTCTAAATTACTAAACCCCAGAAAACTGGGTTGGTTTCTTGGCTGGTGGTCATGCAGAGCTGTGCAATTATTCTGAGAAGTTTTGCTATCTAACCAGCATCGACACATTCAATAGTTTCTCCTCTCTGACATAGTTTGGTTTCCAAATAATAAATAATAAGTAACAAGCAACAAGAAAAATAGTCTTAAATCATGATTTAACGTCATTTATAAAATATAAAGGACAAAATATGTCTTTTATTTAGTTTTTTATTGAAACATAATTGATTAGCCTTTATATATAAAATTTTTGTATACTTTTTGATATTTTTATATAAATCTTAAGACAAAGTCTATATATTTAGTATTTTTCTTTTCTATATAGCATTGCTATCAGAGTGAAAATAATTCTAATATAATTCCATAATATTCATATAAAATTTTGCAGATACATTTAATTTTTGCCTTGGCATCTACAAATAAAGATTTTAACTGGTGCTAAATACTAGAGTTATTTCCAGTTAAGCATAGTATACTTGGAGTTATTGACATTTCCTCTTTTTGCAAAAAGAAGCCTCAAATGATATGAATATAAGGTATCTTTTTAGGTATTTGGACTTTTATAATATACGCTTTCTGTATGAAATATTAATAGCTGTCATCTGTTAACTTTTTTCCCAACACATAAAGTGTTGTTTGGTAAGAAACTCTTCTTAGGATTGCTAAGTATAGAGATGGCATTAAAAATTAATGATGTAAGATAAAATTACATAATGTTAATATATTAAAAGAAATAGATCCTAGTAAAATTTATTTATTTGGGAAATAAAATTGGTTATTAACCTAGTTATGTAGCCAAATTTAGCAAAGAAACACACTTATGAAAAAAAATCAGTGGTATAATTATTTGTGTTTTTAAGATGTTGTCATCTTGTGAATATTTTTCCATGGCGATCTCTACATGAGTGCAGAAGTGAATAAGTAGAAATTATAATGAACAACCATAGCTTCAAGGGCAGTTGAAAATCTGCCATTTGAAGGGCAGTGTTCTTAAATGTTTAAAATATACTCAATATTTTTACTCATCTTATCTCCTATTAAATGAATTTAGCTTTTCTTGTCTAGGTTTAGCTAATAGCCCAAACATCACTAAAGTCGCATGCACTTCCAATGCTCTATCCACAAATGCATTTGTGAATACACACACATGTGCACACACGTACACATCACGCCCATTAGCATAGGAGGTCTCTGTCCGTGTCCAGCCCCAGAATGGTTGCTCTCTTTTATTGATTCTAATACAGGTAAGATTTTATTGAGGTGTCATGAAGAGATCTTTTGTTCTCAGAAAGCTCAAAACTACCATAGGAGTATGACTTTGATGCAGTTCTCTCCAATAAAATATAAATGGATATAATTAGAAACTTGACAAACCTTATACATCCTGAAATGAGAACAGAACACAAGAGTACTTTTACTCTCCCTTAGACCTCTTTCTATGTTAACTGTGGAATAAGTAATACTTAAAGTTGTTACAGCCATGCAGTTCTTTTGTGATCATAAAAGAAAAGCAAAATTACTCTGTCGTAATCCTCTGATCTTCCCCTCTCTGATCTTCTAGAATAAAACTAGCAGTTGTCTACTGTCATCTTCTTCTCACATGAGCAAAGTAAAACCCTTTTGGAAAAAATCACTTAGTTAAAATTTCTGCTACTTGATCCCCAGCGTTTCTTAAACATTTAGTAATTCACTAAGCAATGTTTTTTTCATGTTAATCAGTTTATTGAGTATCATGAAACCAGTATTGAACTGTTTGGTTGTTTCACTCCCCCATGTACAGGAAGATCTGGCATCTAATCAAATATATCAGTATAACCCACATAGATCTTATGTAAAAATATTAATTCCTCAATCAAAAACAAATAATCAATTCAAACTTTAAATTGTTTAAGGGAGATAGTCTCTTTGTGTGTCATTTGGTTGTATCAATCTAGTGATAAAACAAATTTGTTTTTACCTTTTAAAAAAAAAATTAAAATCTTACATACATCCATCACTGCAGAGGTCAGCAATATTAAAGTTCAGTAAAATAGTATGCAACGCATGTGGGTAAATAAAGATAAAATTTAGAGGTTTTTTTTGAAAAGCATCAATGTTCATGATGTGTCATGTGGAAAATTATATAAAATAATAGACTTTTTTTTTTTTAATTTATTTATTTTTTTTAAATTTTATTTTGTCGATATACATTGTGGCTGATTATTGCTCCCCATCACCAAAACCTCCCTCCCTTCTCCCTTCCCCCTTCCCCCCCAACAATGTCCTTTCTGTTTGCTTGTCGTATCAACTTCAAATAATTGTGGTTGTTATATCTTCTCCCCCCCCCCGGCTTGTGTGTGTGTGTGTGTGTGTGTGTCTGTGTGTGTGTGTGAATTTATATATTAATTTTTAGCTCCCACCAATAAGTGAGAACTGTGGTATTTCTCTTTCTGTGCCTGACTTGTTTCACTTCATATAATTCTCTCAAGGTCCATCCATGTTGTTGCAAATGGCAGTATTTCATTCGTTTTTATGCTGAGTAGTATTCCATTGTGTAGATGTACCACATTTTCCGTATCCACTCATCTGATGATGGGCATTTGGGCTGGTTCCAACTCTTGGCTATTGTAAAGAGTGCTGCGATGAACATGGGGAAACAGGTATACCTTCGACTTGATTATTTCCATTCCTCTGGGTATATTCCCAGCAGTGGGATAGCTGGGTCATATGATAGATCTATCTGCAATTGTTTGAGGAACCTCCATACCATTTTCCATAGAGGCTGCACCATTTTGCAGTCCCACCAACAATGTATGAGAGATCCTTTTTCTGCAATCTCGCCAGCATTTGTCATTCACAGTCTTTTGGATATTAGCCATCCTAACTGGGGTGAGATGGTATCTCAGTATGGTTTTGATTTGCATTTCCCGAATGCTGAGTTATGTTGAGCGTTTTTTCATATGTCTGCTGGCCACTCATATATCTTCCTTTGAGAAATGCCTATTTAGCTCTTTTGTCCATTTTTTAATTGGGTTGCTTGTTTTTTTTCTTGTAAAGTTGTTTCAGTTCCTTGTATATTCTGGATATTAATCCTTTGTCAGATGTATATTTTGCATATATTTTCTCCCACTCTGTTGGTTGTCTTTTAACTCTGTTAATTGTTCCTTTGGCTGTGCAGAAGATTTTTAGTTTGACATAATCCCATTTATTTATTTCTCCTTTGGTTGCCCATGCTTTTGGGGTTGTATTCATGAAGACAAGCAAAAGAACAGATAATGACACAAATTTTGTCACACAGAACTATGGGTGAGTCCACCAAAAATGTAAATAAATTTCACAAATTCATATCTTTAACGAAAAAAACATTTTGTGCAAACAACTGTCTCCTAAAATGGGGCACCCACATGGATGTTTCCAATGGGAAAAAGTGACAGGATAACAGGTTCCCAAACAGAGATAATTGCACGTGGTCACTACAAACTGCATTATCAGCATGTCTTGAGAAAGCACTGTCTTCTTCCTTGGGGGACAGACAAAAGACAAACATCAGTTATTCCTTTCCATTTTATATTGCTTATTCTTTGTTTTCCTAATTTATATAACACTTGTCTGTTATGCTTATTGTAAAATTTAATCATATATTATTATTCAGGAGTTTTTCTTAGAAGTTTTATTTGTTTATTTCTTGTTTCTTCCACACACATACAGCACTTTTCCTCTTTCATGCCATGAGCAGATTTCTCCCAAAGACATTTTGTCATTGGATCCACAAAGAAATTTGTCTTTGGTATTACCTGTCTCTATTTTACCTCTGAGGAAATTAAACCTCAAATCCGTTATGCAAACTGGCTCTGGCCCCACATCGAATAAGTGCAACGGCTAGTAGTGAGAACTAATTCATCCATGGTCCCTAATTTACTCCTCCAACTCTGAGAATTTTTATAAAATCAATTCTGTTATGACATTTTATTTCCACATAGAGTGAAGGGGGGCTTATAGTTCTATGAATCTTTGTTAATTTTTTTATGTGAGAAAATATTAATACATCATGATCAATAATGTTCGGCAATTTGGTGGCATGCATTCTCCTTAGTAGCTCACAGAGTGAAGTGTCTGCTTATAAACAGCAGTAGTGACTATATGAAAAGTGCAATCTTTTGCCCATAATGAGTCCTATAAATGAGTACTTTATATTAGGTTAGGTAAGATTTACTAAAGAACCAAATAACTCCCATTATCCCTTCCCTCTGTACACAGTAAGAACTACTTTGGAAATGATTTCTTGGTCTGTACAGAGCATAACAACAACCACAACAACAGCAGCAATGAAAAGTCAAGACCAGATTCAACTTCCCAACTGCGCATATCTTCCTCCTAAGACCCAACTGGGCCATTTGGCTGGCAGTGATACTGCTTCAGCACAGAAAATCCAATGTAATAATGTAAATGTTAGTTTTGCTTTTATTGAAAAACTAGAGAAGTTTACAATAGCAAAGAAGATGTATTCAGTTTGGTTACTGTTTCTATGTAAATACACTGAATAAAAGAGGACCATTAACCTTCAGCAACTCACTTTTCCAGCATAAAAGGACACATGCACTGAAAGAGTTTGTGTCATGTTGTTGATTTAATGCCAGAGGAGTTGAGATTGATCTCAGCACATTCTGTGCCTTTATCTTAACCAGCGGCAATGCTCTTTGAAAACCCCAGAATGTGTCTAGGTTCTGTGAGTCCTAAGCTTTATTCCATTAACCTTTAATGAAATCAATGAATCATAAACTTCTGAAATTATTGTTTCAAAAAAACCATTGTGTAACTAAAGCTATTATGGATCAATGCATTACCTTTGTTGGCAAAAAGAAATATAATTTTGTTTTTGTAGCCCTACCATCTGAATATTTAATAGACACACAGCAAGATAGTTTATCTTTAAGCCATCTGGGTCTAAAATGTGACCCAGAATACTAATTTTTTTTCCTCCTAGGGCCTCTTCCTTTCAAGTTTTCAAAATCATTTTCTAGTAATGCATTTTACCAAGACATATTCTGAAAAAAGTTGATGTTCAAGTTGATCTTACTTATGAAACAACCAGAGCAAAAATTGAAAATTGATTATTAAATATAAGTTTAAAAATACTGTTAGGTAGAAATCTGAGCAAATTTATCATTAATAAAATTTATCCATTTTTCTTGTTGGTAATTGCTTATTTAATATTGAGATCAGTTTGCATGTGTTACCTGTTGTGCTGTCTTGAGTGTTACCTTTCTTTTTAAGATTAAACCCTATGTATTTCAGTTTTAACTTTGCTTATATGTGTTTTTTTCCCTTTATACATGAGGATTATCATGCCATTTTTCTTAGTTTGGGAGATTTTTCTATGGATTAAATGAGATATCATTTGAGAAACAATAATGCACTGAAATGAAATTAGATGTATAATTTTGTCCAATGCAATTTCTATATTAACGTTTGTTTAAAACTTTAGAGGATCAGATGGAAAAAAAAAGTTACTCAGTATGCAAAGTTCTTTCTGTCTATATCTCTAACCAAGAAGTTCCAATAAACTCATCTAGTATTCAATTCTTCCTTATTCTATTTTATGGTGTTTGGTGGAGTGGCATTGGCTAAGGCAGGGATGAGATTTTTTTTTTTTTTTTAAGATCTGAGTTTCTGATGTTTTATATATCCTTCAGTTCCTGATATTTACATATATCCTTCCTTTTCTAAGAAGTGCATTTCCAGCTTGTGTGCTACATATTGTAAGAAAAGAGACTATATATATATTTTTCATTTTAGGCATATTATTTGCATGCAACACTGGAATTATAAATACCTACCTTTAAATTTTATTTACATGTAAATTTAGGAATTTCCTTTTGACAAATGTCGGGGTAGTTAATTTCAATTATAACAACTGTAGATAAAAAGAAAAAGGTAGAAAGAAATGAAAACAGTTCTTGGCCCTAGAGTAGCAATACGATATTCATGTCAACTTGCAAAAAATATTCCTACTACTATGTATTCACACCTCCACAAAAGTTTCACCTTTTTCTAAGTCATCAGTGTATCAGTCAGAGTTCAGTCAGGAAAGCAGAGACAATAAAGTTATAATAGAACTGTTATAGAAATTAAGCTTTTCATAACATGGGGAGAAACTGTGGAAATAGCTACAATGGAAGTTGGACATTGGAAGTTTCTGGAACCATTGGAATAGAGGAGAGGGAACCTGTCCAAGCTTTCTGGAGAATCTGGGAAACCAAGCACATTAAATTTTTTTTTTTTTTTTAAATTTTATTTTGTCGATATACATTGTAGCTGATTAATGCTCCCCATCACCAAAACCTCCCTCCCTTCTCCCTCCCCCCCTCCCCCCCAACAATGTCCTTTCTGTTTGCTTGTTGTATCAACTTCAAATAATTGTGGTTGTTATATCTTCTTCCCTCCCCCCCCGATTTGTGTGTGTGTGTGTGTATGTGTGTGTGTGAATTTATATATTAATGTTAGCTCCCTCCAATAAGTGAGAACATGTGGTATTTCTCTTTCTGTGCCTGACTTGTTTCACTTAATATAATTCTCTCAAGGTCCATCCATGTTGTTGCAAATGGCAGTATTTCATTCGTTTTTATAGCTGAGTAGTATTCCATTGTGTAGATGTACCACATTTTCCGTATCCACTCATCTGATGATGGGCATTTGGGCTGGTTCCAACTCTTGGCTATTGTAAAGAGTGCTGCGATGAACATTGGGGAACAGGTATACCTTCGACTTGATGATTTCCATTCCTCTGGGTATATTCCCAACAGTGGGATGGCTGGGTCGTATGGTAGATCTATTTGCAATTGTTTAAGGAACCTCCATACCATTTTCCATAGAGGCTGCACCATTTTGCAGTCCCACCAACAATGTATGAGAGTTCCTTTTTCTCCGCAGCCTCGCCAGCATTTATCGTTCATAGTCTTTTGGATTTTAGCCATCCTAACTGGGGTTAGATGGTATCTCAATGTGCTTTTGATTTGCATTTCCCGGATGCTGAGTGATGTTGAGCATTTTTTCATATGTCTGTTGGCCATTTGGATATCTTCCTTAGAGAAATGCCTACTTAGCTCTTTTGCCCATTTTTTAATTGGGTTGCTTGTTTTCTTCTTGTAAAGTTGTTTGAGTTCCTTATATATTCTGGATATTAATCCTTTGTCAGATGTATATTTTGCAAATATTTTCTCCCACTCTGTTGGTTGTCTTTTAACTCTTTTAATTGTTTCTTTTGCTGTGCAGAAGCTTTTTAGTTTGATATAATCCCATTTGTTTATTTTTCCTTTGGTTGCCCGCCAAGCACATTAAATTTTAAAATACTTACCAGTCCCAGTCAATTGCTTTATTTTGTTGTCCAGTACCATCACCTCTGGCAAGTGTTTCTTGATAATACTGTCTAACATTGATTGACCTCCCTCCCAGCCAATACCTTTTATCATATTCAGTCTAATTTTTATTTAAAGGTACTACATCTACCTAAAATTATATTCCATATTTATGTCCTTGGCTTGCTGTTAAATTTCACAGTAAAGTTCTGCATAGGAGAGAATTCCTTAGGTTTGTTTCTGCTGTTATCTCTTATGCCTAGAAATTTACCTGAAACTATAGATTATAATTGAATGTTAAGGGAATAAAGATGAGACATATTTCTCACTCAAATTATAGGCTTGTACAAATGCAATTTTCTCCCATAAAATGAAGCTCATGAATTATTGGTTTTCAAGGTGAATGAAGAACAATTATTTTTAAATAATTTTAAAAAAATTTTTTTAAAATACATTTCTTATTTTGGCAATATGGAAAGCTAGTTATCTTTAAAATATATACACACAAAAAGCCTTTAAAACTAATATAATATATTTTAAATATCCTTATGTATGCAGGGCTTAAATCACAATAAGCGATTCTGAAAATGAAGTGGCAGCTGGAAACTAGAGTATGCAACTGGACTGAAGGCGGAATTTACCAAGTGAAGTAAGCAAGTGGTTTTATTTGCTTTAACTTTTCAGTAGTAGAGAAAAGACTTTGGCTTTATGAAAGTTTGCGTTAGGTCTTAGAAATCCATAGAAAACTGGGATATTTGAACTATTGCAATTTAAGTTAAAAAACAGATAGTAAAAATCTTTTGTGTAGACACTTTTTAAAACATCTTTATTGAAGTAAAATTAATCTACAATAAAATACACAAATTTAATATGTGCAATTTGAAAATTTGATAAGTTTTGGCATATGCACTCACCCCTATAAGAATGCTACTTCATTTTAGACTTTATGAAAATATAAACATCAAAATGATAAGTAAAAAACTATAAAAATTAACAATCTAGAGGTAACTTCAAACCACATGGTGGTAAGCTTGCCCTTGAGATGCTAAATCAGTCATACTACTGCAAGGTTGTTTGACTCCTCATAATTTCCTTCTGGGCCCTAAATACAGAATGACATCTGGTCTAGTTGGTCAAAAGCCTCGCTACTTTGGTATTAGGTATTATCACTGTTCTCCAAAGCTTGCTGCTTATAAACAGCAAATATATAGTTTGGCATATAAATTTGTAGAACAAATTCAAACTCTGTTTTTTATTATGAAAAAAGCATCTACAAACATTCATGTACAAATCTTATTGTGTTCGTATGTTTTCATTTCACTTGGATAAACACCTAGGAGTGGGATTGCTGGTGTTATGGTAAATGTATATTTAATTCTAAAAGTAACTACGAAACTTGGAAAGTGACTATGTCATGTTGAATTTTCACCAGCAGAATATGAGGGTTTTCACATCCTTACCAAAACTTGATATTTGAGGGTTTTTTTTCAAATTTTGGCCAGTCTTGCAAGTGTATTGAAAATGTATCATGATGTGTATTTGCATTGCCTTTATAAGTAATGTTGTTGAACTTGTATAGACATATGTGTTATTGGCATATCATATGAATAAAGCTGTTCATAATAATTTTAGTCATAGTGGACAAAATTGGAAATAACACAGATGTCCGATAACTGGAGAATGTTACGTAAATAATGGTATACCCATACAGTGGGGTTGTAATCACCAATGAAGAGGAACAAGTACTAAGAAACATGAAACACAAATAAATATCAAAAACATTATGCCAAGAAAAAAAATCAAATATGAAAAAGTTTATATTATAATCCATTTATATGAAGTTATCGAAAATGGAAAATCTACTGTGACAAAACAAATAAGTGGTTACAAAATCTGAATATATGAGGATGTATTTAATTGCAAATGGGTAAGAGGGACCTTTGAGAATAAAAATGCCATTTTTTTAATAAGTAAGTTTTTACATTACTATATATTTGTCAAAACTCATTGAAATGAAAACCTAAATTTGGTAAATTTTATTGTAGAGAAATTACAGCACAATAAACCTGCCATAAGAACAACAAGTAAAAAAGTACTCAATTATTATTAAAATTAAAATTTTGACATGGCTAGTTGTAAAAGTTTTTTTTATTATACTTAATCTATAGTATCCTGCACTCTGAGACCACTTCCCCAATGTCCTGTTTAACCAGGTTATTAATTAAAACAATAATAAGTTTATAGAAAAATTTGACAAAAAATTTAAAGAAGTGTGTTTTAAAATACAAATGTCAAACCTATAATCATCAATTGGAAAATAAACAATAAAACACACAGAGAACATCTGCAATATTCATCTTATATTGAGCCACAAAGCATATCTCAAATAATTTACAAGAATCTGTATCACACAGATCATATTATATAACCATAATTCAATTAAGTTCAAAGCTAATAATAAAAAATAATAAAATGATGAAATTTCACTTTGTTTAAAATATCCTTTTAGTGCTATTTTAGGAACTTAGTTAGCTATTATTTAAAATATTATTTATGTGAGAAAATAAGTTATAGATTTTAATGTTAAGGAAAGAAAACCTTTTATATATTGAAATAAATTAGTTTTAAAAATATTTAAAGGTAAGAAAACCTCAAGCTTATTTATTGCTTTTATTTAAACTGTGTTAAGAATGATAACACTTCCTGATGTCAAATACAGCAACACAAACATAAACACGCTCATCAATGGAGGAGCATTTCTTCACCCACTCTTCTTGCATATTTTATATTCTATCTTGCAAAATGCTTACTTAGGCTTTAAATAAAATTTGGTTATTTTACTATACATTTCATGAAAATGTGTTAAATTTTCACTGTTTAAAGACAGTGATGAAACTAACGTGGAACAAAGCTTAATGTTCAAGAAGCACACTGGTTTAACGCTGCATGGACAATTATAATATGAGGAATAATAATAATAGCAATTTAATAATGATAAATGACAGTCGCTGCTATGATGGATGAAAGTCCATAGTATTGTGATATATAGAATGGGCACCAGGTTAGTATGTCAGGTAATAAAGTACTTATGCCAGCTATATTTAAATGAATATTGGTAGAAAATAGAGTATGAATAACAATTTAGGAATATATAAAATATGCTTTTTTTCCCCCTATTTTACAGATAATGTACTAAACAGAAGAAAGAAAACAAAGCCCCAGTACAAAGAGATTTTTTTGTTGCTTTTCTTTCTCTAATCAGTTTTGTTTCCCACCATGATTCTTCTTACAGTTCCCTTTAAAGTATGCAGACATGTGTTCTACACAAAATCTCATAAGACATGATTATGGCTTAGACGTCTACAAGTCAGCCTGGAGAATAAAAGCTAAAAGAATGAGGTCTCTGGTTATTTTTTGTTTCTGTTTTTGTTTTTGAAGATAAAATGAATGCAGGACAGCAAGGTAGCTGCTTTTAATGCATTGGGCTATTGGTGAAAGGTTTCAGCAAAAATATTATATTGTTAACTGTCTTAACATTGCAGATCATTTTTTTAAAGTGTATCTTTCTGACTTTTTTTAACATAGAAATTTTTTAGGTCATGCAGAGTGATGCACATCATTCTTTTAATTATAGATAGCAGTGTTTCCTGGACCCAGGAAATGACTTGGATATCAAAGCCATCTTCAGTACAAAGTTCATCATTTCTGTTTTCTTCTTCCTGTACATTTTTAAAGCTGATTTCTGGGTTTCTGGAATAAAATAAAAATATATCAAGACAACAAAATCTTGACAAGCAGTTTGAGATAAGCTTCAGATGACTTCACTGAGCCAATACTTAAAACACTCATAAGTTCTGTGTATATTTTTATTTCTCAATTAGATTTTTAATTTGAAATATAAGTTGTGCAGCCAAATATTAATAGGATATTTCTGATCACTTTTTTTCTTTAACATTGCCAATGTAAAATAAATAATTTCAAATGTATCTGTGTCTTGAAAGCTGAAAAGGATACTTCTGAAGAAGCACTGAGAAAACATTGCAAAGGTATTGTAACTGAGAGAACTTCGGTCTTGCCCAATTTTAATTTAAAGAGACTATTCAATAAATATAACACATAGCTGAGATTTTTTTTTCCTGTTAACTATAATGCATTGTATATTTCTATGCACTCTTGCTAATTAGTACACAACATTATTCCATGGGCCGGTCTCTCAAAAAATCCAACTGTTTTCATTCAGTCTCATTATTCAACTTGTTCCTAACACTATGACATTAATTTATAATTATGATGATAGTTTTATTTCCTAAATTCAGCATCATTTTATCATAGAATGACAAGAAATCAAAGATACATAATGTGGTAATATCAGCAAGGAAGGAAGTAACAGTACAACAATATTCACCATATTAAGAGTTATATGCTTCTGAATATGTATTTATCCAAGAAGGATAAGTGCAAAATTCATTTAGTTGCAGGCACTAGGAATGTATAAATTGAGAGTGAGTGGCCAGTAAAGGCAGACCAACCAACTCATGAGATAATAAAGGGTAAAAAAACGGATTATGAGCCAGTCAAAGCAACAAGGATATGATGAACTAATACTCCAGAGGAAAGAAAATAACAAAACAAAGGTGCATAGAAATGACCTGTCCATTCTTTGCATCTCTTATATGCCAATCATTTTCTTATCCATAATCTTCCCATGAATAGTGGCTCAAAAACCAATAAGGAAATGTATTGGAGTTTTTGGAAGTCTCACATTGCCGGAGAAAGAAGAGCTTGGAGTTCAGGAACCTCTTAAAGGGGGACAGTAGTAAATACTATGTGTTCTCTGTTGATATTCTTAGAGGATTATATCTTCTTAGTGGAGGTCAGTCAGTAAAAGCACCAATCTTAAATAAATTGAAACACATTGAGGATTAAGTCTCTGATTGAGTTGAGGAGATCTGCCTACTGTTATACATGCTTATTAAAGCACAGGGTCTTAAGGAAGAAATCATGTAGTGCCTCTATAATTTTTCATAGTGAATATCTGAGGCATCGCATAAAAAAATACTGGATATCAGTACCTACAAATTAGGCTATAATAACAGCGTTATATAGACCCATATCTTGGAGTTATCAGATATGGAGTTTAAAATAGCTGTGATAAAGATTTTTTTAAAAATTGAAGAAAATATGAAAATTTTATCAGAGAATAGAGAGTTATATGTAAAAAATAAATCAAATGAAAATCCTCAAAATTCTAGAAATTAAAAATAAAATGATTGAAATAAATTAACTGAATAGTTTACACTGCTGAAGAGACTATCAGTCAACAAGAAAATAGATTAGTACACTGAAGCACAGATTTTAAAAAAAAGAAAAAAACTATAGGAGATAAAAATCATGGTGAAAGGCTCTTAAATCTGTCTAATTGAAGTTCCAGAAGAGGAGATAAAGAGAATGGGTCAGGAATATTTCAGAAAATAATAACTAAAGTGTATTGAAAACTAATGAAATATCTTAAGTCAGAGATAAAGAAAGCACTATGACCCCATCACAAGACAGATAAATACAAAACAACCCCACTTAGACATTGTAATATAACTAGTAAAATGGGAGCCAAGATTAAATGCTAAAAGGTGACAGAGAAAAAGACATATTACCAACAACAGAATCAATAATTAGGCATTTAAATTTCAGTAGTAATCATGGGAGTCAGAACACGATGAATGGCATAATTAAAGTGATGAAAACATTTAACTGTCCATCCAGAATACTGTACACATTCAATATATTCCTCAAGATTTAAAATTAACTAAATGCAAGAAAGAATTAAGAGCAATCAAAAAGATAAATATGTGATATGTAGTAAGTCTAATTCTACAGATATTAAAAAGATCATAATATTATATTATGAACTACCAATGCACTTGAAAATTTAAATAAGTGGAAAAACACTAGTAAAGCACAAATTAGCGAAGTGTCAGAAGAAGAAATGGAAATTTAAATATAAAAATTATATAGGTAATTAAGTATTTCTGGAATTTATTTTCTACCCTCTGGCATCTCTTTCTGCTCACCAGTCTAATGAGGTTAATATCACCAACGTAATGGACCAGGGTGGTGTACTTTGGAAGCAAAGGTGTTCAAAGTACCTGTGGACTAGATTATAACCTAAAGCTGGAGAATCGATATACTACTAAGGTAGGACAGTGAAGGTATAATCTTGGCCTTGTTTACTGATAGTGAACTGCTTCTGATGGACTTTAAAGGAGGGTGCAGAGAAAAAGTATTCCCCAGAACAATTCATTAGATATATTGATTTGCTCAAGTAATGAAAACACAGTAGGAAGAGCAACTGCACTGGAGTCACCATCTGATTAAGGTTACAATAATCTGCTGTCACTATCTAAGATAAGACTGTCTTCTGCAAGGCCTAAATAGGTAAATTGAATCAATATGTGATGGCAATTTATACTCCTTCCATCTTAATCCCTATAATCCCAACAGGAAAGTGATATCAGCTTTGGTTTACCTGTTTTTGGAGTAGAAGCAGTTCTTGTGGCTTCAATTTAGATTTTCCTGTCAGGACTAGAGTGAAGCAAGTAAGGTACCAAAGGCAGAAAATTTAAGGAGACACCCACTCTCACAGTTATTCATGTGCCTCTACAGGTGTTGTGTCCTAGGCCCCTCCCTTACCTTGCCCTAGCCCTAGCCCTCCATAAAGCCTTCATTCTATGGTTCAGATGAGCAATATGCAAATTCTGCCATTCTGTCAAGTATGTCTATTGCAAGTAGGCATTTGTAACTTTGGAAATACTCACAGAGTATGTTCTGACACCCTGTTATTCCACTGTGAGAGAGTTGTGTTTCAAAGCTCTATTGATCACCTGACCTCCATAAGGCCCTATTCTGACTTGTGGACCAGCGACCATTTGGATCTCCAGAATTACTAACAGTTCAGAGGCAATGTCGGGTAATCCCCAAATGCTGATTACTTCCCCTTCCTCCACGTGCAGGAGAAAGGAGATACTTTGGAAAATGGTTGCAAGTACGTTTTCAAAATCCTGCAAGGAAGATAGTATAAATTGTTAGCAGTAGAAAAAGTGCCTTCCTCAAGGGGATACAATCTCCCCTTCCATCAGGAGACTCTGACTTAAGTCTGGAAATTCACGGAGGGCTGTGACTCTACTTTTAAACCACATATATTTCCACTGTAAGTATATATATTCCCTTTTAAATGTGAATTTATACACTAAATATGTTGTACATAATATTAAATTGAACACAAGTTTATTATTGGAAATATTAGTTTAAATAAATAACTTTCGCTGTAGACACTCATAATTTTTTAATAGTGAGAACATTGTCATTGCATCAACAAAATTTTAGATTATAATGCAGCCTTCATCAATGCATGCCATGCAAGCAGTTCATATATTCACAAAGTGAAGTGGCACATGGGCTTTCCTACCTTAAGACATTTGTTTAATGTAATTGAGACACGAACCCCACACAAAATTTTTACACAAAACTGTTTTTATGGATCTGGCCATCACATCTCGGGCACGAGTAGTGACAGTCAGCTTTGTACCCCATGGGTACCATAACCAGTTAAAAAAAAAATAAAGAAGAGAATTAGAAAAAAACCCAAAAAACTTTTCTCAGTTTTTGATTCTACCCATATCAAAGAAAGAAAGAGAGAGAGAGAAGGAGGGAGGGATGGAGAGAGGGAGAGAAGGAAGGAAGAAACACAGTTTTAGTATTTAATTTTATAGTACAATATATAATATATGATACTGTCTCATTTTACTCAGATTGTAGTACAGGAGCACGCAAAATTTTCTCTCCAGAACATAAAAGTAAAACACAACAAAACAAACAAACAAACAAAAAAACCCCTCTGGATATTGAAATTGAAATTGAAATTCAAAGTATTATTAAATAAAGCACTTTGAAACAATTTAAGAAGAAATGAATCATTTTGTCATCTCATTAAGACAGCATATATTAATGTGCTCATTAATGAAGTAATTATAAACAAATCCACATACTTAACCATAGAATTGCTCCCTCGGTGAAAGAACATATATCCCAGTCAAAATGTAAGGTAAATAACATACCTCAGCTATACTACAAACCCAAACAGAATGAATATTTAGAATTACTGAAGTAAAACAAAAGCGTAGACAAAATCAGATATAAATCTCACCTACAACACACACACAACACCTGCAGTATCACTAACCATATGAAAAGATTCATATTATCTTTTAATTCTATTTTTCTGTGAACTTCTTGGAGTATTCTTGTATGTAGCAGGGAATTTTACCTCCAGATCTTCTTCCTAATATACTGTTGCAGAATGAGTTGTCTGTGTTTTTTGCTTGTTTGTTTGTTTGTTTTTGGTGAAATTCTCATATATGATAAAAAAGATCACACATGATGAAATACACCATATTAATTTTATAGGGCTTCAAAACGTTTTTCCTAATCATTATCAAAAATGGATATGGTCATTTCAAAATAACAAGAGATTAGAAATAAGTAAACATAAAATAAAGGTCTTTTTCTGTTTGTTGTATCATCCTTAATATGTCTTTTTGTCTGTCAGAATTTCACCATAAATAAGAAGAATTTTTTAAAAATGTCTACCTCAAATGGTTACTGTGGAATTCAATTACTAATACTCAGGACCTGAAATTGATTTCCTGGCCCGTATTCCAATACATTAGTGACTGGAACACTTTGGGTTGCTGTTCTGAGGCCATTTTCCTATGCGTGTAGAACCTAGCCATCATTGCCCCTCTTAATTCTCTCTCTTTTATGAAATCTTTCCTGGTTACTCAAAACCATTATGCCTTTCTTTTTCCTGATCATTATCTATTCGGACAATGTCTTTGACACTTGTTTGCATTTTTTCTGAGTACAATATTCAGCACTTATTATTTTCCACCTAAGAGAATTACACTATATCTTACACTCATCTATTTCTTGTAGCCCCAAGGCATGCTAGACACCTGCTAACAATAAATGCAGACAGAATTAAAAGAAATAGTAAATTTTCAGTAGTAGGTATTTCACACAATATAAATTTTGACACTAGTTCACACTGAAAGCTATTCCATGTACTTTGTACCAATTAAAATTTATTCTGCACACTTGTATACTAAGAATGTTATACCATGAATATTTTTCAGTAAAGCTTGTCTGGAAACAATTTTCTATGGGTTTATTGCATTTTGGCATATTTTGTGAGCAGAGGCACTGACTGCTTTTTTCTGCACTCTTTTCCAATGATATCGGTGTAGTGAAAATCTTTGAAGATCAAAATAAGTCTCTCTCTGTGAAAGCATGCTTACTGCTGACCGTATTTCTAAAAATCCTGTTTTATAATCTAAGATTTCCTCTTTATCGCACAATCCTCTGCTTGCCTGGTCCTCTTCATATCACCCTGTGGAAGAGTAAGAAATTGTCCTTTGTTTTTAGCCTATCTTGTTAGCTTTCAGGTAAGGTAAAATATTCACCTTTCATAGTTTTTGACAGTCCTTGAAAGTGATTATTTCACAGTTTTTCAAAGTCTATATTCAAGTCATCTCTCAGTAAGGAAACCAATAAAGTTAATCAGAGAATTTTAAAATGAGATGGAACACTTAGAAATCAGTTTTCCATTTCTCTCATACCCAAAGTAAAAAACTTAAATCTTAAAATTTAACTGACTTTCTCAAATTCATTTTTAATGGGAAGGCAAAGACTAAACCCTAGATTTCATAACATCTAATACTGACATTTTTCTCAAGCATTGCAGAATTATTTCTAATAATAAACATTTGAACTTCACACAACTCTAAAATCTAGCTTATTTCTATTCAGTTTTTCAGGATGAGTTTATGAACACCGTATTAGCTTCAACAGACTGATACTATATAACAATCTTATCTCACTGACTTAAAGCAATTTTTGGCCCGACTTTCATGAGTGTAATGGAGTGTTTGTGACTCTTGTGGGTTTCCCTGGCCATGGGCCTGATTTGACTTGGCTCAAACTTATGGAGCTCAACACGATTCCTCTGTACTGGGTTTAGTCTCAATTTTCTTAGCCAAGTTAAACTTTACGTATCTTCTCATTTTCATTTCACAATCCAGGCTGAAAGAGATTTTGTGATGAGGAGCATGTTATTATAATAAAGTACTGAACAAGAGTACCCCAAACAAACTACCAAATTCACTTATACCTTCTCTTTGAAAATGGCAACTGTTAAATCTGCTCATATACCTTTGTCCAGCACACTTTCCATAGCCAAACCCAAAAGACAATGAAATGTACAAGCACAGAAAGAGCGGGGAGAAACAATAATTGCGAAAATTAGATAGAAACAATTAAAACTACTTTATACACACTGTTTTAGTCTGTTTGTGTTGCTGTAACAGAAATACCTGAGACTGGGTAATTTATAAAGAACAGAGGTTTATTTGGCTTATGATTCTGGGACAGCTACATCTGCCATGGACCTCAGGCTGCTTCTACTCACAGTGGAAAGCGGCAGGCAGATGAAGGGTACAAGCAGATCACATGGGGAGAGGAAGCAAGAGAGAGAGAGGGGAGGTGCCTGGGTCTTTTAAACAATCAGCTCTCTTGTAAACTAATAGAGGGAGAACTCACTCACTAATCTCACCACCTAGGGAGAGCATTAATCCACTCATGAGGGATCCGCCCCCAGGACCCAAACAGCTTCTAGCACTGCCACATTGGGGATCAGATTTCCACATGAGTTTTGGTGGGTACAACACATCCAAACTCTATCACACACCTAAGACTTCAACTACAATTTTAGAATGCTTACTCCCAAACAAGAACATGCACATATATTCTCACCAAAGTTGTCATCTATATACTACTGTATTTATTTATTTTCTTCAAAAGGGCCCCTTTTCTCCTAATTTTTTTATTCTGTGTCTTAAGCAAAACACTGAAGAAATGGTTCCACAATTCTCTGAATCTCAAACCTTTGTCAAGTGCTTTTAAACCATCAGTTTATTGAGCTATAATTTATGTACAGAGAAATGTACCCTTTGTATGTGTAAGTTTAGAAGACATTTTATCATATGGAGCACTGGGTAGGCCATAAGCATTAGAAGTTCATTTGACTGAATTACAAGCATTTGTCTCTCATATTTCCGCATGCCTTGGGAGTGGAAGCAGTGACTCTCTTTGTCCCAGACTGTTTTTACAAGGATAATTATATAGCAAAAAGTGTTTGTGTATTGTCTAGTTTAAAAAAGATAATGACCCTCTGGGCAAATATCAAGCTGATTAACTACCTATTATTTTTATAAAAATGATTTTCCCAAAGCACATTGTTCCACTCCTTTAATTCAATCCACTCCATATGCAAACATCAAATGGTCCTCTTTGTCTCAGCTTATGTATTTGGGGCATGCAGAACAGGCAAAAATACTGATATTCTGACTACTGCTATTACTGTGATTAATGAACTCTCTTTTGTTTCTCACCCAAGTTTTTCATGTTTTCTGCTGTCATCTGTGAAAACACAACAGGCTAACATGTTAGTGTGAAAGTAGGGTAAACTCTCATGTACTTCACTGTTCTTGTTGCCTGTAAATACCTCTATGTATACGTGGTTATTCTTCTTAACCAGTCACTTCAAGTGTCAGTACAATAGTAGTTGTGTTATTACTTCCTTTCAAACATGCACCATGTCTGAGATGCTGCACTCTCCACACAGTCAAGAATTATTTGGTTTTCCTCAAGTTTATTCTCTGCAGATAAGATCAACAACTATTTTTAGAAAATATAAACCACTGAGAGAAAGATTCATTTTGCTCCCCATCACTAAATCTACAAGACAATATTTTACCATTTTCTTATGTTCTCTTTTCCTTCATGTTCAAATGAAAGAAAGGTTTCCTTTCCTATGTCCTTCAGTTGCTGTCTCTATTATTTCTCAAAGGCATTTACACATTTTTTTAAGATTCTCTAGCATTCAAAACAACAGAATAGAACCTAAAAATGATTGATCGAATTTAACCAAAAAAATAAAATTGTTTACTGCACTTTCCATAGTAGCTACAATCTATACTTCCAGAATTTCCCTTAACACAGACGTTTATTGAAAAAGGCGGATTAATTTGCTTTCAGAATTTTATTATTTTTCATTAATTCTTTAATCCCTCCTCATCATTGTACCAACATTTCCCTAAATTATTACATTAATACCTAACATAATAGATTATGTTAATAAATTATTAACTAAATAACTTATAGGATGCTGTAACCAATTCATATCACATAAGTTTAAAATTGTAATTGATGTTACATCATCCTCATATTCCTGCAAACTCATTGACTGCTCCATTTCACTAAATTTGATCTTTTTATCTTCATCTATTCAACCATTTAACATAAAGGCCTTTGAATCATAATTATATTTACTCTTCTAACTTGATCCTTTTATTTGGTGAAGTCATCCACTATTGTGACTTCATAGAACATCCTCATCAGGAGTGTAGAAGGGATCCAGTCTCTCTACATCCTTACCAGCAATAAACAAATTTTCATAAACTTTAAAAGATTATAAATATGCATGTAGTGCTCTGACCAAAACTAAAATAAATTAAAAATCTATAATTATAAGATATCTAAGATAACCCCAAATATTCGAAAATTAAGTAAACCTTGTCTAAAGAATCTATGTGTCAAAGAATAAATAACATGGAGTATTAAACTGAGCCATAATGAAAATACAGCATATAAGAATTTATACTACATCTAAGCATTCTATGGAGGAAAATCTATAGCTGTAAAAGCTCATATAGTATTTTATATATATATAAAACATGTTATATATATATATATCAGTTATAAATCGGTTTTCTAAAATTCTACTTTAAAAAGTAGAATAAAAAGAATAACTGAAACTAAAAGTAAGCAGTAGAAAGGAAACAAGAAAATAAGGACAAAGGGGCAAAGTCTGTGGCATCTTGCATGCCACTGGGGGTCCATTCTCAAGTCCCAGACAGAACCACGTACCACCTGAATAGGAGACAAGGTGAGTGGCATCCTGTGCACCCCTGGGGCCCAGACTGAAGCCTTGGAAAGCCCTGCCCATTGCCCAAGCAGGAACTAAGGTGAGCACTGTCCTGTGTACCACTGGGGGCCCACACTCAAGCCCCAGAAAGTCCCTCCCACCACCCAAGCAAGACCCAAGGTGGTCTACCACAGCCACCACCACACCTACTGCCACCACAAGGACACCTCGCCACGACGGTAGCATCCAGAGCCATCTTACAGGCAGCTCACTGTACATTAAACTGCATTTATACAAGAAGAGTAACTAGTGGAGCCTGCACATAGGGGAAGAAGTCTTTCTCCTCATAGCCCACTCTAGAGTAACAGAAGAGAAAAGAGCTGTACCAGATGACAGAACATCAACAGAAAAAATACTAGAACTATAGGTAAAGGAGAAGATATAACACCACCAAAGGAATATAGTAATTCTCAAGTACCAAACCCCATAGAGCAGAAAACCCTTGAAATGTCTGAAAAGGAATGTCAAGCAACAATCTTAAGAAAACTCAGAGATAAGAGAAGATCCAAGTAGAGAATACAATTAAACAAGAAAAAATATCCGGAATATGAAGAAGAAAATTTACAGAGAGTAAAAAAAAAGAATGTAGCAGCACTTCTAGAACTGAAGAATTCACTCAATTAAATAAAAAACAAAACAGAGAGTTTGAACAGCAGGCAAGAGCAAGCAGATGAAAGAATTTCAGATCTTGAAGATGGTCTTTTTGAAATAACCATGGCTAACAAAAAAGAAAGAAAAGAAAAAAAGAATTAAAAAAATGAAGAAAATCCAAGAGAGCTAGAAGACAAACATCCAAATGATGGGTATGCCAGAAGGGGAGGAGAAAGGAAGAGGCATTGAAAACTTATCTGAGGAAATAATAACAGAAAATCCCCCAGGTATAGGGAGAGACACAGACCTTCAAATTCCTGAAGTCCAAAGATCCCCACACTGATTCAGTCCAAACAAATCCTCTCCAAGACAGATTATAGTCAAGTTGGCAAAGCTCAAAGACTATACAGCTCAAAGACTATAAAGCTTAAAGCTCAAAGACAGATTTCTAAAAGCAGCAAGAGAAAAGTGTAAAGTCACTTATAAGGAAGCCCTGATCAGAATAAGATCAGAATTCTCAACTGAAATCCTACAGGTCAGAAGAAAATGGGATGATATATTCAAAATATTTTAAAAAAAAAATTCCCAGCCAAGAAGTTTATACATGACAAGGTTATTCTTCAGAAATGAGTGAGAAATAGTGTATTTCCCAAACAAACAAAAATTATGGGAGTTCACCACCACAGGACCAGCCCTGCAAGAATTTCTCGATAGAATCCTATATCCAGAACCTGAAAAATGATAATCACTATCATGGATACACAAGAAAGAGCAAAACCTGCCATTAAAGCAAAAATGCATCCAAGAAAGAGAAAGAAGCTAAATCATGCCACCTCAAAAATCCAATTAACATGGAAGACAAAAAATAAAAGGGGAAGAAAAGAACAAAATATATTTAACACATCTAAACAAAATGCAGTAAAATGACAGGGGTAAAACAATGCCTATCAACAGCAATCATAAATATAAATGGATGAAACCCCACATTCAAAAGAAACAGACTGACTGATTGGATTAAAAAGCTAGACCAACTACATGCTGTCTTCAAGATACTCAACTCACCTGTAAAGCCACATGCACACTAAAAGTGAAGGGGTGGAAAAAGATGTACCATGCAAATGGAAACTGAAAACAAACTGGAGTAGATGATCTCATATAAGATAAAATATACTTTAAACCAAAAACCATAAAAAGAGACAAGAAGGCCACTACATAATGATAAAGGGATCTATCCAGCTTGAAGACATAACCATCATAAATATGTATACACCCAACACTGGAGCACCTAGGTATATAAATAAGGCAACACACTTAGACCTAAAGAAAAGAGTTAGACACTAATATGATATTAGTTGGCGATCTGTACATCCCTCTCTCAGCATTAGAGTGATCTTCCAGGCAACAAATCAACAAAGAAACACAGGGTTTAAACTACACCTTAGACCAACTGGACCTGGCAGATACCTACAGAACATTTCCTCCAACATCTGCAGAATATACATTCTTCTCATCAGTACATATATATTCTCCAGGATTGACCACATAAAGGTCACAAATCAAGACTCAGCCAATTTAAAAACCTCCAAATCATTCCAAGTATCTCTTCAGACCACAATGGATTAAAACTGGAAATCATTAAAAAGCAAAACTCAGGAAACTATACAAATGCATGGAAACTAAACAACAGACTCTGGAATGACCTATAAGTACAAGAGGAAATTAAACAGGAAATCAAAAAATTTATTGAAACTAATGAAAATAAAGACACATCATACCAGAACCTGTGGGATACTACAAAAGCAGTCCTAAGAGGGAAGTTTATTGCAATCAACACTTACATCAAAAGAATAGAAAGATGTGAAATAAATGCCCTAACGTTACTAATGTTACACCACAAAGAACTAGAAAAACAACAATAACCCAATCCTCAAAGTACTAAATAGAAAGAAATAATTAAGAACACAGCAGAACTAAATGAAATAGAGACCCCCAAAACAATACAAAAGATCATTAAAAGAAAAAGTTGTTTTTTTGAGAAGATAAATAAAACAGACAAATCATCAGCTAGGTAAACAAGAAAAAGAAGAGATGTCGGGCCTTAAAAACTAACGCCACCTTAACTGACATTACAAGTGGCGCCATGATGGGCCCACAAGGGCATATTAACATGGCAGTGTAAGACGGCGCCGGGAGGAAGTAGGGTGGGGGTGTCTGCGGGAACCTTGCCTTAGACCTTATTGGCCAAATACGTGCTTCTGCGTTCATGAACACTGCGTGGTTGCAATAGCTAGGCATTGAGACAGGATGCATGCCCTTGACCTTTAAGCTCATAAGATTATGTAAAAAAACCTCCCTTCCCCATTTGCCTTTAAAAGCAAGTGCTTGTGTGATAATAAACGGAACTGCTCGACAGAACCCCCGCCTTGTCTGAGTGTCCTTTAACGGGCTGGTTGGGGCTGGCGGCTGTGCTCACCTCTCTTCACGGCTCTCCTCCCCCGTCTCCTTCCAAAGGGGACTGGAGGGAAAGAGAAATCCGGGCCATTTGCTCACCCACCAAAAGGAGTGAGGCTAGGGCTCTTCGGGTCGGCCGGCAGCAGACCCGACAGAGTGGTGCCCCATGTGAGGAGTTTTTTAAAACTTGTGGGTGAAAGGCGAGCGAGTGAGGCCCCCGGCTGCTCGGTCCTGAAAGAAGGTCGAGGAAGGGTGATCAACGAGCAGAGTGGCCCCTGCAACTGCGGTAATCGCCCTGAAGTAATCTGCCTGCGTGTCAGGGTGAGTAACATAAAAGGGGGAAGTCCCTGCACTTCTCTGCCCTGTTGCTCCCTTTGTCCCTTCCTCACAGGGCAACATGGGAGGTGTGTGTGGAAATAGTGATGAGACAGCCTACAAGGCTCTAAAGCACATGTTAAAAAGCAGAGGCCTGGAAATATCTGACTCCACGGCCACCAATGCCTGTTGTCATGTGGTGCAGGTAACCCCTTGGGCACCTTCGTCCAACTTGTTCTCGTATGAGACTTGGGACCAGGTTCAGACTCTGGCCAGAAAGAATGAGATTAGTCATGGGCTAGACCCCACTTAGGGTTCTACCCAACCATCGCTGCCCTAAAGCTTTGCTTCCGTCCCGAGCATCAGGAAGGGGCAGAAAGGGATTGGGCATAGTTCGATGAGGAGAGAAAAAAGGAAACAAACCTGCCAATGCAAGGACCTGAGCCACTGAGTGATACCTATGCCCCTACCCTGTATCCTCCTCTGCAGGCATACTCATCCTGCCAGAGCCTAGCCGAAGGAGAGAAAGCAGCACCTGAAGAAGTGGAGGAGGCTAGCCCACCTTTAAAAACATCCCCGGCAGAGCCGCAGGTTTTTCCTGTCATGGCTCGCTGGGAACCCCCAGCCGTCCACAGCCCGTGGGGGGAAGCAGCCCCTCAGGCCTATCTGGTCAACATTGTAAAAGAACTATAAAAGGCTGTTGCTGAGGCCAGGACTTTATCCTCAGCCTTGCAGGCTCAGACACAAAACTTAACCGAAGCCTTCAAGGCGGTCAAGGCGTTAACCGCCCTGATCCCCTCAGGAAACAATACTTCCCCACCCTTCAAGGGACAATGTTTTCGTTGCAGAAGACAAAGTCATTTTAAAAGCCAATGTCCCAAGGCTAAAGGCAAAAACCCCCTACCACACCTTGCCCCCCAATGTAAAAAAGGATTACTTTGGAAAAAGGACTGTAGGTCCAAATTTGACAAATCCCCCAGTGGAAATAGGCTGGCCGCTTGGTACCCTTGGAAAGCTCATGACCTTAAAGAGCTGAAAAATGCTTTCGCAGAGGATGGGCCCAATTCCCCATGGGCAGAAACCATCCTCCAGGGCTTAGCACACCAACCCTGCACGACCCAAGATTGGAAAATGCTCTGTAAGGCTGTCATCCCTCCAAATTTGTTTATCAAATTCTGCGCCTTCTTTAAGGAAGAGTGCCATGTGCAGGCAGAGATAAATCAAGCAGCCAACCCACCCATCCCTATCAGCGTCAGCATGCTGTCTGGAACAGCAGATCAATTTAGTATTGGAATCCAACAGGCTGCTATCCCAGGCCCTACCAGGACCCGGTTAGGGCAACAGCATTAGCCGCATGGAAAAAGTTGGCTGAAGGGCCCAGTGAGCCCGCAATGGCCGGGGTCACCCAGCGACCCTCCGAGGACCTGCCCTCTTTCATAGTTCGGGTGGAACAGAGCCTACAGAGAAAGTTTCCCCCAGGTCCTCTCCAGGATCAGTTTGTAAAAATGCTAGTGTGGGACAGCATGACTGCCGACCACAAGCTTCCCTGTGCCGGGCTCAAAGATCGTTCTATGGAAAAGTGGGTCATTGCCAGTAGACGTTGGAAGCTACCAACAACAAACCAGGGCCTTAACTTCCGCTCTGCAAGCTCAAGTAGAAAACCTTGCAGGTGCTATGACCCAGGCTCTTAGTGTCAGGATCCCTAAGGAGAGCCCCAGCCAACCCTCCAATAGGGGTCAATGTTATGGCTGTGGGGAACAAGGTCATTTCAAAAGGGACTGCCCCAACTGGAAAAATAAAAACCTTCCCTCTAAGCCGTGCCCTAGGTGCGGTAAGGGGCTTCATTCGAAGCGTGAGTGCCGGTCCATTGTTGAACGGCATCACCAATGCCTAAAAAATTAATTATTAAAACAAAAAGGGGGAGTCACCAGCCCTCATCAGCAGTTGGGACAGGCACTCCTAACTTTAAACATCCTAAATTTTTCCAAAAATGAACCTCTGTCTGCCTTCCAGAAACTGGAAACTGGTCTGCCTTCCAGAAACTGATCAGCTCAACCACCACACCCAGAAGTCCAAGTGCAGCAGAAAGACCCCTTAACAAGCCAGTGGAGGGGCCCTGACCAGTTGCTAACTATGGGTCGAGGGTTTGGTTGTGTCTTCCCCCTCAGTGAGTCAACCCCTATATGGGTCCCAGCCAAAAAAACTTAAGTTCTTGCCAGACACCCAAGGTACTGAGGACCCTGAGGAGTTTATTGTTTGTATGTTTCAGATTGCATTATGAACCCTTTGTGGATGCTCCAAGTGGCCGCCCTCCTCGGGTCAACAAGGAAAAGGGCCTCTGCCACCGGAGAAGGTCCCCAGGAGCCAGCCAACCCAACCTGGGAAGTCATACAAGCCGCTACAGAACTGACGTGGATTGGATCTGCTATTTCTATAACAAGGAGGACTATGTGCCGCCCTCAAAGAAGAGTGTTGCCTCTATGCCAACCACTCTGGAGTGGTCAAAGATTCCCTAGCTAAGCTTAGAGAAGGGCGAGAAAAGCACAAAAAAAGAGCGAAAAGCCAATAGTAATTGGTTCCAAAGCTGGCTTTCAGGTTCCCCATGGCTCACCACCCTGCTGTCCTCCCTGGCGTGCTCCCTAGTTTAATCATCTTGGGGCCTTATGCCATTTGCCAGGTTGTGTCCCTTATAAGGAGCAACACCACTTCTCTCGTAATGCTCACCCAGGTGGTAGAGGAGGTGGCCCATAATGAAAGCCCTGACAGCCCTTGGGTCATTATGGCCCTTCAGGAAATCAACACCAATCTCTAAGGCTCTGCCCCAACCCTGCTTGGCTGGATAGTCAATGACGGGTAAGATTTCCAGAGGGAAACAACCTAAGACAGGCACAGCCACCAGAAGGAATAGAGGCAAAGCTGGGAAGGTTAGCCACCTCCAGCTGCCTTGTTAAAACAAAACAGGGGAGATGTCGGGCTTTAAAAACTAACGTCACCTTAAGTGACATTACAAGCAGCGCCATTATGGGCCCACAAGGGTGTATTAATGTGGCAGCCTAAGATGGCACCGGAAAGAAGTAGGGTGGGGGTGTCTGCGGGAACCTTGCCTTAGCCCTTATTGGCCAAATATGTGCCTCCGCGCTTGTGAACACTGCGTGGTTGCAATAGCTAGGCATTGAGACAGGATGCATGCCCTTGACCTTTAAGCTAAGATTATGTAAAAAAACCTCCCTTCCCCATTTGCCTTTAAAAGCAAGTGCTTGTGTGATAATAAATGGAACTGCTCGACAGAACCCCTGCCGCGTCTGAGTTCCTTTAAAGGGCTGGTTGGGGCCGGCGGCTGTGCTCACCACTCTTCATGGCTCTCTTCCCCTGTCTCCTTCCGAAGGGAACAGGAGGGAAAGAGGAATCCAGGCCATTTGCTCGCCCACCAAAAGGAGCGAGGCTAGGGCTGTTCAGGTCGGCCAGCGGTGGACCCGACAAAGAGAGAATATGCAAATAAGAAAAATTAGAAATGAAAAGGGAAACATTACAACTGATACCACAGAAATATGAAGACTCATTAGATAATATTATAAACAACTGTAGGCCAACAAATATGAGAACCTGGAGGAAATGGATACATTTCTGGACATATACAAACAATCAAGACTGATGTAATCAACAATCTTCCAATGAAAAAAGCCCAAGACTGTTTGGCTATACAGCTGAATTCTATCAAGTCTTTAAAGAGGAATTTGTATCAATTCTCTTCATATTATTCCAAGGAAATGAAACAGAAGCCATTGTCCCAAACACATTCTATGAAGTCAACATCACCTTGATATGAAAACCAGACAGAGATACAACAAAACAAGAAATTTACAGGCAAATATCCTCCATGAAAATAGACGTAAAACTCCTCAACAACATATTGGAATCAGAATAAAGCAACACACCAACATACGAATGTAAATAAATGTGGTATACCACATTAACAAAATAAAAGACAAAACCCATTGACTCCCCAATGAGCAAGAATAAAATAAAATTAAATTAAGCTAGGGGCATAACACTACCTGACTTCAAATTATATTACAAAGCTAATGTTGGCTAATTTTATCCAAAACAGCATAATACTGGCATAAAAACACACTCAGACTAATGGAACAGAATACAAAACCCAGGAATCAACCCACATACTTATAGCCAAATGATTTTTGACAAAGGCAGCTAGAACATACTTTGAGGAAAAGATTACTTCTTCAATAATGGTGCTGGGAAAATTGGACATCCATATGCAGAAAAATGAAACTAGATCTGTACCTCTTGCCATATACCAAAATCAACTCAAAGTGTATTAAAGACTTAAACATAAGACCCAAAACCATGAAACTGCTAAAAGAAAACAAAGGAGAAACACTCCAGGAAATAGGACTGGAGAAAAACTTTATGAATAAGACCCCAAAAGCACAAGCAACAAAAGAAAAAAATAAATAAGTAAACAAATTGGATTATATCAAACTAAAAAGCTTCTGCATAGCAAAGGAAAGAGTCAAGAAAGTGAAAAGGCAACCTATAAATGGGAAAAAATATAAATGGGGTGTCTGCGGGAACCTTGCCTTAGTCCTTATTGGCCAAATATGCGCTTCCGCACTCGTGAACACTGTGTGATTGCAATAGCTAGGCATTGAGACAGGATGCATGCTCTCGTAAACTTTAAGCTGATTGGAGGATGTAAAAAACCTCCCTTCCCCATTTGCCTTTAAAAGCAAGTGCTTGTGTGATAATAAACGGAACTGCTTGACAGAACCCCCGTTGCATCTGAGTGTCCTTTAAACTGGGCTGGTTGGGGCCGGTAGCTGTGCTCACCTCTCTTCACGGCTCTCTTCCCCCATCTCCTTCCAAAGGGGACCGGAGAGAAAGAGAAATCCAGGCCATTCGCTCACAACACCAAAAGGAACTCAAACAATTACACAGTCAGAAAACCAATAATCCAATTTAAAAATGGGCAAAGGAGATGAATAGACATTTTTCAAAGGAACACATACAAATGGCCAACAGGTACATGAAAAAATGTTCAACATCACTAATCATCAGAGAAATTCAAATCAAAACCACACTGAGATATCATTTCACCCCAGTGAGGCTGGCCTTATTAAAAAGAAAATGCTGGCAAGAATGCAGGGAAAGGGGAACTCTTCTTACACCACTGGTGGGTCTGTAAATTAGTACAACCATTATGGAAAACAGTATGGAGATTTCTCAAACATCTACAGATAGAACTGCCATAATATCCAGCAATCTCACTACTGGGTATATATCCCAAGGAATGGAAATCATCACGAAAAAGGGACACCTGAACTCCCATGTTCATCGCAGCTGTATTTACAATAACCAAAGTATGGAACTAAATATCCATCAGCAGAGCCTGGATAAAGAAAATATGGTATATATACACAATGGAATACTATGGAATACTACTTAGCCAAAAAAAAGAATGAAATTCTGCCATTTGCAGCAACATGGATGAAACTGAAGAAAATTATGTTAAGTGAAAAAAGCCAGACACAGAAAAAGAAATACTGAATGCCCTCACCCATTACTGGGTGCTAGAAAAGAAAGAGAGAGAGAGAGAGAGAGAGAGATTGAGAGAGAGACTGTGTACATGAGAAAGAGAAGTGGAAGGAAGGAAGGAAGGAAGGGAGGGAGGGAGGGAAGCAAGGAAAAGAAAGAAAAAGAAAAGACCACAATAATATGTTGAACTTCCAAAAGGAGAGAACAAACCTAAGGATACAAGAGATGGGGGAAGGATGAGAGGGGTTTGGGAAGTGGGTAAGGGGCATAATATGAATAATTACAATTCATAATAATAAATATGTAAGTAAAAAAAAATAAGGGCAAAAATGAACAACCATAAGGGAATGTCAACTAAGCAAAAATTGGGTTATTAAAAAAAGAAAAAAAAGAAAAAGACACAAATTAACGATATAAGAAATAAAAGGGAAAACATCATCACATACCTTACAGGCATTAAAAGGAAAATAAGTAAAATTTTTAAGTATGTTTTTGCCAATAAATTTGAATTGGGTAAATATCTGGGAAATTACAACTACTGATAATTAACATCATAAGAAATGGAAGATCTGAATCGTCCTTATCTATTCAGTAAATTGAAGTCCTAATTATAAGCTTTCACCAAAACTAAACTACAGTTTCAGTTATTTTCGTTTTTCTTGGTAAATGCAATCAAATATTCAATGAAGAAGATTGTTTAGATTTCAACATTTCAAAAAGTTGATGGATTGTCAAGGAGCAAAATCCTAAGGAAATGCTATGAAAATAATACTTTTATGAGAACAGTAGGAGCAAATAAAGGTAAATGTGCTTTTATTCTGAGGAATATTTGTATGAACAACAGAAAACCAGTACTGCTTCAATACAATCATGTTGTTGAGAATATGTGTTTATTCCATTTGTTTAAAAATAAGGAAACCCAAAAGATTTTTTAAAAGATAGTTAAATAATGTGATATCAAAGAGTACATAACTTAATTTCCTACATTACAAACAACCTTAATTTTAAAAATCATATTTACTATATATTCTCATACCAGAAAATGTTGTGTTCAATTATTTTTTAAATACAACTTAGTCTTAATCTGTGGAATATAGTAATTAGGTATAAGAGTAAGTGGCAAAATTAAATGTTCTATTCCATAACAAAAGTAATTCAGGATTATAGAAGTTTGGTCTTTATTGCATATTAAACTTAACTATTTGAACTTTGATTTCCTCAGTTATGATACTCACTTTTTCTGAGTATTTGGTGATAAAATTTAAAAAGATATAAAATGCAAAGCACTTAACATGTTATATAGTAAGTTATTAAAGTGTATTTTTAAGTAGCTACATCTAACAGTTGTTCAAAATTAAAATATTTATTCTATATAACTTCTAAATCTCATTCCTAAGATGTTTGGTTTTCCAACTACATTGTATTTTCCTACTTGTGTTTTATTTTTGCATCAGTAGTATTTTGTTGTTTCCTTACATCTCATCCTATCCAAAATGCTTTCTCTGTTTGTTTATTTTCAATTAATATTACTCTGACTTAAACAGATATCATTCCAGATATCTATGAATAGCCCAATCACACCCATTATTACACTTCCCATTATTATTTAACTTCCCATTATTACACTACATACAATATTACCTCAGATAAATATATTTTAAATATACTTATAATTAGAACAAGCTGTTTCTCACAGTTTCATGCCTATGACATGTTTACATTTTGTGTTTCTACAGGATTTATAGGATTTTAAACAAGTTTTTTTTTTCCAAATTTTCTTCGGGACTTTTAGCATGCAAATGTAATGTGTGATTTACCAAGAAAAGGAAGTATACAGTTCAATATATCTAAAAAATATTTACACTTTGAACATATTGTAGTGGAATTCTGGTTATCTTATGAGGAACATTAGCGTTGTTTATATTGGAAATAGTGATTGTAATTATTCGGCTTTAATGTTCTATCATGTAATCATGCCACTTTTAATATTTAAATGTTAAGGTTTTAGACAAAACCATTTCTGCTTCATTAGCAATTTTTTCCCATATATTTTTGCTTCTCCTTGCAAACCATCTGAGATATAATAGCTCACAACAACACTTTAGGATCTCTTTTTCACTTGCCTCTTGAAAATTCAGACAATAATGCATAAATGCCTTTACCACCCATCATCCCCTCCTCTGAACGCAGACCTTTAACCTCTTGGGAGGATCCTTCTAAAGATGTGTAGAGCTCTTTGTGTAGAGGCAGAGTTAGACCGGGAGAATTGCATCCCTTCTGATTCTGGGTCAATAGGAAAAGAAGTTAAAGTTGATGTAACTCAACTTTAATATGCAATAAAGACCAAACTTCTATAATCCTGAGCAAGTAGCCAGAGTTGAGAGGGAGAGTAGTCCCAAATGTGCCTCTTGAAGAAAAGGAAACCATAAGGAAGGAAGTTACTGAAATTTTCCCAATCTTTTCAAGTTAAATTAAACAAAACAAAACAACAACAAAAAAAACCTCTTCATCACAGTGATGAAATCCAAGAGAATTGCAGACATGGTTATGGTCAAAGTGATATTTTATACTGTATTTGTTTTTTATCTACAATGAATATTTAGTTTCATTTAGTTAAAAAAAAATATATATCCTGAGAATTTTTAAATGAAATATCTTTAATAATACAGGAATTTTGGAAATTACACCAAAATACATGCTAAAAAACATCATTGCCATTGTGATCTTGTGTGAAAATCTTTAAAATGTTCAGGAGGGAATATATCATCTCAGTTAGTTGTAATATCTAAAGCCACAAGGTCTTGTGTATAATGTACAGTGCTGAATAGTGGTGGATGTTTAATGACTTCAAGATCCTAGAAGAGATTTATTCATCCGATCCACTGCCCAGGCATCTTGTGACTAAAATAAACGAGAAGCCCGAGAGCATTGAATAACAGTTGACTTTGTCCATCCTTCTCAGGACCCTGCGAACAAAAAGCAGGGTAGAATTGGTACAGAATAGATCTGGGGAGAAAATAGGAAGATATTCATTAGAGTGCATTGTGTAAATATTTAGGGTTCTCTCATATTTTTTCCTAGTTTGAAAGATTTTATCCCTAACTTAAGGGATATATCGAGTTCCAGCCACAACCATATTAATGTATGGATAGTAGCTCAGCCATATCCCTACTTGAAAGTTAAATGTTAGCCACACACAGTGATTTTTATATATGATTATGGAGTAAAACAGGGATGAAAAGAATAAGTAACTTAAAATATAGTTCCCATATTCTTTCTAACTCTGAATGATGGCCTAAATTACTAATCATTTCTGCCTTTTGCCTTTAACATATTCCTTTTTCTCCATAGCATCTTCCAACACTTTGGAACACCTACTTTTCCTGATCACATGATCCAGATCTTTATTTCTGCAATATCAAATTCCTTGTGACATTGTCTTTATTGGATTTATGAAGTTTTCTTTTAACTAATATTATTGGGCCAGAGAGTAATAAGAGGCACCCACAGATAATCTTTGGTTATAAACATTGCCATGTTAAAGTACAGAAATGTTCACAATCATTCATTCTTTCCCATATGCAGATAACTTTACACTGTGATGGTTTGTTTTTTCTGTCAACAATTTGAGTCTTTTTCTTTATCACTTGAATATGGGCAGCCCTTTGGATTTGCTTTGGCAATAAAATACATCGGAATTGACATTGTGTGAGGTTTGAATCCAGGCCTCAAGATATCTTGGATGTTTTTGCTTTCCTTCATACAATTTTGTTGAGTTGCGAGGCACTGAATCCCTGAATAATTAAGTCTCAGATAATATACTCTAATCAGTGTACTTTCCACTGGCCAAATAGATGCGTTAAAGGGAGATGTGGTAGAAATCAGCACCCATGCATAAATACTTTAATTGGCATTGATCTCTGCAATTCCCCTATAAAAGTGGCATTGTTTTTGGTTTACTATTTTGGCAGAAGGATAGGGAGACCCAAATATAGGACTTCCATTTGAACATTTGTACCATAACATCCCTCAGTATTCTGCCATGTAGCAAACATGTAAGTTTCAACTTTCATTTCAGAATTGAGGAAACAATTTTAAGAGGAAGCAATGGTCCTGCTGAAACTACTTGGACTCAGACAAGAATTCATTTGTCAGATAATTGCCACAATCTTTACACTAAGTGAAAAACTATAGTACCTTTTAAGGTGACTAAAGATCAGCTCATATTAGTAGTCTATACCTAACAACCTCTAGAAGGTTATTAGAATAGCTATCACAGTGGTCAAGTTTGTTTTCTTCTCAGCAGCCCTCAGCAGACCTAGAGCTATTTTTGCTACATATGTCAAGCAGTACGTTTGGAAGTGAAATTCTATTTAATTTCTAGGAACTCTGTGATCATTTAGCTATTGTCACAAATCCTTGAGCGTAAAAACACCTAATTAGATTTTTGCTAGTGTAGCTTGATTGCGATAATTGCACTCAAGCTGTTCCTGATGGTTAACTATTGCCAACTGGCCTCTACATTTCTGGATCCTATTATTCCCATGACTTCTGTCTACCTTATTATTACCATGACATCAGGCTACCTGTGTTCAGTATACTAACTTCCTCAGTACTATCTGATATATAAAGCTCTTCAAGAATTAGAGAGCCACCCCTCGAAAATACTTAATGTTTGTTCTTAATGTTTGTAATGAAGGCCCTCCTATTCTTAGGAGTAGCTGTGCAATGTGCACATCATAGATCAACTTCAACATTCCCATATTTCTCTTCAGACCCCATTGTCTTCAACATACAAGGTAATTCTAACATTTATGTTATTAATGTCATATTTGGGTCTGCCGCTGTAAAGTACAGCTAGTATTACTCCCTATAAATCAAATCAACACTTCAATTCTGAAATGCTGAGTCCCCTCTTTTCAATATATTTTGACCACATCAACTCTTTACCGTATTTCCTTCAGTGTATCATATTACAGTCACTTTCACAAATGCTCCCCAGTCCTATAATTCTTTTAATGCCAAGCTTGTTTCTCATGGTGTAGGACTTGTACTTTTCAGGGCTTTATTGTGTTTGACTCTTATTAGAGACTTGAAAGCAACGAAAGGTGGTATGGGTGCATCTAAGAATAACTGGCCTCAGTTTATGAAGAATTTTGCCCTGCATGTAGCCATTGAAATGCTTATATTGAGAGATAATATCCCTGGGTTGGGGTAGGTGGCAAAGAAATCAAGGAAAATCTTGAGTTTCAAGATTTTTAAACTCATCCAAATATTCCCCCAAATTCTCATCCCTTTTCTGAGTGTCCTACTTCTGTCCCCACCAGCGTAAAGTAAGCTGTTTAACACAGAATGCCTGGAGTGATAGTGCATTCAATTGGTGCTACAACTCTGCATGGTTTACAGGCTTTTTTCTCTGATTAACAGTTGTGTCCTATTATTACAGAAACTGAGAGACGCTTTCAAAGCTATGTTTCCATGAATATTCTTAATTGTATGTTGATAACACAAGTTTTCTTTTTTCTATGTCTGTTCTCTAGAACTGTAAGAAGAAATCAGATGATTCTCCTATCTTTATAATTACTCTAGTTGCAACGGAAACTCAATACCATCACCACTTGCTTTCTAAATATTTCCACCTATAATTCATTCCATGTTACCACTGGTGATCATAAGAGCAATTGTGAGACCCTATACCATGAATTAATCCTCTGCTTCAGTAATTTGGCTTGAATGTGGGTTTGCCTTGAATATTTGAGCAAACCAACCATAGAATCCCATTATGAGTTCATATTTTGTGTCATGTTCTAATATCAATTATTAAATCAATAACTATCAGAACTGGATACATATAGAACAAATTAGGATAATTGGGTTAATTAGAAAGGACTAATTTATGAAGGTGTAGGTGGGGTGAGAGTAACCACAAGGATTAGTACAGGAAGTCTAAGCTAGAAATCAGTGGATTAGCATTGCCTGCAGGTCTGAAAAAATAAGGGGAATATGAGATTACTAAAATTCATAACAGGATAGTCCAATGGCATATGTTACGTCAAGAGGAACAGTGACCTTCTGTCCGAAAGACAAAACAAACCCAAGTGAACCTTACAAGAGAGAAATTAAGGAAATAAATCCGTGGTACTCAAAAGGAAGACAAAGGGCACAGGAGCCCACTGATATAACTAACCACAGAGTAGTCCCTCTGAGGCAGAAAGCACGAAGTATAAATGTGGATAATGGATCTAGAAGAGAAGAGTCATTGAGCATACTTTATAGTATTTTACTTAAAATAAATATAACCAGAATTGTCTGTAGAATGACTGAGATCCCAGGGGAAAATTTAGAGAGCTAGAGTCAATTATACTTGAAATAAGAATTAATGATCAGTATTTCTCATAGGGCCTATCATCATAAAAACACACACATGCACATAGACACACACACATAAAAATAATACACATATCTGTATAATGTGCTTGTATATTAAATTGAAAAAAGATATATTTTCATCACCCCCTGCCCAGGATTAGAGCCCAGAAAGGCAACGTTATTTGTTCTATCAAAGGGGCCAACTTTGTTGCAGCATTAAAGATAAGATCACATTTTTTCTCTAAACCTATTTTCACAGCTCATAAATTGGTATTATTGGGCGATAATATTCAGAAGTGGAGAGTGTCGGCCAAAGACATGCTCTCCTTGAGACTAATACCAGAAATCTAGAGAATGTGGGAAAAATGTAAGCATACATTCATTCCACTGTTAGAGCTTCTACACCATCCTCCTGTGCAGTATCATTCTCCTCTCACCCTCACTCAGGACTTCACTATTTTAAAGCACTTTTAGTCATGAGAATCTGTTATGTCCCACTTGTTTGTTAGGAAAGGCAAATTTTTAAAAGGCTGGCAATCTTTTAAAATCATTGCATTCTGTAGGATTAGTACTGTAAATCCAGAAGTACGTTATTAAATAGATAGACCCTTATCCTTTCAAAACACTTAATGAATAGCCATGAGATATTCATTTGAATCTCTTGTTTAGCGTTAAAAAATAATTAGTTATATTCTCAAAGCAGTTACAAAGCACCTATTTTTCAATTCTATTCATTGTTTTATTAACTTGAAATATTTGCTAAATATGTACTTGATGGCAGGCACTCTTCTTGGCAGTGATGACAAAATAGTGAGCAAAACAGTCACAATCCCTGCCCTCATGCAGCGTATGTTTTCATGGGCACCCGAATTCTGTTGAAATTCAAGAAAATCTAATATCAAAACAGATATTTTGTCAGTTGTGGCACCACACATGAAGAAAGTTTACAAATAAATAAGTAAGCAGGGAAAATTGTGAGTAATGGGAAAGAAATGTCAGTGGCATAAGGGAAAGTTAAGCTTCTGGGCAGAGTACCTAAAAATTATGGACACAATATGCAGTAATGGTAAGTGATTAGAAAATGACAGTAAAATATTATTTTTAAGTACCCTCTTATCTACACTCAGAAAAAAATGAAGATTTGGGTATGTGCATTTAAATTTTGTATATATCAGGTTATGTATACACATAGACATATGCACAGGTGAATCAGGTAGATAGATAAATAGATATTCATTCATCTATACGTGCAGTAGAGACATTGTTTTTAATCAAAGTATGACTTACTGTGCCATAGCCTTCATAACAGCATGCTTTATCTTTAACAATAACGAATGAATGTTTTTGCATGTTTAGTTTATGTATTATAAACAGCTCTGATTGAATTGGTATACTTTGTATATGTATATTTACTTCCAGACTATATTAGTTTCTTAGACTAAATTCCCAAAATTAAGAGTTCATTGTTAAAATTACATATTGTAATATTACCTATCATAGGCAGACTATGAGATACTTAGCAATTTACTTGGAAAGTACTGGCCTTTTTATACTTTTGACTTTTTCCTATCAAGAAAATTGTTATTCTTTCCATATGTTCACTTCTCATATGATAGGTTTGTGAGTTTTATTATAAGTAATTTCTTATAATACCCTCTTAAGATATTTTCGCATGGAAACGTTTTATGTTTATATCACTATTCTGAATTTTCTATTTTAGCAACATTGTATTGAATAACATAGTAGACTGATTGCTTTATTCTGCATGAAGTATCCACTTACCAATTAATGCTGTGGATTTCATTGATTTATTTGACTTTAATCGTTCATCGAGGGAGCAATGTATATTAAATATATATGAAAGCTATTAGTTTCCAGTTCAGTATTCAACTAATTCACATCAACAGGTGGTAAACAGACGTCAGCATATGAAAAAAAGGTACAGAAACATCAGTATTGAAACTTCCTACTCTAGCCTTTACTTTCAAAATCAGACTAAGATTACCTTTTACTAAATGTTCACCCTTGTAGTTAATCTTTTATTGCTTTTCTAGTTGCTTATATTTGTAGCAGTAAATTTTCTGTGGGTCACTCAGTATCTTCAGAACATTATATCTACTTAAATGGCACCAAGAAAATGCTGAAGACACACTTAAATTCAGTCTCTCGTTTGAGTTTATAACTAGTAGCAAACACCTATTGAGCACTTACCTGTGGGAAGCATTGTAGTAAGCATTTTATATTTATATGCATTGTTCCTTTCAGTCCTAAAATAATCCATCTTGATGGTAAGAAAAATGAGACTTAGAAAGTTAAGTAACTTACTTAAAATCCTATTTTCACTAAAGAGAAATGAAAGTCTTCTTTTTTTATTCTACTGCCTGTGCTCAGACCTCATTATTCCAACATGTTTAATAATATGGTCTCAAGGAAGCAAAAAAAAAAAAAAATCTGCATACATTAATACTAATAATAGTTGATTCTATTTCATCCCAGGAGACTGTACACTACATGAGAGTAGAAAGGTTGTAATTTGACTATTACATTCATAGAATCTTAAATAGTACTTGGTCCATATTACTGACCAATTTGAATCAGAGATATTTATTGAAATTGACTCTCCAATACATATTGCAGGATTGTGCAATTGTAAATAACTCAAAGTTGTATTCATAAGAATGGGCTTGTGTGTGTGTGCATGTGTGTGCAAGTGTAATGATACACGATTGCATTTGGAAGTCCTGAGTTGAAGCTACAGCCCTCATCACCTTCTAATCATATGACCTTTGTTGAACAATGACGCTTCTCAACCTTAGCAATAAAATAGTAACAATTAAGCACTTAAGAGGGTAGGTGAGAATAACAAAATGGAATAATTAAGAAAAAACTGGTTTATAAAATGCAAATTAATCTATAATTGTTTGCACTAATTATTGTTATATCTGCGTTGTTTTAAAATTAAAAAAAAAAAATGTACCCAGAAAATCATCCCAAAGGTAGCAGGAAATGCATTTGTTATAAACAAAGGGCCTTTGAAAAGGGAGTGAAAAGAGACTCTTCTGTAGGGAGTTTTCCACGGTGCTGAAGATAACATCTGTCTAATATTCAGAAGAGTCATACAGTCTGGCAGAGAATAGTAAAATGAATGAGTTTGCTAATGAGCACTAATTAACCTGTTTGGGTGGAAAATTTGGTTTAATTCAGCAGATCTACCACAATATTGATAATAGACTGAATTTTAACACTGAGTATGACTCTCACTAATTTAATTGAACAAAGTTTGAATCTCTTAAGTATTTATTGGATCATATGTATACAAATACAATAACTACTACAATCCTAAAATTTCCTATAATCCAATATCTTAACATGAAAAGTAGATTAAGAGTTCCTATAAGTAAGCACTATTAGTAGTTGTTATATGTCCTTTGGCAATTTTCTCTAAATTTATACCAAAATACACAGATTAGTTTAAATTCAGAATATAGCCATAGCTCAATACATATTTTTAATTTTTTTTTGGTTATGAATATTCATGAGATACAAAGCTGATTGTCCTCCCTCGTGCCCTAGATGTGAAGCCCAGATCCATACTGGCAGCATATCCATTACCACATATTGCAGTTGTACCCCATGTTCCCCATGCAGTTATCCCCAACCTCCCTATCCCTCTCCCTTTCCCCCACTCCACTTTGTATCTTTAGGCATGTTCTCTTCCTCTGTGAGTCCAACACACTACTGTGGTCTTTCTTTCCTTCATTCCTTCTCCCTTAGCTCCCACTTATGAGTGAATACATGTGGTGTTTATCCCTTGGTGCTTTGCTTATTTCACTCAATGTAAGTTTCTCCAGGCTTATTCACATTGTTGCAAATGGGAGAATTTCATTCTTTTTTAATTAATGGCAGAGTAGTATTCCATGGTGTATGTATACCACAGTTACTTTATCCAGTCATCCCTTGATGGACATTTAGATTGGATTCATATCTTGGCTATTGTGACTAGAGCTGTGAGAACGTGGAAGTGCAGGTATCCATTTGACATGATGATTTCCATTCCTCTGTGTATATACCCAGAAGTGGGATTGCTGGATCATATGGAAGATCTATCTGTAGCTGTTTGAGAAACCTCCATATTGTTTTCCATAGTGGTTGTACTAATTTACTGTGCCACCAGCACTGCAGTAGCATTCCCTTTTCTCCACACGCTTGCCAGGATTTATTATTCACCATCTTTTTGCTTATAGCCAGTCTAACTGGAGGGAGGTGATATCTCAATGTGCTTTTAATTTGCATTTCCCTGATGACTAGTAATGTTGAGCATTTTTTCACATACCTGGTGGCCATTTGTATGTCTTATTTTGAAAAATGTCTGTTCAGCACCTTGGCCCATTTTTTAATTGGGTTATTTGTTTTTTTGCTGTGCAATTGCTTGAGTTCCTTGATATTATGAATATTAATCCCTTGTTGGGATTAATAACTTTGCATAGTTAGCAAAGTTTTTTCCCACTCTGTAGGTTGTCATTTCATTCTGTTGATTGTTTCTTTTGCTGTACCTAAAGCCATCTATTGATTCAATGCAATCCCCATAAAAATGCCAATGACATTCTTCACAGAAATGGAAAAAAACTATCTTAACTTTCATATGGAACAACAAAAGATCTTGAAAAGCTAAAGCAATCATAAGCAAAAAAAAAAAATAAAGACGGAGGCATAATACTACCTGACTTCAAATTATATTACAAAGCTATAGTAACCAAAACAGCATGGTACTGGCATAAAAATAGACATTCAGACCAGTGGAGCAGAATTGAGAAGCCAGAAATCACCCCTCAGGCTTACAGCCATCTGATATTGGACAAAGGCAACAAAAATCTACATTGGAGAAAAGACTTCCTCTTCAACAGGTAGTTGGATATCCATATTCATATTCAGAAGAATGAGACTAGATATGAACTTCTCACCTTATACTAAAATCAACTCAAAATGGATTAAAGATTTAAGTATAAGACCTGAAACTGTAAAATTACTAAGCGAAAATTTAGGTGGAGCACTTCTGCAACTAGGTCTGGGCACAGACTTTATGAACATGAACCCAAAAGCAAAAACAACAAAAGAAAAAATGAACACATGGGACTATATCAAACTAAAAAGTTTTAATTTGATTTTGTGCAACATATTTCGTGTGAATATTACCATACTGCTCATACAAATAAACTATTTTTTCTTTTCTTTAGTATAGAATAATATGTTTAAATCTTTATTCTGTAAGTTTAGCAAGACATAATTTCATTGTTTAATGTTTTCATCTCTTCAGCAATATCAAGATTATAAAAATGTTGTTGGGGACATAGTTACTCTTTGCTTATAAAGCCACAGAGTATTATTCTTCCTTTTATTCTTTAGTTTTAGAGGATTTTTTCTTTTTTTTTTCAAATTGTAAACCTTTTATATATTTTTTTAATTAAAACAGTTGATTATACATATTTGTGGGGTAAAAAGTAGACTATCAGTATTTATGTACGATATGTGGTGATCAAATCAGGATAATTAGCATATTCATCATTACAAAATGTAATCATTCTTTGTGTTCATTTTAATAGAAATAGGATGCATAGAAAATATTCTGTAATTTACGTGGCAAGCTGTGTTACCAGAAACTGTGAAATTGTTGAGGATCTTATATGGTATAACATAAAGCCATCTTTCTGCATCTTGCTGCCATCCCAGGATGGTTTCAGGTCCACTCTGTGGTATTTTCAGATTTGTATTCTTAAAAGATCACAATAGCTGTAATAAAGAATGTGTAATTAGGAAGAAGAGTTAATGTAGGGAAACAAGCTGAAATAATCTATGTTAGAAACAGTGTCGCCTCATGCTTAGTGACCTTAAGAATAGAGGAAAGTGGGTTCCTTCCTTCCTTCTTTTCTTTCTTCTTTTTTCCTTTTTTTTCTTTCCTTCCTTCCTTTTTTCACAACCTTTATTCTTACATAATAGAGTTAGTTAATATGATTGAAGAGGATATTCCTCCGGGCCCATAACTTTTACTCCAAGTGGCAAAAAATTTCCTGTCTTTGAAAAGATGAAATTGAAAGATTTTGGGAAAGTTAAGAGTATGGATAAATCTTGATCCCAGATATATATTGTCTGTATCCTGCTCTCTGATTTAAGTATTTAGGAGTTTTTTTTTTTTTTTCTTTTTTAAAAAAATGATCGGATATCTCTTCAGTATGCAAATTTCAATTCCTTTGGAGAAATGCCTATCAGTGAGATTGCTGGCTCATATGGCAGTTCTATTTTTAGTTTTCTGAGGAATCTCCATACAGTTTTCTATAACAGCTATACTAATTTACATTCCCACCAATGGTGTATAAGAGTTCCCCTTTCTCTGCATCCTCTCCAGCATTTGTTATTTTTTGTCTTTTCCATAATACCCAGTCTAACTGGGTTGAGTTCATGTCTCATTGTGGTTTTGATTTCCATTTCCCTGATGATTACTGATCTTGAGTATTTTCTTCATATACTGGCTAGGCTTTTATATATCTTCATTTGAGAAATGTTTATTCATTTTGTTCGCTCATGTTTATTTCAGCAGTATTCACAGTAGCCAAGATGTAGAAACAACCTTGGTGTCTGTAGACAGATAAATGGATAAAGAATATGTGGTATATATACACAATGGAATACTATTCTTCTGAAAAAAGGAATGAAATTTTGTCATTCATGGCAATGTGAGTGAGCCTGGAAGATATTATGTTAAATGAAATAAGTCAAACACAGAAAGATGAATACAACATGTTCTCACTCACATGTGGGAGCTAGTAGAAAACTAAATAAATAATAATAACAATAACTTGAACTTTTAGAAGTAGGTAGTAGAACTGTGGTCACTAGTGGCTGGGAAAGGCAGGGGAGGGGTTCTAGTGAGATGTTGGTTAATGGGCACAAAATTACACTAAATAAGGAGAATAAGTTCTAATAATATACAGTAGTGCTAGGTATCTATAATTAACAATAATCTGCTGTATGTTATCAAATGTCCAAAACAGAGGAGATCAAATGTTCTTATCACAAAGAAATGGTTAAGTTTTGCATTGATCAATATGCTACTTAACCTGATTTGATCATTACACATTGTATACTTGCACCCAATAAATATGTACAATCAATACGTTTCAATTTAAAAAAATTAAGAAAATGACCAGGGGAAAATCTTTCCTTGATATTGCTAGATCAACACAATAAGTTTCCAAAGAGAATGCACAAACAAAAATATTAATTATTAATTTGTTTGCTTCCTATATTTGCTTCCTTTATGGTACAAGGTTATGTCAAATGTGCTGTTTTATTTTGTACTTAATGATATAAAATGCTCCCCAGTTAATATGTTGTAAAATCCACAATATTTCAACAATATTATTTCTGAATGTTCTTGAGTTTTTATAACTGAAGTATTATGCTATTACCATTTTTGTATCTTATTTTTTTTTCAACCACTTATTCCAGCATTTGGAGCAAATTCTTTTATCTTTGTTGATATGTTTCCTTTACTTTGTGCAAATGTCAACTTAATTCCAAATTTATACATCTCATTTGAGCAGAAGTTATAATTTCCTAAGAAATGGTAATCAGCAAAATGTTTTAGCCAGTCTCTAATCTATCACGTGTGAATAAGTACATGAATGTGTACTTCAAAAATAGAATCAAAAGATAATACTAATCTTTCCGTGAACTTTATGAAGACCTCGTGTGTGTGCATTTGTGTGTGTTTGTGCCTGTATACATGCATATACACTCGTATATTTAAAGCTTACGGACTTATTTAAAATAAAATCTGATAAAGCTACTGATCCCTGCTATGCCAAGCTGCAAAACAGCAATATCGCTCTCATTGGGGATACAAGGAGCCATTGAATTTCATGTGTGAACTCTCTAGACATCCAGGGGCAAACCAAAAATCTTTAATCTAGGAACTGGAGCCCATAAAATAGATTTGAATTTCTCACTAGCTGACTCAAGCCTCATCATCTAATCTGAAATAAACACAGGCAAATTTTATCTTCTGTACACACCTACTCATTGCCTAGGCATTGACATTATCCCAATCCCCCATATTGTTTTCCTACAATATGTAATTTAAAAACAAAATAGGTATTAAAACTGGTGTATGTTTGTAAGGTGTGTTTGTTTCAATCTTACTGGTCATCTTGAAGCTAACTTCCTGTTGCTTTGCCTATGATATCTGATGATGTTGCTGTTTTTGCACTTGGTTTTGTTGTTAACTGGGAGTTGTGATTGAGTTAGCCAAATCCAAATTCGTTTTCCAGTTTTCTCATTATCCTTCAGCATAGAAAAGATAGAGAGCCTTTTTTGTATCTTTCGTGTATTATGACATGTGTATTTTATAATTTTCTATTTTATTCACATAATGTTACTGGTCAGAATGCTTATATGTCCATTGTGATGTAACTGGTTGTCTTTAAATTTACTGCATTATTCCATTGACAACACATTTTTAAAGTCTCTTTATACAATTTAAAGATAAAGTTTACATTTCAACTCAAGATCTTATTTTGAAAAATGATTCTATACTCTAAATAATTATAGAACTAAATATTTTCATTTCCAAAGCACCTTGTTTACTCCATTGCACAGATCCATGGTAAAACATGTCTCTTTATCACTTGAATTTTAGTACCTACTATTATTTATTCAATTCTGGGAATATACAGAGAGTGATTTTAAATATGTTTATATGCATGTAATTTTTTTACTTCAATTTTTGATTTATCTTTCAAAAAATAGTTTGGTTGGAAATATTTTCAGTTCTTGTTCTTTAATTCCATATTATTTATTAACATTATACTACTAAATAAAAAAATTCTCATTTGAAAATTTAAGGGGCAATTATTATTTTTAAATGTAAATATTTCTGAGTTTTTAAAAAAGCTATAAAATAAGATTTTTTTTTTTTTGCAATTGTTGCCATGTTTCAGTTTTACAAGAAACACATAAAGGAGTTAACTTCTTACAATAGTTTTCTTCTTTCTAAATAAAATTCATTATATGCTTAGCCCATATTGTCTTTAATAGAGCTCTGTGAAACAAGCAGGAATTTTTTTGTTTGTCACCTTTTATTGGGTATACAGTATTAGAAGTCATTTAAGTAGGAATATTGGCAGATTTTTGAATTGAGAAGAGGGTTTGTTTACTTCTCTGTTGACTGAAATATTTCCTTTTCCTGTGTGATTATATAAATTACATATGTGTGTATAATCTGCAACTTTTTTCCCTTGCTATCATTTCAGATATTCTATATTTGATAATATGTCTGACTTAGCCCTGTTTTGTTTTCTTTTGTAGGAGGCATTTTGGTAGGTTACTTAAAGAATTCATATATTACTCTACAGCAAACATCCTTGGATCTACCACCTAGGTCAAGAAGCAGAATGTGCCACCCAGTCCAGAATCTATTTTGCTTTTCCCATATTTCTTTCTCTCCAGTAAAAATTATCAAGAATTTCATACAAAGCTATCATTTGCATTTTTAGAGCTTTTATTATGCAGATGACAAAATTATGTTTTATATTTTTGCCATTTTTTTAAAAAAGTGGGCATACTAAGTTCCTTTTAATCTATAGTCCTCTAGTTTCCTACTTTTTTCTTAAAATCAATCTTTTAAATGAATTGGGGCCAACTGAACCATAGTATTCCCCACATTCTGAGGTATGCTGATTCCATTTATTGGTACAGCTCAACGTGCTCTTTTGTTCTCTGTATCTCCTGCAAATTGGCACCTGTAACCAGAGACTGAATCAGTCTTAGATTTTATCCCCCATGGCAACACTCAAACACTCAGACTTTTAGTGGTATATGGAACCTACTATATACTATAGGTGATATATGGTAGGACTGCAAGGGACAAATAATGTCTAGTTATCTCTAATTTGCGATGTTAGGAGCTATTGATGCTTAATACCAATATCAGTTTATTTAGTTTATATCTATTTAATCAATTTACTGTGGTAGTATTCTAATCCTCTGATTTCTGTTTTTACTTTTTCGGTGAGATTCTATTATAAAGAGATAGCACCTCTTATTTATAATTTGGTTCCATGTATTATCTCACAGAGTTCTTATAGGAAAGTCAGGGCAAATGTTGGACTTTAACTCTATTAGTTTACAACACACTGATTTGCTATTATTCTCTAAAGGTGACTAAATCATTGAAAAAATCCTCATAAGCTTATTAATTTAAATTTATTTTATGTGTTTTAATCCATTGCAACTATTGTCATACTTAAACCTCAAAGTGTCACATCTTTGACTAGGGAAAATCTCCTGAGTCCCTTCAATATATCCCTAGATGTCTGTGAAACATTCCTTGAAATATATTACAGGGTGTTTCAGTATTACCTTGTGTATTTTCTTCTCAGTACCTGGAGTCTGCTTTCTCCACGACTGCTGAAGTCTTCTAGTGAGGAATAGCATTTCAAGACCACACTCTGGGTGTGGATGTTCAGTGTTACTGGATGTGTGATCAAAAATGATCACCATTAGATCTTTTTAAGACAACTCTCATGAATTCATATTGGTACTTTCAACTCAACTACAAAACAACAGGGGTTTCACTGGAACCTATTCCTAGTGCATTTGTGTTTTCTTTCACATCATCATTGCCAGTTCTCAAGGATACTGGGGATGATAAAATTATATCATTCCATAATTACATCCTATGTTTTTCTCCATTTTAATGCTTTATTTAATCAGAGGTCTTAGGTTTTGTGTGAAAGTCTCTCTAATTCATTTTGGTTGTTTGAATTTTATTACCTGTTAGATTCCTGAGGAGAGGTTTATATGAACAATAAAAGTTTGTTCTCTGTTACTCGAAACTCAGTTTTGATGAATATGTAATCTTTGACTTACATATTTGTTGTAGCAAAAAGTATTGCTATGGATAGTTTTGATGATAATCTAATTTTTTTCTTTCTTTTGTAAGAGACATGATCTTTCTTCTTTTTGATGTCCAATTATTTTTTTGAACTACTGAAATACTAGATTTCAGAACCAATATTCTCAGGTTTTCGGTGTGCAATTTTAATAGTATTTTCCAATTTTACAGGTATTTCCTTGAATTATATTATTTAGTATCTCTTCAACTCTCTTTAAACCTCTTCTTCAGGAAAACCTCTTATCTGTATATTACAGATAAACTAGATGATAGTTGCTTACCATCTTTAATATTCATCTCTTCTCAACTTATTTATATCTTATTCATTTAATTTTTTAAGAAAGTATTTATTGCTTTACCTTTCAAATTAAAGGTCTATTACCTATTTAAAATATATTTTGTGTACGTTTTTTGTGTAGCGTAATGTAGAAGCCAAGGTTATTTTTTCTATATATGAATGATCGACAACATGGATGAATTTTAAAAACATAAAATTGAGTTAAAAAAGCCGGACAAGATTCATACTATATAATTACACTTACATAAAGTACAAAACAAATTTATGCTGTTAAAATTGACACAATGGTTATCCTTGAGGGTTAGTTACCAAGTGTGCAAAAGTATTATCTGAATACTTTTAGAGTTATTTGTGGTTTGAGTGCTGCTTACTTGAGTCTGCTAATTTTTAAAATTAATCAAATTTAAATGTATGATTTTACACTTTAATAAATAAATTTCATAGTATGGTTATTTAATTTTACACATTAACATTGTGCAAAGTGCAGTATCCTACTCTACCACTAATAACCCTTTCACTGAATGCCTGGTGCTAGTTCTGCTAGTACATCTACAGATTTCTTCTGATTCATGTTAATTTTGTGTATCTTTTCCTATGTTTTTACTTTCACCTGTTTTTATACTTGCATTTGAAGTATATGTCTCATAAGCATATTGTATATTTTAATCAAGTAGGGCTATTTTGCTTTTGCTTGGAGTAATTAGTCCATGAATATCAGCATATTCATTGATTTGATATTTGGTTTGTATCTACTGATTTAATATTTGTGTTCTTCTTGAATGACCTATTTAATGTTCCCCCTGTGCCTTGCTTTTTTTTCTTTTTGAATTAAGAATTATAATTGTCCATATTCTAAAATGGTTTAATGATTCATCCTAGTCAGTCCTTCTCCTGAATAAGCAATGAGCATGGTGACCACAGAGAGACAGTTCCTTGTGCTTGAAGGATGAATTTAGATGATCAGTTCTTTTCTGAGCTGAAAGGGCGACTCCATCCCATCCAGTGACTTTCTTTTTTTTCTTACTCTATATTCAATATCTGATTGCAATCACTTTTTAATTTTTTTCAACTTTTATCTAATGTCATTTTATGCTCTATTAATTAGCTTTTGTATAATTTTAACTGTTTCTGTAATGATACTTGATTTCTAATTTTTTCTGTGTTCTCTCACCTAATTGTGTTATTCTAGTTCTGATTCAAGTTGTTTTTTCATGCATTTCTTTTTCACTTTCTTAATGTCTTCTAGAAGTTTTGAAATACTAGGTTATTGAGAAAAAAACTATCAGTGTTGATACCTGGAGTGACGCTTTTCTGTTCTCTATTCTTTCTTGTATTTTAATACTAACTCTGGGATCTGAACTTAATAATATCCTATTGTCGATTTTTATATCAAATTAGTTTTCCTGAACTTGAAAAGTGTTCAGAAGAGTTTTATAACCCCTAAGAGTTCCCTCTTCTGTTGTTTGCAAGCAGTGCTCAAAAATATTGCCACCTTTTGTTTTCTGGGATTTCCTGGCTTTGTTATCCTCTCCAACTCTGGTCTACAGCCTTCTCTTTTCTCTATTTCTGGTGTACCTTCCCTAGTCACCTTGACTGTATTCCCAGAGGTATCTGGCTAGGGGAACTCTGACAGGTAAGAATGAAGCAGGATGAATGTTCATCTTCAGCCCTTCTTACCACAGGCCCTTTCAGTCACTCACTACTGGAGAAGGTAAAACCCATCCCTGTTTCAGCTGCTGTTCTCCAAGATGCTTTTGCTGAGGATATCTGTTGGTTACGTCAAATTCTTTTCTCAGATCTGTCAGCTTCTATTTCCTCCTGTGCAAATGTCGAAAGCAGGATCTACTACATAATTTGTGAGGCCTGGTACAAAAATATAAAATAAAAAATGTTCAGCCCCTTACTCAAAAATAATAAAGAATTTGAAGATAATGAAACAGAGTATTAAGCCAACTCTAGGGCCTTTCCAACCAACAAGTAACATGCCCATGAAGCAATTTCTGGCTAAGAACACACAAATCTAGTGGCTGTTGTTGGTTTGTCTGCTCTCACAGATAGTTTGTTTTTCAGGTATATCCACCTGGATTTAGTTTTGCTGTGCACTTTTTCTTTTTTAATGTAAAAATTAACATAAGTGGAAAAACTACGCTCTTTCTACTATTGCCATCTTCTCAAGCAATTTCCACTAAAATAAATAAATAAATAAATAAATCAAAACTACTAAAAAGATTCACTGAGTATTAAAGTCCTATTTAGTTTAAAAATAGTAAAATAAAAATAAATATAATTTAAATTATCATATTTTAATATTATTCTTTTTAAAAAAATGTTTGCATTTTCTTTATCTTTTGAAAAAATTAATCCATTATTTTAATTATGATTGCCTCTAATAATGGAAGTATTTCAGTTGAGACTAATATATTCCATAGCTGTGTAATTGCATTTTAATAGTTAAAATATTTAGTGTACTATTTAGCATAAAACATCAAATTTTCAGTAGCATAAAAAAATAAAATGTTATTTCTTGCTAAGATAATGGTTGAATAACTTTGATTTGCTCAGCAGGTCAAGAAGCTATAGTCAATGGAAACCCTGAGAAGCCCTGGCTGATAGAGCATCTGCCTTCTCCAGTAAGTGTTTTAGAAAATTGTCCTGGAAGGCTATCATGCCAGAAAAGGAAAGAACATAAAAAACTGAATATCAAATCTATGTGTCTGATCAGCCAGTGACACTCATTATTTTTGTTACATTCCATTGGTATAACTCAGCCACGTGGACAAAACCAAGACAGTCTTGGAAATTATGTCCAACTGCATGCCAAAGAAGAAAAAGAGATAGATTTGATGAACAGTCAATTTATTAATTTTCTAGGACTGCCATAACAAATTAACACAAACTGAGAGGCTTAAAAAACAAAACAAAACAAATAACATAAATTTATTCTCTCACAGTTCCGAAGGCTAGATATTTGAAATCAAAGAGTCATCAGTGCCACTCTCATTCCAAAGATTTTCTGGGGAAAATCCTTTCCTGCCTCTTCTAGCTTCTGTTGGTTGCTTTGGGATTTCATGGTTTGTGACAGCATAACTCTAATCCCTGCCTCTATCTTCACATGGCTTTCTCTCTGAGACTCTCTGTGTCCTTGTGTCACTAAATCTCTTTCTCCTTATATGTCATTGGAATCAGGGTCCATCCTAATCCGGTATAATCTCATCTTGACTAGACCTGCAAAATTCCTATTTCCAAACAAGGGCACATCCATAATTACAGGAGATTAGGAATTCAATATTATCTTTTAGGGAAACACAATTAAACTCATACCAGTAAGATAATCTCTGCCACATTTAATTGTGACTTCAGCTTTGAGATTCTTTCTCATGAATAAAAGAAACTTCAATTCAAAGAGAGAAACCATAGATATTATTTGAATAATAGCATAAAAATGTTATTAGTTGCAAATATTCTCTTCAATATACTGGAGCTCCAATTTTAACTTTATATAAAGACCATATTGTCACATTTTGAGCTAATGATGTCCAGAGAGAATGTGATAAGTTCTTTTCCTTGTTACACTGATGTTCTGCCCAGCAAATATGAATATTTTCAAAAGTTGAAATTTAAAAAAGAAATCAATAGAAGCAGTATATTTTTTGCTGATAAAATAATGACATCACCAAATTATATCTTAATGCCTGGCATTACACTTCTGAGTTGAATACTTTGAGATTGGACAAGGAAATTATTAATAAAATTTCTGATAGACTACAGACAAGATTTAGGCTGGATATTTAAAGAATAGCTACTGAAAATGATTCCACTTGGCAGCTGCTCACCAGGTAATGATTTTTCCTTGTCTGAGAATAAACCCTTAATAATGTGACAATGTATGTATGTATGTATGTAGCTTTTACTACCTTCTGGATTAACTGGGTTAACCTTTTGCCACTACTTACCAAACAAAATGCATAATGTTTCTTTCTTGCTAGTCAGTTTTAAGACAGTTATCAATTGAAGAATAGAGCAGAAGTATGGATATATATGAAGACTTTCCAAGTAAGACATAGACAGAGTAACATTTAAGAAAATCAACTTCCAAAACCTCAATTTCTATATATTTTATATATTAAATGTTACATCTTAAAATTGGTATGCCAGAGAATGGATTATTGCTTAAAGCAGTATGCTAGCTCTTTCCCCCCTTCGTTTTCTACATATAAGCATCTCCTATTTTCCAAAACAAAATTCTCAACTAGTCCAAATCTCTCTGAAGTGCATTGTACCTGTTGGAGGGCAAACAAAGAACGTTTTGATACAAGTTCTCATGTTTAAAAAGTAACAATGTTAATTGACTGGGTAAACACACCTATTTGCATTTCATGTGTTTTCCAGTTTTTTGCACTCAAAAATCCTGCAGGAGGATATAATTAAGTTGGAAATTGAAGGATAATTTTTAAAAAGCATATTTTACTACATGATATTTACCTGGAATTTGAGAGGAGTTCAAAGAAACAATTGTCATTGTTATAACAAAACTTCCATTCTCATTTGATCAAAGGTTTTCAGCATTTACATCTATTAGGACTGAAAGTGAAAAATTAAATTTTTAGTGAAAACTGTCACGTTCTGAAATTTAATGACTAATATTGAGAGTTTAAAATTACAAAATATGGAAATTAATAAGCTAAACCTGATAATTCCACATAATGAGGGTGTAGGTTGCAATTAAGAAATAAGAATGTTTGTTTTTTATTTTTATTTGACAGACTGCACCAATATAACCTAATCTGGATTTGTCACTTGTAAAGTTAAAATGACACTGATATTGGTGAAAATGAACATCAGTGAAAGTAAACATCAGTGGAAATGGCTTAGTGAGAAACTCCACCCCTCACAACCCACCCCCATTAAAAGTAACGTAAAAAAAAAAAAAAAATTGGTGCAAAACTATTGGAGACACTTTTTCAGAGCTCTGAAAACTATCCAATAGTGTGCAGCATCCATAGGAATACTTATTCAAGAAAAACAGTTGAATATTGATAAAAAAGAAAAACCAAACAAAGAATACAGCAAGTTTTGTGGTGTTTTAACTTATCATCATCCCATTTCCACTCCCCAGCTCAGTGGTGACCTCAGAAGCAGCAGCCTGCATTTCCAGCAACACAGTACCAGCAGGAACATAATGAACCTCATTTTCAAAGAACTGTAATTTTTGTTTTGACCTGTGTAGTGACTCCCAGAAAGACTGGTTCAAAAAGAACGCCTTTATCTTGCCTAAGTGGAATTTTCCCAGTGTTAAAGGTGCTACCAAAGGGGTGTTCAAAGAAAACAAGTATAGGTAAATGTTTTAGTCAGTGCTGTCTGATGCAGAGGATGACAGCTGGGGACAATGACAGACTAAACAATGCTTGTAAAGAAACGCTGGGAAATGAGATGCTTCTGAGAATAAGGGCTCTGAAAAGATCTGATTTATGCCTAAGAATTTATAAGGCTTGGAACATGCCCAGGATTGTGCCATGCTGAGAAAAGACCCAAGGAATCCCTGATCTCTAACTTCCATCTGACGTTGAGGCTATGTGAAAGCAGGAACTGCAGCTAAGGCTGAGCTGTACACTTCCAGGCTTCATGCTGAAGGTATGCCCAACGCACACAGAGCGCCGCTCTGCAGAGGCTGGGAGGTTTTTATGTACCCAGCACACAAGGAAAATTTCCATCCAATCATTAGAAGACTGCTAAGCTAATGGAAGCAAGATTTCTCTAGGCACATGCAACCAAGATTACATCTCAGGCCAGTAGGCCGTGGGATGATGTATTAAATGTGCAGAAAGAAAAAAAAACACCAAAAACTGTAAACAAATAATTCTATATCTGGCAAAAACTACCCTTCAAAAATGGAGGAGAGAATGTTCTTCTTTTTGAATGTGGGTGGAACCTGTGAATATCATGAGATATTACTCTTGTGATTAGGTTATACTATGAGGCATGGTTGACTTTAACAAAGGAAGATTATTGGGGTGTGCCTACACAATCATGTGAGCACTTTAAGAGCAAAGACTTGTCTGGCTGGTTGTAGAAGGGAAATTAGAGAAATTCAAAGGATGAGTGTGGTTTTTGGAAGTCATGTTTCCATTGTTGAGAAGAGGGAGGTTACATGGTTAGGACATGAAAACAGCTCCTAGAAGTCAACAGTGCTTCCTGAACAAGAACTAGCTACAAAACAGGCACCACAGTCCTAGAGCTACAGGGACCTGAATTCTCCCAACAACTCAAATGAACTTAAAAGTGGTTCACTCCAGGGTAGAACCTCTAGATGATGATACAACCAGCCAATATATTGATTTCAGCATTATGAGTCCCTGAGAAGAGGACTCAGTTAAAACATGCCAAACTCCTGACACAAGGAAAATGTGAGATAATAAATTTGTGTTATTTTGAGATGCTACGTTTCTAGTATTTGTTAAACAGCAATACAAAACTAACACAGGCTCTGTTATTTCCTCTTCTTTTAATTAGGTAATTGTAATTGATACGGCCAATAACTCTCTGAACTCCATGACATATACTGACTCCTCCTGTGATGCCCTGACCCAAGCATGGACAGAAGACCCTTCCTGAGTCTTACTAATATTAAGACTTCTTGGAAAAACCTATATCTGGGGAAAAGACTGTTAATTATTACCAATATCCTTCCTAATAATACTATCATTTTTAGTTGGGCAAGTGACAGCAAGAAATAGAAACTCTATTCTCACAGCCAGATGTGGCCAGGTGAGTTATAAACAGAAGGATTATGTGGCAACTTCCAAAAGCATTTGTTGATATATATCCTTTGCTGTTCTGTTTCTCCAAACTGCTGCCTGGAAATTAGAAGATAACTTGTACCAAAGGACAAGGCCACAGTCTAAGGACAGTGGCTGGTGAACTGGACCTCAGACATTTGTAGAGAAAAATTAACCCACTTTTTTTAAAAAATAAAGAAGTTAAGACATCCCCAAATAAACAAAAACTGAGATAGTTTATCACTAGAAGACCTACTACAAGAATTACTAAAGGGAGTTATATAGACTGAAATTTGTTAACTTTATTCTAAATGAAATAAGACAGATACAAAAGGTTATACATTGCGTCATTTCATTGATATGAAATTTTAGGACTACGCAAATCCATAAACACAGAAAGTATTTTATTGGTTGCCAAAGGATAAAGTAAGGGGAAATTGACAGTACAGAACTTCTTTCAGGGGTGATGATTTGTTCTAGAATTAGATAGTGATTAAATTGTGAATATATAAAAACACTGAATTGTATAATTTAAAATGTATAAAATGGTGAATTCTATGTTATGTATATTTTTAATGAAAATTAAAAACTAATAATATTAACTTCCTTACCTATATCCATCTCTGTGTGTGATGTGTATATAAAGATAATACATATAAATCATTAATAATGAGAATCATTAATGTCCAAAATACCATATCTTTAACTGATAACTGTAGAATTTTCTGTACTGTGGGGATACCTGTGGTGGAGACCTTTCCTTCTTTCCTGTAGCTTTATTTCTTCCTCAACTTAAAGCAATTCATGAATGAGCACAAAAGAAAAAAAAAAAAAAAAAGGAGACATTTGATGTTATTATATTCCTCATCAATTGAAAATACACTGTCTATTGCTTTTTATGTGCCAGGAATTATTTTAGGACATTGGGATTCATCAACGAACAGTCACAGATACTTGTTCTCAATGATCTTATAAAAGAAAAAGAAAACCAATAAATAATAATATGATATAAGTAACATAGGATACAGGATGAAATAAGCTGATAATTGCTATGAAATAAAAGAAAAAAATAATATAGATTTAAGAGACTGGGAAAACTCTCAAAATATCTTCTTCTGATATACCTTATATTCCCTCCCCACCGAGTCTTTACTTAAGATCCTCGACACCAATATCTAAGTCCTAGTAAACCAAGTTTGAAATGTTGATGTCAGTATTGATTCTTCACTGTCTCTTTGCACCCAAAGTACTCACTCCACCCTCCAAACTGTGTGCATAAATACCTCTTTCCTCTTTGCATTACTACCTTGGTCAGGTACTGAATATTTGCAAGAACATCCTAATATGTCTCTCTGCACCTCCAGTCTCTCTGCTTTTGTTCCTCAGTCTATCTTGCAGTCAGAGTAAATAAAAACACAAATTTCATCTAAATGTCTCTCTCTACTCAGTTTAAAAGCATCCAGTGGCTCTATATTGCTCAGATCAAGTTTGAAATGGCTTCACAAGGCTTTTGGGATTGTTCCTTGTTGTTAGTCTTGCTTGTTATGAATTATGCTATCAATCTTTTGACTGAACGTATTGTAGAATCCTACTTACATTTTTATATTATTCTCTGTGTTATATACCTAAGAGCTGAATTCCTGGGTCATAATGTTTGCCTATATGCAATGGTTTTCCAAAGTGGGTAAACAAGTCCATACGACAGATCACAATGAGTGAAAGATCTCATCATATTTTGGTATTTCTACAAGAATTATTTTTAGCAGTCATAATTTTTCATAGTCTTGTGGATTTTTAATATTATTACTTTGTGTTTATTTGACTGATTTATTGAGATATAATTTACATATCATACAATTAAGCCATTTAAAGAATACAGTTCAATAGTCATATTTCAACCATCAACAGATATGTTCAACCATCACCACAATTTCAGAACATCTTCTTTACTTCAAAAAGAAACTCACGACCCTTTAGCTGTCACACTCCTAATCCCTCCCAAACCCCTCAACTCAGCCCTAAGCAGCTACTAACCTAATTTTTCTTTTCTGAACTTTTACGTGAATGGAATCATATGATATGTGGACTTTTGTGACTGGCTTCTTAAACACAGAATATTTTCAAAGTTGATCTATATTGGAGCATGTTTTAGGACTTAATTCCTTTTGATAACCAAATAATATTTTATTGTATGGACCTACCACATTTTGTTTATACATTCATCCACTGATAGACATTTGCACTGTTTCCACCTCTTGAATAGTATGAATAATGCTGCTTTAAACATCCATGAACAAGTTTTTGTAAGAATATATGATTTAATATCTCTTGGTTATATATCTACAAGTGAAATCACCAGATGCTAAGGTAAATCTATGTTTTATTGTTTGAGGATTTTCCAGACATTTTACTAATGTGGCTGCACCTTTTTTTTTATCCCCACTAACAATGTATGAGAATTCCAATTTCTCCACATTCTCACCAACACTTGTTATTATCTTACTTTTTGATTCTCATCATAACACTGGGTACAGAATAGCTACTCATTAGGGTTTTGATTTGCATATCCCTAATGACTAATGATGTTTAGCATCTTTTTATGTGTTTATTGGCCATGTTTTTTTCTTCCTTGGAGAAATATCAATTCAGTCCTTTGACTAATTTTTAGTTATTTTTTTCTTCTGAGTTGAAAGCATTCTTTACATATATTAGATGCAAGTTCCTCATCAGATATATAATTTGCAAACATTTTCTCATGTGTATTTCTTTTTATTTTTCTTGATAGTGTCTTTTGAAGTAGAAGCATTTTTAAATGTGGTGAAGTCCTATTTAATTTTTCTTTCCTTTTTACTGTTTTTTTTTTTTTTTTTTTTTTTTTTTGTCTTTTTCGTGACCGGTACACAGCCAGTGAGTGCACCGGCCATTCCTATATAGGATCCGAACCCGCGGTGGGAGCATCGCTGCACTCCCAGCGCCGCACTCTCCCGAGTGCGCCACGGGGTCGGCCCTCTTTTTACTGTTTTTAATGTCATATCTAGCAATCAACTTTCTTTTCAGGGAAAAATGTATAAAAGTAAACCAGGTAAGGTCCACTTGGTTAATAGATGTCTTAGGTATTTTATATTTCATTACTACTTAGGATAAACTGTAAAATGCATTCTAAATATGTAATAAAAACATATTTCCTTTTTTTTCCTGTCATTGTATAATGACCCTAGGCTGTAAGAAAAATGACAGCCACATCTGCTCTAGGCAGGCAGAATAGTGCAGTGGTTGGAAACATCAGACAGCATTCTGAGTTTAAAAAGTTTCAAATGCTGCTTCTGCAAACTACTTAATCTGAGTCTCAGTTTTCCTATGTGTAAAATGGAGATAAAAATATTAAGCAACATAAAACTCAACAGAGATCTTGACATGCAGCACCTGCTCAATAAGTCATCCTCCTCATCATCATAATCACCACCACCATCGCCATCATCTGCTTCTACAGGAATTAATAAAATATAAAGCCATAACACAAAAACAAGCTATTCAATTTTTAAAATTTATATGCCAGAAACAAGGAGTCAAGTGTTTCAGTAAAATCTAAGTGTTGGCAGTACTTTAATAAAAACACTTTCTGTAATGTTATTCTATGTAACTTTCTGTAATACTATATCAAGTACATAAAAAGAACAAAGTCATCTTTCAAGCTTGGATTCCTAATCTTTACACATTTTACGTTAGATTTGCAGGTTATGCTTTCTCAGTCAGTGTCTTGGCAAACTTTCATTACCTTTACAAACCTTCCCATGATAATATATATTAAAATTACTTATAAAATATAAAATACTATTCTAATTTTGTTATTTATATCACAATTTCATGTATATTTCCCAATCTCTTCTACCTGCCTTCATAGCTTCTGCTTTTTATCTCATGAATTTGTGCTTATCAACACACAAAATGTCATGTTTTTTACTCCAAGTACAATTTTGAAATACAAAAGGTTAGATCCAGACTTTCTTCTTTATACAGTTGTTTTTAAATTACATGCTACTTCAAGAAGGTCATAGAAAATAGAATTAAAAGATAATGCCATCTTTCCACAAACATTTTAAAGTACTCTCATACAGGTCATATATCAATTATAAATTACTCTGTAGCATGATGAACTAATAATTAACATTTATCTCTTCTTTACATCTAGAAAAAAAAAAAAACCAAAATAAGTCCTTTACTATGCAACTTAACATAAATATGAAATCCACAGAAGTAAACTGGTCTAAGCACCAAGATAATATGATTTAAGTTGTTAAGTTTTGGTGAAATCTATTTATTCCCGAGCATAATTAAAGTAATATGAATTCATGTTTTGAGTTTATTTTTTGAAGAAAAATATGGAACATTTAATGATTCTGAAAAAATTATTCTTTTATGAATAGAAGACATGAATCCACTCCTCTATAAAGAAATATGTTTTTGAGCACGACTCTGTACTACTGGCTATTACTATAATATTGTTATAATTTTACTAGATTTTATAAAGATTCAATCTAATAAAATGCTACATAGCTTTTTTGGAAAACTTAGGAGTACTGTCACATCTCATATTTTCAAAGGCAAGAACATCCAACACATCTCTTGGAAAAGAGAATGCAACTATACGCAGTATCTTAGGCAGATGTTTAAGATTTTTTTGGAAATTTATAATCACAAGAGACTTATCCTTTGGGTACTGGGAAAAGTAAGTTGAAGATTTGTTATTTGATTTCCTCGAAAACTTCCTTTTATGAGGCACTACTACACACCTATGAGAATACATAAAATTAAAAAAAAAACAACAAGAACAAAAAAAGCAATTGCAGTTGCTGCTGAGGATGCAGAGCAACAGGAACTCTCACTCATTGCTGTGGGAATACAAACTGTTACAGTCACTTTAGTAGACAGGCAGCTTGGCAGTTTCTGACATGGCTAAGCATAGTCTTACCTTAAAAATCTAGCAATCATGCTCCTAGGTATTTACCCAGTGTATTAGTCTGTTTTGTGTTGCTATAACAGAATACCTGAGACTGGGTAATTTGTAAAGAACAGAGGTTTATTTGGCTTATGATTCTGGGACAGCTGCATCTGGTATAGGGCTCAGGCTGCTTCCACTTATGGCAGAAAGCATCAGGCAGCCGGCAGATACAAGCAGGTCACATGGTGAGAGGAAGCAGGAGAGAGCAGAGAGAGAGCACAGAGAGCGAAAGACAGATCTCCTCTTCTTTTAAAGCCCTCAGAACCATGCCCCTGACCACCGTTCTTAATCCATTCACTATGGCAGGGTCTTACAATCCAATCACCTCTTTAAGGCTCCATCTTTCAATTACCATAATAGGATTTCCCAGCTTCTTAACAGTCACAGTGGGGCTAAGTTTCTAATACATAAAACTTGGGGTACACAATTCAAGTTTCAGGGAGTTTGCGGGGGGACATAATTCAATCCACTACAACCCAGGTAATTGGAAAACTTATCTCTATACAAAAACTGCTAAACATTAATGTTTATGGCAGTTTAATTCATAATCACTCAAAACTGAACAACCAAGATATCCTTAACTAAATGAATAAACAAACTATGGTCCATATATACAATGAACTATTATTCAACAATGAAAAGAAATTAGCCATGAAGCCATAAAAATACATGCATAAATGACTGCATTCATAGTATATCATTACAGTTATATAGCATTCTGGAAAAGGCAAATATGTAAATACGGCAAACTGATTGGCATCCCCATGGTCTATATTGTGTGTGTACGGGGAGGGGTGTTTGACTATGTGAAAAACACTAGATTTTGAGAGTGATGAAACTATTTCATATGGTACAGAAATGATGAATACATTAAACTGTACATTGTTTAAAACACTTTGGATTTTATGGCACAAGGGTGAACTTTAATATATGCAAATTTTAAATGTCACTTAGGAGATCAGGGTATGCTAAGATGGAATGCAGATGGTAACAAAGTAATCTAACTTTATTCTCGATGTGTGAAACAATCTCATTGAAGGAGAAGGAGAAGGGGAGAGGTGCTGAACTAAGTAACTTTTGAAATGGATGTAGACTATAACACGAAAGGTCAAAGGAACTGTGAAAATTATACTCTAGTTGATAATGTTGTTTCCCAAAGGACTACAGTTAACAATTATGATACTGCTATACATGTAAAAAACTAACTAAATAGATTGTGGAGGGTGAGAGCCAATTGCTCAATTTTGCAGCGTAAGGTTATAGATCAGCATAAGGAGGGGGTATAACCCACGTGGTAATGGATTAGAGTTGGGGGACATCAGTATGAATTCATGTTCTGCTTAATGTAGACATCACTTGCTTTGTTCATACAATAATTTTTGTTGTGTTCAGAGGTAAACATAAAGACAAATTTCTTTGACATTATCTTTTCCTAGAATTTAATACACACTTTTCTAAATCTTGCTTTGATCTAGACTTATACAATATGTTGTGAAAATACCCCCAAGTGTCCAAGTGAAAGTAATGACTAGTAATAAACCAGTCTATTTAGTGACTTGGTAATACTTCATAAAATATAAGTAATATATATAACAGCTTTTCTCATATTGATTGTGGAATATACTATAAAGCATATGTACTTCACAGGGCCTGGTTTACTAAAGCCTTGCAGTTTCAAATATTGACCTTGTGGAGGACTGGAAGTTTTCCTCAGGCTATAAATTCTCTGGTGTAAGATACAGATTTGTGGCACAACAAGGTTGCTGGCTCAAGGACAGACTAGTTACTGATTGTTATGTAAAGATACTGAGAAATTGCTGTAAGATCACTTAATTGTTTAAGGGAATGTCATCTGACTCATTTCACTGAAAGTTACCAGTCTATATTGTTAAACTATAACCCCACCTATGTTCTCTTCCTGTAACTTCCTGGTCTGGAAAATAAATGCAGGAAGAGAACCTCAATTTGGGGTTAATTTTCCAAGGACGCTATGCCTCTCTCTTGAGGGTTGGGTTCCAGTGGGCAATTAACCACTTCGGCGTCTCTCACTGGAAGAGATGGGCTTTGAGTAATCCTTTGTGACTCCATCACCCAGGAGAAGAGGGGTGACAAATCCATGGGGGGCGAAGCAACACAAAGCAACAATTGATTCCATTTTTTGCCTTTATGAAAAAATGTTTCAATATATGCTCCTATGTATGTGTTCTGGGTAATTTTTCTTTTACATATTATACCCTATGAAATAACATTGGTGGGTTGTTATAGTATTTATAATTTTAATGCAAGTTACTACATTGCTTTCTAAAATGGCTACTAACTCTTCATACTAACTAAGAAATATATTACAGCACTCTTTTCCCCTTACCTCTGCCAAAAAATAGGTATTATTTGGAAGTATATTATAATTTAATAGTTTTATTATTATTAAGTAGTGTATCATTGTTGCTCTAATTTACATCTCTTATTATCAGTCGATTTGAGTATGGTTCCATGTTTATGTTGACTGTTTGGATTTGCTTTATAGTGAAATTCTCCTCTATGTACCTTTCCCAGTTCTTTATTTGATTTGGCTGTTGTCTTCTTGACAAGATTTATGGGTTATTTGTATAATATGAATGACAACAATTTGTCTTCTCCATCAGAACACAAACTCTGGAATGTATCTCTTGATTTTTTTATGTATACATTGAGTTTCAAATTAGATATATTACTTATTCATATTTGACATCCAAAGTATTTAATATAAGGCCTCTTTCATTGTTTCTCCCACTCTTTTCACTTGTTTTGCAAATGGCAAAGAAAACATCTCCTTTTCCAAGGTTATTTCCAACCAAGGAATAGTACTTTCCACATATCCTGCAAGGTTGACTATTTATTCACTCTAGGGATATATGTAGGGTCAACCAGATGTTGACTCTAATTGAACTTTGTTAGCTAGATTAGGCCATTCTCTGAATCAGAGATAAGAGAAATAATTTTTAAATTGTATCTCTGAGTACTGTTCTCTCCATTTATCACAAAAATGTCTCAGCAAACTGATATTACTCTACCTTCAACCTAGGGAAAGGCTCTCAGGGTCTCACATCAGCACATGAAATTCAAATCTCCTCAGTCAACCTGTTTCTTCATTTTCAAAATGTTAGTTGAATTATCTCAATAGTAATATAAATGTATTAAACAAATATCAATTATCATAAGCTATTTAAAAATGTATTTAAATTACTTTTTCTCAGTCTCTGCAAACATAAATTTGCTAAAATATGCATGGTTATGATTTCTTACAGAAAGACCCATTTAATAGCATTTAGCTATTTATTTTCTATATTTACTCAATAAAATTCAATTTTTTAAAATTCATTTTCATAAATCATTGCAGATGATTATTTAGCCATATATACCTAAAAGTACATAGTTATGTTTCAATAAGAAACATAGGCCCAATGTGAAAATATAGAATGTATTAATATGTCATGAGTGTGATGCCATAAGTAAGATAAAATTGTGTATGAAAAACTGCAATACAAGATGCCCCAATATAAATGGAGAAGTATTATAAATTATATTAATTACACCAAATTTGGAAAAATGGAACTCCATAGACACTAGAAATATCCAATTTCAAACTATAAAGAAAAATACATTTAAACATAAAATGGTATAAGAGTTGCCATATTTAAGATAAAAGCAATATTTTGTGTGGAAAATAACCATGGCCAGGTACCTTAATGTATAAACATAAAATGGATAAGGACATGTAAGTACATATTATGTATATATGTATGTTTTAAAAATTATTTCCTAAATGTAGAAATTTTATAAATAAGGTAGGAAATATAAATGAGTAATTTAAGATTCAAACTAATCATTATAATTTCTTGAATTTTATTAATATACTAATATCAATAACAGACAAAATGTCATTGATGATTTGCTTTCAAGTATATTGGTGTTTTTTATTAAAATACAACAATTTTCTTTTTGATTAAACAGATTTGTCATGAAAGTTAATTTAAGCAAAAATAAGTTCTCATTAAAAAATGTAAAATAATGAATATATGAGTAGATTCAGATATGTAAACATCTAAAAATTTAAAAAAATTCATATTTGAGGAAATTTGAAATAAATGACAGATAACTGTCTTACAAAGCTTCAGGGAATATTTATTTTCAAAGAAAACATATAATATAAAAATTGTATCCAATGTTCTTGTAACCACTTAATAGCTATATATATATAGAAATTTAACATGCTTCATAATTAGCTTTTATATTAAGGTGTTTTTTTTTTCTTTTTAAGTTTATTTACTTACTGATATAATTTTATTACATCGTATGATGTTGTGGAACAACTGCGGGAGACGGGGAAAGAAATAGGGTGGGTGAAGGAGGAAGGAGGAGGGGCAGGGCTGAGTAGCATCAACCCCTCATTCCTGCAAGGGAGACCAAGGGGCTTTCAGTGGTGGCTTGGTCATTGCTGGGCTGGGTACAGATGTCAGGGAAGTGTAGCTGAAGTATGGGACCACTCCCTTTTTCTAAGCAAAAACAACAGATGGCCTAAATGGATAAAAGGTGATGGCCCAAGGGAAGTTAAGGGGGAGGGCTAAGCATAGAGAGGCAAGGCACGTGCACATTTGACCTTTTCAAGGATTGGACTAAGCTTGGAAATCCCCGCCTGCTAAGCATATAAATATGATCTTTTGTGTTACAATAAACGGAACTGCCTGACAGAACCCCCTCTGCCTGTGTATGTGTTTGTTCCCTATCCGGGAGAGCAGCAGCGTGCTCACCCATCTCTTTAAATCTCTTTTTGCCCCGTGTCCTGGGGCGGGGGCGGGGGGGGGGGAGAAAAAGGCAATCCCTGTGGCCCCAACCCTCTAGAGAAAGGAAAAACCTCTTGGGGTCCCGTGCAGCCACCGGAGACACCCAACAGCTGAAGCTCTAACCTCCCACTGCCCAGTCACCTCTCCCAGGGTGATGGTGATGCAAAGGATTACTCAAAGCCCATTTCTTCTGAGCAGTGAGAGACCCTGAAGGGGCTAATTTCCAGGAACCCTCCAGAGAGCAGCATTCCTAGGAAAATTAACACTCTCAGTATTTATTCTCCAGGCCAGAAAGTTACAAAAAAGGAACATAGGTGGTTACCAAAAGAACAGTAAGATGATTGTCATGGCAACAATCATTAGGTTTAGCTGCACCAAAGACATCTGCCCTTGGAGCCAGCAATTTTGCTGTGTTACAATTCTTTATCTACAATGGAGACTTTAGCCAGGGGAAAGTTTTTTGACTTTCACAAGCTTAAGGTTTCTAAGTGTAATTATAAAAAGTTAGGCTATACATGAAACTACAGGGCCTGGGAAGCTAGGCCCTGTGAAATTCACTTTCTTTATTAATGTTAGTACTCTTCACACTGCCCCAGCTTGGGAACACAGGATGCTTCTTGTGGGCTCAGTGGTTGTCATTGGGCTGGTTGCAGGTATCAGGGGGACATGGCTGAGGCCCTTGGCTCCCCACTGCCTTGGCTCAAGAGAGCCTGGGATGCTTCTGCAGTGGCTCAGTGGTCACTGCTTTTCTGGTTGCAGGTGTCAGGGGATATGGCTGAGGCCCAAGGCCCTCCATTGCCCTGGCTCAGGAGTGCCTGGGGCACTTCCTGTGGTGGCTCAGTGGTCATTGCTGGGCTGATTGAAGGTGTTGGGGTGCATGGCTGAGGCCCCTAGCCCTCCCTCCTCCCTGGCTTGGTCATCCAGGGGACTTCCAGTCTTTATAGGTTTAGTAGGTGTTCTTTGGTGATGTGAGTCCTTTACTAATTATTATCAAACTTTGTCTCTGGTCTGTGGGTATTTCATTTTTTCTTCCATTTCTAGGATGGATTATTTGCTGTTCCTACCACTTAAACCCTGCACTGGAAGTAACATGTTATCCTTTGCTTACTTCTAAAATGGAAGGACTTCCTCTGGGGACCAGTACTTGAACTCTGTGGTTGAACTAAATTGTTGCTTTGCTGCTGATTCCATAGGGAAGGCTTTTTGTGCAGCTCAGGTTTTAATGTTTGACTTTATAGGTACTTCCAGGTCTAGTGAGATCCAGTACACCTAGACTGTGTAGAAACTCTGGGCCGGGCCTGAGATTTTTCAGCAAATTGCACTCTCTGCAGTTCTATATTCCTGACCAGTCTCCACTGAGTGCTGCCTGTGCTGATTGCCAGGCAGATCAGCTGTCCTTGGTGTGCCCCAGTGTTCTCCCAGTGGGCCCATCTCCCCCACCACCTGTGTTCCAAACACTTCCCACCGGCCATCTGCCAGCCCCTTGTGATGACTCACCAGCCTCTGAGTGACTCCTTTTTTTCAGTTGTTGTGGCTCCTTCTTCTGTGTGGGTCCACAGGAACCCTGTTAGTAGTCCTGCTGGCGTGGGGGCCAGCAAGGACCTCTTCTCCCCTGCCACCTCCCAGAAACTTCATAGGAAGGGCACAACTGTGGCTTTTGCCAGCTCCTGCTCTATGCGCTCACCAGCTTCAGCTTTGAAGCAGCAAGGGCTCAAAACTGTCAGAGCAGTTCTTTACTTCGCTCGCTGTGGCTTCTTCTGCCTCCATGTGCTCCATAGTCTCTCCTTCTCTTCCCCTATCTCTAGCAGCTCCAATCTGGCTTTCATTGATTTTTAATAGTTGTGAATTGTTTGATTTGTAGGAGAGCGTGATGCTAGGGACCGTCTATTCCACCCTCTTCCCTCTGGCAAAAAGTTATTATATCAAGAGTAAGTATAATTTAGTTGATTTTGGTACGTGGTAAGAGGTATGGATCTAGTTTTATTCTCCTACATATGAATATCCAGTTTTCCCAGCACCATTTGATGAAGTGGCAGTCTCTTCCCCAGTGTTTAGACTTGGAGCCTTTGTTGAAGATCAGGTGACTGTAGGTGTATGGGTTGATTTCTGGATTCTCTGTTCTGTTCTATTGGTCTATTTTTATGCTATGTATCTATTTTTAAGCTAGTCTCATGCTATTTTGGTTACTATAGCTTTGTAGTATAGTTTAAAGTCAGGTAGTGTTATGCCTCCAACTTTATTTTTTTTTCCTCAGGATTGCTTTGGCTATTTGTGGTCTTTTTTTATTCCATATGAAAGTTAGGATTGTGTGTTTTTTTTTGTTTGTTTGTTTTTTTCATTTCTGAGAAAAATACCATTGGAATTTTGATAGGGCTTGTATTGAATCTGTAGATCACTTTGGGTAGTATGGACATTTTCACAATGTTAATTCTTCCAATCCAAGAGCTGGTGAGGTTGCAGAGAAAAAGGAAGCCTAGAAACCATCCTACCCTGTTGCTGGGACTTGCAAAATGGTGCAGCCTTTATGGAAAATGGTATGGACGTTCCTCAAACCACTGCAGGCAGATCTACTATATGACCCAGCTATTCCACTGCTGGATATATACCCAGAGGACTGGAAATCATCATGTCATAGGGACCATTGTACTCCCATGTTTATTGCAATGCTATTCACAATAGCCAAGAGTTGGAACCAGCCCAAATGTCCATCAACAGATGAGGCAATAAGGTAAATGTGGTATATCTAAACAATGGAATACTACTCTGCTATGAAAAAAAAAAAAAAGTGAAATACTACCATTCACAGCAACATGGATGGACTTAGAGAAAAATATATTAAGTGAAACAAGTCAGGCACAGAGAGAGAAGTACTGCATGTTCTCACTTATTTGTGTGAGCTAAAAATCAATCAATCAATCAATCAATATACAAATAAACAGGAAGTGGATGGGAGGAGACACAGCAATCACAATTCCTTGAACTCGTTAAGACAAGTGAACAGATATGATGTTGATGGCTGGGTGGAGAGGATAGAGGGAGGGGAAAAGGAGGAACTGATAAAGGGACATGAAAATCAACTACATTGTATATTGCTAAAGTAAAATAAAAAAGTAAATAAAAATAAAATTTCAATACCACTGTAAAAAAAAGAGTAAGAATAATTTAAAATTTTATCCTGCTTTTTCACAAAACCACAGCATTTTGTTTTTTAAAAAAAACAAACAAAAATATTTTAAAAGTTTTAAATATTTTTTCTTAGATATCTGGACCAAAAATAAAGTAGGGGACATAGGATAAATTTTTACAATAAATGAATGTGCTAATTACCATAACTTGATTATCACACATGTATTGAAATATAGCACTCTGTACTCCATAATATGTATAATTTATATGTGTCAATTAAAAAATAAACTATTAGTTTTAAAAAAAATAAATAAAATAGAGATGCTGAAACAGACTCATGGTAATGACAGTTGAAAATGTATAGTCATATTTAACTTTCAATACATGGATATATTGTTCCATTACATATAAATGCTTTTATATATTATCTATTTTGGAACAATTTTTGAATGTCTATAAGCATATGAGAATCAAGGTTGGTAAATAAGCACACATATTGGTATTGGGCTTACAGAGTATACATACCTAACTTTAATGAGTACCTATTACTCCCTGCCGTAGATTGGATAAATAAAAGAAGCAATTAACAGAGCGTAAAAACAACCAACAGAGTGGGAAAATATATTCGCAAAATACACATCTGACAAAGATATCTTTCTTTGAGAAATGCCTATTCAGGTCCTTTGCCCATTTTTTAATTGGGTTACTTGTTTTTACCTTTTATATATCCCCAAACCTCATTGAATCTTAAATTCCCACTGTAACTGTTGAGGATTGGAAGTCCTATTATGGTACTTGAAAGGTGGAGCCTTAAAGAAGTGATTAAATTTTAGAACAATGTCATAGTGAATGGATTAATAATGGTGGTCAGAGGCATGTTTCTGAGGGCTTTAAAAACAGAGTGCCTGAAGAGCTCGCTCTCTCTCTCTCTCTCTCTCTCTCTCTCTCTCCCTCCCTCCCCTCCACCATTTCTGCCGTGTGAGACCCCTGGGTCACTGTCACCACCACCAAGACCTTCACCAAATGTGTTCCCTGCATGGTGGACTTGCTGGCCTCCGAATCCGTAAGCAATACATTTTTTTCTTTATAAAATACCCAGTTCCCTGTATTTTGCTATAAGCAACAGAAATGGATTAATACACTGCCCTTGTGTTATGTGTGTGTGTATATGTGTGTTTGTGTATATGTGTGTATACATTTACCACAGCTGTCACACATTAATTTAACATATTTATCTTTATTTGGTCAGATGAAGAGGTCTATTGCTCATAGAGTTAAAGTAACTTTCCCAAGGTCAAATCAATTGTAAGACCCAGGGTCAGAATTTAAATCATTCTGCCCAGCTCCAAAATTCCTGTGTTTTTGCATTGCCCAAAACCACAAAAGCTCAGTGAAAAAGAGAATATAAGAAATGTGACTGAAATTGTATTTGGCAGTCTTAAATGCAAGTTTTTCCCCCACTGCACAAAATAGAAAAACTTGCACACAGTCATTCATATATCTTACAGAAAAATCTAGTACTAGAAAACTATTCCTCATTGGTGATGATATATCTATGAGAGATAAATAGCTATTTAAATGAAAGTTTCTATTTATTTTTCTCAAATTTTACCTAAAAAAGATCAATAAATCTTAATACAAGTTTTTGATCTTCTTTCTTCCAAATCTCAAATAGAGATAAAAAACTTTACTACTACAGCACGCTAGCTAAGGCATGTACATTTCTCACATGATGAGTCATTTTAGTCTATATCACTTCTCTTTGTAGGAATCTCCTTCATGGGGAATAAATTAAAGTAACAATATACAGTGTGTGTGTGTGTGTGTGTGTGTGTGTACATACACATGTGTATATGTTTGTGGAAATATTCATGTTTCAATTTTATTTTTTTGATGAACTTTTGGAAGTGCCCCTGTGTGTATAAACACACACACACACACACACACGTTTATTAAAACATACCAACAATTAAATTCAATTGTTAAAACTACCAAACAAAACAGTGACATTACAGTTTTATAGGTATTATTACTTACATTTAGGTTCTGTGATATCTTTTCTTTGGTATCTGTTCAGGAAATTCTCTGTTATATCATATCTTAAAATCTTTGACCTGGAAACCTCAGAGAAGGCATCCAAAGAATAAATCCTTTTGTGCACACATCACTTCAAAGATAAATTCTATCAGGAGAGGATACCTTTCATTTATAAAACTCTCCAGCTCTCCATGTGGGGGATTCTGAAATTTCCACATCCTGAAATGGCTGGAAGAGAAAAAAACTGAAGACTTAACATAGAACACTGGAAATTTGCATAAATGGCAAAATCAGGGGCTTATGTAGTATTAGAATGAAAATCAGAGTGACTTTTCAGAGAGGCTGAAAAATCTGCTCTGATCTCCCATCACCTTTTATCTGGAATATTTCACAGTAACTAGGTCAATTCTGTCTGAAAAATTTCAGTATCTATGTCCTCCATGGCTGTTTTATTATCATCTATAACAAAATTTCATTCCCTATTTACATTTCTCAATTTCCAAACTATTTCTGACAAGTAAGGATGACTAAATAAAACTGAGAAATGCAATTCTTGTGACTTGTTAAAACCACGGTTTGTTTTCTTAGACCATAACTTATGGCAGCTGATTATGAATTATTCTGTTTCATAAAGGTTCATCTTCTATTGTCAAAGCTGAGGGCATAATAATAAGCAACATAATTTTAGAAAAGTAATACTTAGAAGCTGGTAAAATAAAAATTCAGAAATGTAAATCTGAAAGAAATCTTGGAGATATCTATTCATTATTTATATTACAAATAAATAAATCAAGATGCTGGTCCCTCCTGCTTAGTGTCTCACAAATAGAACACAGACTTTGTTATACCAATGCCCTCCTAATTTCTTCTTACATAGCCTGACTGCTAAAATGCAAATTGTATACAAATGATTTGTGAAGGATTTTTTTTGTGAGGGCTTTATTTTTTTTCAACTGAGGCTTTGTTTAGGGATAATGAAAACTATGCTAATGCAAATGTTAATATCATCATTCAACAAACATGCTTCTTTAAATTTTTTTTCGGGAATGTAGGTATGAATACTTCTCAGGTGTTCTTATAGAAAATAACATAGTCCCTTAAGAAGGTAAATTTACAAAGCACCTTAACAATATTTGTGAGTGATGCATTAATTTAAATAATTTAATTGAGGTATGCGATTGTAAAAGATTATTTGAAACAAAATTGTTTCATAATTATTAGAAATTGTAAGTCAGAAGTAATCTACAGTTGAGCCATTTTTTTCTACTAAATCTTTAGTCTCTCTGAAAATCAGTGTACCCAAGAGTTGATAAGAATTAGACTAGTTGACACATGTCTGATATTGTTGAAACTTAGTGCTTTTTTTGGACTCCACAAGAGAAATAACTGAAGAGGATGGAGAATCAATGTGGAGTATTTCAATTCTACTTGTCATTTGAGGATTTATTAGCAGGCTTAGATTACTTCATATTTCAGTTCTCTGGTTTTCCATATTACAGGCAGAAGAAATCAAGAAAGACTTCTCCTTGTATTACTCACATACATTATCAAGGAAAACTCAGAGAATAAGACATCCAAATGAAAAATTAGAAGAAAACACATTTGCAGAAGCTATAAACTGAAGATAAAATACTGATATTTTTGAGAAAATTGAATTGGATCAAATCAACAATAAATTCCCATAATTTCATGGACATATTTTGAATAAGTAAAATAACCATTAATCAACATAGTTCACATGTTGTTATCAACACAAAATGAGCAATGCTGGTGATGTTTAGGTATTAACAGACAATGAGTATTTGTTATATTCTTCCAGGCCACTAACAGAGTAATAAATATTATATGTCCTTGTACAACCTCCTTGCAATAAGCAGACCTCTACAGCATCTGACCTTTTAGAATAATTTATATAGTCTCTATTTTTTGTTTTTCCCATTCCATGCTTCTGGCAAGTGATGATAGGGAGATTTGGGGGGGTGGGGGAGGGAGGTGGATCAGCCATCACTTCTGTACTCTGTTTTTTATCATATAATAGAAGCTTAGTACAGCTACAGATGAAGGCTACACAGCTATAGCTAGCTAGAGGATAAGTTGCAGGGACATATTTGTTTATGATTGTTATTTGATTAGCTACTTTTTTCTGACACTGGTGGATTGTCTTTGATAAATATTTATTTTAAATGCAGTGATAAGTCCTGAAAAATCTGATTTTTATAAAGAAATAATTAAAGGCCTGCAAGAAAACCCTATTGTATTGGAATACACTTTAAGACCAAGTGATTAAGTAAACAAGAAAGAGAATGGCTATTTGGGAAGAAAAGAACCACAAAACTTTTTCACAAGCAGTAGTGGCTAGTTTATCATCATTGGCAAAACACACATATTGTAGTAAGAAAATAATTACATTTCAATGTCATAATACATTTCACAGGGAACACAAAATGGGTTTAAATAGAAATCCCTTGAGGTTTCAAGATGGCGGCGGCTGCGGCGGCTGGCGCGGAGTAGCTGAGGTGGAAAAGGTGGCCACTGGGCCTCAGGCAGTCGGGAAACTTGTGGACCTTCCTCTGGCCATCTCTTAAGGGAGGACTGCTGCTGCTGGCCGGTCGTGGGGGCTCAACGCCACTTTGCCCCCGGCAGGAGAGGCTGCCTCATTTACAGGCAACAGCTTTGAAGTGTGGAGCAGGAAAAGAACTGATTCTTAGCTGCAAAAGCGAGTCTTGAAACAGGGAACACGGCGCCAGGGCTGCTGTGGATGCAGCCAGGATCCCGGAGGCTGGGGCCGCACTGAAGGCGGCCAGCTGCCCTATTCAGGATTCTAGGTTTCAGGCCGGCATTAAAGAAGATTCCTGGGAGCGCCCGAGCGGCGCCGCAACTGAACAGCCCGAGGCGGCAGCGCCGAGAACTGGGAAGGCAACAAACCAGAGACAGAGCGAGCGCCCGACCTGGCACAGCACTGTGAGTGATCCCTGGCACAGCTCTGTTCGGGGGGTGGATGCCCACGCGGCTCCCGCCTGCACCACCAGGCCACTCACTGCCCCGGTGCTGCCTCCATTTTCCCAGGTGCGGGCAGCTCCGCCCTGCTCGGCCATCACTGAGCCCATTTGCTTGGCCTGGCGCGGGGCTTTCCGGACCCTGCGGGCCGGCCTCCTCTCCCACTCCCTCTGCGGTTCTCTGGCGGGGCTGGGGGTGTGGGGTGTCCCGACCAGTGTTGGGAGGGCTAGGAAGTACGGGCGGGCCCACGGGTCACTCCACCACACCCTGGACTCCGGCCCCGGTAAACTTCCTGTTACTGGGAGGCAGATACCATCTCTGCGACCACCAGTTTGGAAAAAAGCCTAACGAATTTCTGGTTGGGAATAGTGTGGCAGGAGAGTTCCCAGGTCCGCCTGAACCTGCCGGAGAACAGGATGCAGGCGGGCACTAGACTCGGTTTATACCGGGGGGATACAAAGGTGAACAAGACCCGAGAAAGATCTACACAGTGCTACAAAGGCACCCAGAGAGACCGGTCGTCTGTGCCTAGCAGAAACCTGGTAGACTTCCTGGGCGAGGCTGTGCTGAGCAGGGTCTTGAAGGCCCAGCTGATAGACGAGGGGTGCAGAAGACACACCCCAGCCCAGCACAGTGTGCACAGAGGGGGGAGACGTGCGGCCAGGGAGGCGGAGACTCGACAGAAACCACACACCCGGTAGGGTCGCCACTGCACGATCTAACAGCCTGGGCCAGAGCACACGGAACGGGGAGAAGTCCTGTACAGAAAGTGAAAGCTCAACAGAGATCACACACCCTGTGGTACGTGATCCACCAGCCCAGCAGAGTACAAGCTGACCAGAAAGGTGGATCCCCGGAGAAGCCCAAGACCCGAGGCAACCACACACACAAGACACTAGAGGCCAACTGAGCAGTCACGGAGGGAGCCATACCAAATTGGCAACCACAGCAACATCCTAGTTATTCATTAGTCTCAAACCGGTGGACTGTGAAACCCCCTGCCACAATGAATAAACACCAAAAAAAAGACACCAGAAATACAAAAAATCAAGAAAGTACACCACCAAAAGTTAATAAATCTCATAATCTAGATCCTATAGAACAAGAAGCCCTTGAAATAACTGACAAGGAATTTCGAGTGATAATTCTAAGGAAACTGAATGAGATACAAGAAAACTCAGCTAGACATCATGATGAAATGAGGAAAAGTATACAGGATCTGAAAGAGGAAATATACAAGGAAATCAATGTCCTGAAAAAAAATGTAGCAGAACTTGCTGAACTGAAGAAGTTATTCAGCGAAATAAAAAACACAACGGAGAGTTTAACCAGCAGGCTTGTCGAAGTTGAAGAGAGAACCTCTGAACTTGAAGATGGGCTGTTTGAAATAACACAAGCAGACAAAAAGAAAGAAAAAAGAATCAAGGACATGGAAGAAAATCTGAGAGAGATATCAGACAACCTCAAGCGTTCAAATATCCGAGTCATGGGTATTCCAGAAGGGGAGGAAAATGGAGATTCCATTGAAAACATATTCAACAAAATAGTGGCAGAAAACTTCCCAGGTATAGGAAAAATCACAGATCTTCAGATCCAGGAAGCTCAACGATCTCCAAACGTATTCAACCCAAAAAGGCCTTCTCCAAGACATGTCATAGTCAAATTGGCAAAACTCAGAGACAAAGAGAGAATCTTAAAAGCTACAAGAGAGAAGCGTCAAATCACCTATAAGGGAGCCCCAATCAGGTTAACATCAGACTTTTCATCACAAACCCTAAAAGCTAGAAAGGAATGGGATGATATTTTCAAAATACTAAAAGACAAAGATTGCCAGCCAAGAATACTCTACCCTGCAAGGCTATCCTTCCGAAATGAGGGGCAAATAGTATATTTCTCCGACAAACAAAAACTGCGGGAGTTCACTACCACAAGACCACCCTTACAAGAAATCTTCAAGGGAGTACTGGGTTTGGTTCCTGAAAAATAACTACCACTGCCATAAAAACCTAAGAAAAATCTAAACCCGCTAGTACAATAAAAATGGCATTCATGAAGAGAAAACAAGCTAACAAAAACACTATCTACAACCTAAGGAACCAACAAACAAAGAAACCAAACAGTAAATCAGAAAGCAAGGAACAAAAGACACCTAAGACAACCAAACAACCAATAAAATGCTAGGAATAAATCAACACCTTTCAATAACAACTCTTAATGTTAAAGGCTTAAATTCCCCAATTAAAAGACACAGACTGGCTGACTGGATCAAAAAGCAGGACCCAACTATATGCTGCCTACAAGAGACCCACCTCACCCATAAAGATTCACACAGACTAAGAGTGAAAGGATGGAAAAAGATTTACCATGCAAAAAGAAAAGAAAAATGAGCTGGAGTGGCTATTCTTATATCTGACAAAATAGACTTTAAACTAAAAACCATAAAAAGAGACAATGAGGGACACTACTTAATGATAAAAGGACTGATCCATCAAGAAGACATAACAATCATAAATATGTACGCACCCAATGTTGGAGCAGCCAGATTTATAAAACAAACTCTATTAGACCTAAAGAAGGAAATAGACACTAATACCATAATAGCAGGGGACCTGAACACTCCACTGTCAATATTAGACAGATCATCTAGGCAAAGAATCAGTAGAGAAACACAAGATCTAAACAAGACTCTAGACCAATTGGAATTGGCAGATATCTACAGAACATTCCACCCAACAACCTCAGAATATTCATTCTTCTCAGCAGCACATGGATCATTCTCCAGGATAGATCACATATTAGGTCACAAATCAAGTCTCAATAAAATCAAAAAAATTGGAATTATCCCATGTATCTTCTCAGACCACAATGGATTAAAACTAGAAATTAATAACAAACAAAACTCTGGAAACTATACAAACACATGGAAATTAAACAGCATTCTACTTAATGACATATGGGTCCAAGAAGAAATCAAGCAGGAAATCAAAAAATTTATTGAAACTAATGAAAACAATGATACATCATACCAAAACCTGTGGGATACTGCAAAAGCAGTATTGAGGGGAAAATTTATTGCATTAAACGCTCACTTCAGAAGAATGGAAAGATGGCAAGTGAACAACCTAACACTTCACCTTAAAGAACTAGAAAAACAAGAACAATCCAATCCTAAAGTTAGCAGACGGAAAGAAATCATTAAGATCAGAGCAGAACTGAATGAAATGGAAAACCAAAAAACAATTCAAAAGATCAACGAATCAAAAAGTTGGTTTTTTGAAAAGATAAATAAAATTGACAAACCATTAGCATGGCTAACTAAAAAAAAAAGAGAGAAGACTCAAATAACAAAAATTAGAAATGAAAAAGGCGATATTACAACTGATTCATCTGAAATACAAGGAATCATTCGAGACTACTATAAACAACTATATGCCAACAAATTGGAAAATCTGGAGGAAATGGATAAATTTCTGGACACACACAAGCTCCCAAAACTGAACCGTGAAGACGTAGAAAATTTGAACAGACCAATAACAATAAAGGAGATTGAAGCTGTTATCAGAAGGCTCCCAACAAAGAAAAGCCCAGGACCAGATGGATTCACAGCAGAATTTTACCAAACATTCAAAGAGGAATTGACACCGATTCTTTACAAACTATTCCAAAAGATTGAAACGGACGCAAATCTCCCAAACTCATTCTATGAAGCAAACATCATCCTGATACCAAAACCAGGTAAAGATATAACCAAAAAAGAAAACTACAGGCCGATATCCTTGATGAATATAGATGCAAAAATCCTCACTAAAATACTAGCAAACAGAATACAGCAACACATACGAAAAATTATTCATCACGATCAAGTGGGATTCATCCCAGGGATGCAAGGTTGGTTCAACATACGCAAATCAATAAATGTGATACACCATATTAATAAACTCAAACACAAGGACCATATGATCATCTCTATAGATGCTGAAAAAGCATTTGATAAAGTTCAGCACTCATTCATGACAAAGACCCTCTATAAGTTAGGTATAGAGGGAAAGTATCTCAACATAAATAAAGCCATATATGCCAAACCCACTGCCAATATCATCCTGAATGGGGAAAAGCTGAAAGCTTTTCCTTTAAGAACAGGCACTAGACAAGGATGCCCACTCTCACCACTCCTATTCAACATAAGGTTGGAAGTACTAGCCAGAGCAATCAGAGAAGAGAAGGAAATAAAGGGCATCCAGATTGGAAAAGATGAAGTCAAACCGTCCCTGTTTGCAGATGACATGATCCTATATATCAAACAGCCTAAAACCTCTACAAAAAAACTGTTGGAATTGATAAATGATTTCAGCACAGTAGCAGGATACAAAATCAACACACAAAAATCAGTAGCATTTCTTTTCTCCAATAGTGAACATGCAGAAGGAGAAATCAAGAAAGCCTGCCCATTTACAATAGCCACCAAAAAAATAAAATACTTAGGAATTGAGTTAACCAAGGAGGTGAAAAATCTCTATAATGAGAACTACAAACCACTGCTGAGAGAAATTAGAGAGGATACAAGAAGATGGAAAGATATCCCATGCTCTTGGATTGGAAGAATCAACATAGTGAAAATGTCCATACTACCCAAAGTGATATACAAATTCAATGCAATCCCCATCAAAATTCCAAAGACATTTTTCTCAGAAATGGAAAAAACTATTCAGACATTTATATGGAACAATAAAAGACCACGAATAGCCAAAGCAATGCTCAGCAAAAAAAATAAAGCTGGAGGCATAACACTACCTGACTTTAAGCTATACTACAAAGCTATAATAACCAAAACAGTATGGTACTGGCATAAAAACAGACACACTGACCAATGGAATAGAATAGAGAATCCAGAAATCAACCCACACACTTACTGCCATCTGATCTTTGACAAAGGCACCAAGCCTATTCACTGGGGAAGGGACTGCCTCTTCAGCAAGTGGTGCTGGGATAACTGGATATCGATATGCAGGAGAATGAAACTAGATCCATACCTCTCACCGTATACTAAAATCAACTCAAAATGGATTAAGGATTTAAATATACACCCTGAGACAATAAAACTTCTTAAAGAAAACACAAGAGAAACACTTCAGGAAATAGGACTGGGCACAGACTTCATGAATACGACCCCAAAAGCACGGGCAACCAAAGGAAAAATAAACAACTGGGATTATATCAAACTAAAAAGCTTCTGCACAGCAAAAGAAACAATTAAAAGAGTTAAAAGACAACCAACAGAGTGGGAGAAAATATTTGCAAAATATACATCTGACAAAGGATTAATATCCAGAATATATAAGGAACTCAAACAACTTTACAAGAAGAAAACAAGCAACCCAATTAAAAAATGGGCAAAAGAGCTAAGTAGGCATTTCTCTAAGGAAGATATCCAAATGTCCAACAGACATATGAAAAAATGCTCAGCATCACTCAGCATCCGGGAAATGCAAATCAAAACCACATTGAGATACCATCTAACCCCAGTTAGGATGGCTAAAATCCAAAAGACTATGAACGATAAATGCTGGCGAGGCTGCGGAGAAAAAGGAACTCTCATACGTTGTTGTTGGGACTGCAAAATGGTGCAGCCTCTATGGAAAATGGTATGGAGGTTCCTTAAACAATTGCAAATAGATCTACCATACGACCCAGCCATCCCACTGTTGGGAATATACCCAGAGGAATGGAAATCATCAAGTCGAAGGTATACCTGTTCCCCAATGTTCATCGCAGCACTCTTTACAATAGCCAAGAGTTGGAACCAGCCCAAATGCCCATCATCAGATGAGTGGATACGGAAAATGTGGTACATCTACACAATGGAATACTACTCAGCTATAAAAACGAATGAAATACTGCCATTTGCAACAACATGGATGGACCTTGAGAGAATTATATTAAGTGAAACAAGTCAGGCACAGAAAGAGAAATACCACATGTTCTCACTTATTGGAGGGAGCTAAACATTAATATTTAAATTCACACACACACATACACACACACACACACACACACAAATCGGGGGGGGGAGGGAAGAAGATATAACAACCACAATTATTTGAAGTTGATACAACAAGCAAACAGAAAGGACATTGTTGGGGGGAGGGGGGGAGGGAGAAGGGAGGGAGGTTTTGGTGATGGGGAGCATTAATCAGCTACAATGTATATCGACAAAATAAAATTAAAAAAAAAATAAATAAAAATAAAATTAATAATAAAAAAAAATAATAATAAAAATAAATAAATAAATAAATAAATAGAAATCCCTTCCCTTCGGTAGAAGTTCCTTATGGACCTAAGAAAGTAAAGACAGCTTTCTTTCTCTTGAACATTGAACAGAAAATTGATATCTTTTGGAGCAATGAAAAACTCAGCTCAAACCTGGATTCCTCTGAAACATACCTGCAGGCCAGGCAAATTTTAAGGTCAGGCAAAAGTTAAGAAGCAATATTAACAAAATCCCTTTATTATCTTTTCTCCTTGTCTGATTAAAGCATAAAAATAAACCAGCTGTTGAATACAAAGTCATGTCCTACCACTTGAATGGTACAGTAACAAACAGACTTCAGGATACTAAAATCTGAGCAAACATTTTCTTTGAAAAGATTTTATGAGCCTAATTCACTGAGCCTCATTGTGCCATGAAAGGCACAGACTTAGAAAAGTCAATAATCACACCCAGCTTTTTCTAGAGTGCCAAAAAAGCTGATAACAGCACAATTACCTTTTTGAAAGGAGATTCCTTTCAACTGAGTTTACTTATTTAAGTTATTGAGTTCATTCATCTGTTATGGACCAGTTATACAATAATGCTGAAGTCAATATTCTAAAAGTATAAGAAATTTGGAACTGATTAACTAACCCTTAGCTGGGTGAGTTTATTTAAGATGGATAGAAATAAATTTAGGATTCATATATTAATCTCTAAATTGTCAACTAGTAATTAAAATAATCAAAATAACAATAATAATAATTAAAGTTACAGCTAAAAAGCTAAGAGAAAAATAGAAGAGAATAATAAAATTATTCAGCTAATCCAAATAAAGGAGAAAAAGGAGGAACATAAAGGAATGAAACATTTAAATGTAAATAGGATGATGGTACACTAAAACCAGCCACATCAATAATTTCATTGAACATGAGATAAACATTCAAATTAAAAGGCTGACTCCTATTCAACATAGTGTTCGAAGTACTAGCCAGAGCAATCAGAGAAGAGAAGGAAATAAAGGGCATCCAAATTGGAAAAGATGAAGTCAAAATATCCCTGTTTGCAGATGACATGATCCTCTGTATCAAACAGCCTAAAGCCTCTGCAAAAAACTCTTCGAGTTGATAAATGATTTCAGCAAAGTAGCAGGATACAAAAGCAACACACAAAAATCAGTAGCATTTCTATTCTCCAATAGTGAACATGCAGAAAGAGAAATCAAGAAAGCTTGCCCATTTACAATAGCCACCAAAAAAATAAAATACTTAGGAATTGAGTTAATCAAGGATGTGAAAAATCTCTATAATGAGAACTACAAACCCCTGCTGAGAGAAATTAAAGAGGACACAAGAAGATGGAAAGATATCCCATGCTCTTGGATTGGAAGAATCAACGTTGTGAAAATGTCCACACTACCGAAAATGATATGCAAATTTAATGCAATCCCCATCAAAATTCCAATGACATTTTTCTCAGAAATGGAAAAAAAATCTATCCAGACATTTATATGGAATAACAAAAGACCACGCATAGCCAAAGCAATGCTGTGCAAAAAAATAAAGCTAGAGGCGTAACACTATCTGACTTTAAACTACACTACAAAAGCTATAATAACCAAAACAGCATGGTACTGGCATAAAAACAGACACACTGATCAATAGAATAGAATAGAGAAATCAGAAATCAACCCACACAACTACAGGCATCTGACCTTTGACAAAGGCACCAAGCCTATACACTGGGGAATAGACTGCCTCTTCAGCAAATGGTGCTGGGATCACTGGATATCCATATGCAGGAGAATGAAACTAAACCCATACCTCACACCATATACTAAAATCAACTCAAAATGGATTAAAGAATTAAATATACACCCTGAAACAAAAAAACTTCTTAAAGAAAACATAGGAGAAACACTTCAGGAAGTAGGACTGGACACAGACTTCATGAATATGACCCCAAAAGCACAGGCAACCAAAGGAAAAATAAACAAATGGGATTATATCAAACTAAAAAGCTTCTGCACAGCAAAAGAAACAATTAACAGAGTTAAAAGACAACCAACAGAGTGGGAGAAAATATTTGCAAAATATACATCTGACAAAGGATTAATATCCAGAATATACAAGGAACTGAAACAACTTTACAAGAAAAAAACAAGCAACCCAATTAAAAAATAGGCAAAAGAGCTAAATAGGCATGTCTCAAAGTAAGATATACGAATGGCCAACAGACATATGAAAAAATGCTCAACATCACTCAGCATTCGGGAAATGCAAATCAAAACCACACTGAGATACCATCTCACCCCAGTTAGGATGGCTAATATCCAAAAGACTGTGAATGACAAATGCTGCCGAGGTTGCGGAGAAAAAGGAACTCTCATACATTGCTGGTGGGACTGCAAAATGATGCAGCCTCTATGGAAAATGGTATGGAGGTTCCTCAAACAATTGCAGATAGATCTACCATATGACTCAGCTATCCCACTGCTGGGAATATACCCAGAGGAATGGAAATCATCAGGTATACTTGTTCCCCAATGTTCATCGCAGCACTCTTTACAATAGCCAAGAGTTGGAACCAGCCCAAATGTCCATCATCAGATGAGTGGATACTGAAAATGTGGTATATCTACACAATGGAATACTACTCTGCTATAAAAAAGAATGAAATACTGCCATTTGCAATGACATGGATGGACCTAGAGAGAAATATATTGAGTGAAACAAGTCAGGCACAGAAAGAGAAATATCACATGTTCTCACTTACTTGTGGGAGCTAAAAATAAATAAGTAAATACACAAAATACCAGGGTGGGGAGGAGGGAAGAAGACACAACAATTACAATTCCTTGAAGTTGATACGACAAGCGAACAGTAGGGACATTGTTGCGAGGGAGGGGGGACAGGGAGGAGGGAGGGAGGTTTCGGTAATGGGCCACAATAATCAACCACATTGTATATTGACAAAATAAAATTTGGAAGAAAAAAAAATTAAAAGGCTGATATTATCTTGATATTATCAAGATATTAAAAAACTAACTCCTAAATATAAAATGTTTCTAGCAGATGAAATGCAAATACAACATAAAGATGATTTAAGAGTGAAATGGCGAGAAAAGTCATACCATGTAAATGCTAATCATAAGAATGCTGGAGATGTTTTATTAATATTATAAATAGTATAATTAAAGGCAATGCATATAAGAGATACAGTGGAATGTTTTATGATGACTAAATTTTAATTCATTGAGAAGACCCCAAAATCTTGAGTATGTTACATATCTAATAATAGAGGTTCAAAATATGTAAAGCTATTCTTAAGAGACCTAAAATATAAAAATACAAATTACAATTATATTCAGAAATTGTAACATTCTCAATAGTTAATAGAAGACACAGGTTTACACACACAGAAATTTATTTATCTATCATATATACATAAACACACAATTAGGACTAAAAAGATTTGAACATTATTAAACAAGTTGACTTAATTGACACTTATGAAACACTGCTTTCAACAACTGCAACATACACGTTTTTTTCAAGTGTATATTGAACATATAACTGTATTTAGGATAGATTGTACCATAAAAAAATCAATACCTTCTCAAATTTTGGACTTACACAGTCTCACTGCTGCAGAACTGAATTAGAAAATGATAACAAGAAGATATCGAAAAAAAATAAGTAAGCTTGAAGCTAGCTTGAGTCTAGTATTTCTACCCAAATTCTTCCTGTTTATACATATGCCTGCGACCTGAGGAGAAATAGATAGACTCACTTAAGCATCCTGTTCTATAATACATATTCAAAGCATGGTACCAAAACACCTGTTTTCAACTGGGTAGCACAGTTGCTTGCCTAAGTGTAAATAAAGTTTCATGTTTCATGTAGTGGTGAGCCTTTGTGTGAGCCCTTAGCTACAAAACTTGGGGAAGTGGAGTAGGATTCAGGTATGAAAACCATTCAGAACTAAGTCCAAGATCTTCTTGCCAAACTGAGGAGATTGAAAACTTGTATAGTACAATCCTAGATTTGTGTGTGTGCATGTGCATAACACTGCCACCTCTTTTTTTAAATTAAATAATAATTAATTATACATATTTGTAGGGTACAGAGTTGAATCAATACCTGTGTACAATGTGTGATGATCACATCAGGATAATTACCATGTTCATCATCACAAAACTTAATAGTCCCTTCCCACCAGTAAGTAACCACAGCTCTGTTCTCTCCTGAAAGTTCAATGAATTATTGTGATTGTTGTTCTCTCTTATTCTTTCCTTCCTTCCTTTCTTCCTTCTTTCTTTCATTTTTTGTTCCCTCTTTTGTTCTTTCCTTCTTTCTTTCTCTCTCTTTTTAACTATCTCTTTTGTTCTTTCCTTTCTTTCTTTCTTTTCTTCCTTCCTTCCTTCATTATTTCCTTTCTTTCTTTCATCCACACTCATGTTTGAAGACATGCAGTATTTCTCTTTCTGTGTCTTGCTTGTTTCACTTAATATAATTTTCTCCAAGTTCATCCACATTACTGAGATTATCAAAAGTTCATCCTTTTTTATGGCTGGGTAAGTATTCCATTATGTACATATACCACATTTTCCTTATCCAGTCATCAGTCAATCTTTGCTATTGCAAATAGAGCTGCTATACATGGAAGTACAGGTATCATTTTGATGTGATGATTTCCACTCCTTTGGGTATATAGCCAGCAGAGGGATTGCTGGATAGTATGGTACCTCTATCTGTAATTGTTTGAGAGACCTCCATACTGTTTTCATAATGGCTGTACGAATTTGACATCCTCCCCAGTGTAGAAAAGCTCCCCCTTTCTGCATTCTTGTCAACATTTGTTATTCTTTGTCTTTTTGATAACAGCCAGCCTCACTCAGGTGAGATGCTATCTCAGTGTGATTTTGATTTGCATTTGACTGATGAATAGTGATGCTGAGTATTTTTTCATATACTCGTGGGCCATTTGTATGTCTTCCTTAGAGAAATGTCTATTCATCTCCTTTGCCAACTTTTTAATTGTAACCCTAGACTTTGTTGGGTACAGGAAAGAAAGTTAAAAGGTGATATTTGTAATTCTTGTAATATAAATTTTTTTCTTCCAATTTATTTTTCTCCTTTCTGGGTCTTTAAACTAATTACTAAATAGTTCTGTAGCAATTTCAAAATTTTATATAAGTAGATAATAATACTTAATTTCTTTATCTGGCTATGACTTCATTATTTAATATTTCTTAAGTGTTATGATAATGGAAATCTGTAAATACATCTGATGCTAGATAAATTATTTTTCTATAAAGACGAGAAAAATGTCAACTGGATTTTTTTCTTTAACTAGCAGATAAAATATATGGTATTATATTCAAAGTTTTTAACAGAGTTCAAAACCCATTAGGCAACATTTTGAGGAAGATCAAGGAGTCAAAAAATTAATAGGGAAAAAATCAACTGGCCTATTTATTCTATTGTTCTTGATTTTGTCTTAAGTATTTAATCTGAAAGTAATACTTAGGTCTACACTAGTTTAAAAGTAAAATATTTATAAATTTTTTTTAAAAAGTAATCTATTTACTTCTCCACTATTATTATTTAATATGGTTTTAACCAACTGGTTCAAGTATTTGGCAAGCTGACAAGCTAGGTTAAGATAAATGATATGATCATAAAGTGTAGTTATTTAAATCCCCTCTTATGAAGCCATTATTTTTTGGAAGATCTTTACAATAATCTTTTTTACAAAATACGTAAACAGAGAAAAAATTACGCATGGTTTTAAAGTTTTTGAATCTTCCTCCACGTGGTTAAATGTTTAGCCATGGATCTTAAAATAGCCCCATCAATATATTCAGCTACAGCATTTTCTAGAAGCGACATGGGAAGACATTGGCCATTTTACCACTTCAATAATTATAGAAGCCCAAGTTAATTCTGTGGTTTCTAGAAGAGTGGTCTCAACTCAATCTGAGCTTAAATAAAATGAAAATTTCCTCTAAATTCACATAAAATGTGCTTAATGATAATAGGGCTATGGAAAATTACTTCATGGAAGAGAACAGCGGTGCCTGAGAATGCCAGTGCAGTTGTTCATCTCCAAATGGATGACAGCCAGTTACACACAATGAATCACAATTACAGACAGACATAAACCCAGAGCTCATGTGAGCCACAACTTTGTAGCTAGTTTGACTGAAAAGATAACTTTGAATTTGTTTCATTCAAGGTGAGCATGTTCTCTTAAACCACTGAATGACTGAATATAATTACTCATTTTTAAAACATATTTGATTTTAAAGCACACATTTGTTTTTACATGTTCTACATTTCAAGATATAAATTTTATATGAAAATTAAGTATAATTTAGGAAAACAGAGTATGATATAAAATTGCTGTTGCTGTAAAAGAACTATTTGTAAGAGAGGGAGTACAGGCAACAGGAAGATGGGAAAGGCATCATATTCACTTAAAGGAATTTTTTTTTTAATTTTAAATTTTAAAGGAAATTTTTCTGGAGAAATTGTTGCAGATAAACAAGACAGAAAGAGGAATGAGGGATAGGAGGAGGGACGAATGAGAATGTGAAGGGAGAATATAGGCAGACGTGTGGGGTGCTTGGGGTGGTTTTAGCCACACAAGTGTGGGTTACCAAGGTCCTGGTGTTATTTCTATCAGATAGAATTAGAGGCTGGAACAAGGATGCCATATTCCTCTCCTCATTGCCTTGGCAATAGAAACTCCACTTGGTGGTAATGAAATCACAAGGCAAAAAACTACATGCAAATAAAGGAAAACTGGATTTTTTTCACTTTAAAGAATGCCATCTTAGAAAGGAGGGATGTGGCTTATGCTCTTAAATGTGTGTTGACTAAAACCTGCGGGCCAAGAGAGAGCTTCCAAGTCTTGCTGTTGCCTTGCTTCTCCTGCATGGTCAAGGCTTTAATCAGTGTAATGTTTAATAATCCACCAATAATCCAAAATTGTATGACTAGCTTTTCTTACTTTTGCTTCCCATGTATCTCTTTTCATAAGCAAAATCTCAGTGTCTTATTCTGTTTTTGCTGCTATAATAAAATGTCTGTTATTTATAAATAACAGACATTTATTTCTCGCAGTTCTGGAGGCTAGGAAGTCCAAGATCAAGGCTCTGGCATGTTCAGTGTCTTGTGAGGGCCTGGTATCTGCTTCAGGGATGGGCCTTTTGCTGTGTTCTCACATGACAAAAGGGATGGAAGGGCAAACAGCTCCCTTTTACATCTTTTATAAGGGCACCAGTTCCACTCATAAGGGCTGTGCCCTCATGACTTAATTACCTCTCAAAGGACTCACCTCTTACTACTATCATATTGGCAGTTAACTTTCAAAGATTGATTTGGGGGGATATATTCAGACTACAGAACTCGGATATGAGAAATGCACTGTTGGAAAAACATGGGTGCTCCTAATATCCCATATGGCATTTAGAGTAATCGAGATACACTTTAACTGAGAAGTCCACCCCTGTTCTTACCTTTAATTTGAAGGATGGGGTCTACTTATAGAGGAGGACTAAATAGAGTTGACAGCTTAAGGCTATGCACAAACAGGTGGTGATCCACAATCTGTGGGCCTAGCAAAGCAGCCTAGGCTGATGTGGATATACATGGACTCGGCAGAGCCCAGCAAGATTTCCTGCTGTTTGGTTTTATCAGAGATTCTGCACTTAGACCACATATCCTTACATTAACACAGGGTATTTTAGAAACAAGAGAGACATTTTTCCCTCAAAGAAATGGAGAGAAGAGATGCCCAGTCAGTGCAGGAGAAAAGGTTTTCATCAGAGGATACAAATAAGTCTCAGAAGTATGAACATCAAAAAAAATGGTTCCTTACCCAAGTTAGAGCCATAATGATGTCCAGGAAGAGAAGGCTGAAAAAATAGGGCACTGGACAGAGGTGATATCTGAAAGGTATGACTATGGTACAGCCAGGCGTTGAAAGACAGGATAAAGCCATTTTTAAGTCTTGTAACTCTAGCATCTAGAATAGGTGCAAGAAAATAGAAGGCTCTTAACAAATACTTTTATTGAAGAGAAGAATGGGGCAAAAAACTCATTTGTTTCTCCCCTCTCCTTCTCTAATTGTGTAGTTTACTATATTAAATAGGAGTCACTTTATTTACTACATATTTAATGCACATAAGTTTTCTGATTATAGTATAATCACTGACCACTCTATGATGATTTATTCTTTAACAATTTTTTTCATTGGTTATTATCCCTTCTTCCATACATTTTACCTGAAAACCACTTCCCTCTCTATTTATCTGTTAAGAACATTGATAGTAAGATATTCATATTGATAGTCAAAATAATGATAAACTAGTATGCCTAGTAGATATGGTATTTTATATTTTCAAGTTACTTTGTATTCAAGCATAACGTGAACATTGTAAAGTACACATATCTTAAGTGTCCAGTTCAAAGAACTTTTGCAAAATTAATTCTATTGTGTGCACCTACTTCTATTCACCCTAGTTCTCTTTCCTCAGTTACTAATTCTCCTCAATATTAATTACTATTCTATTTTTGAACATTTTGTAAATGTAGCTGTCCAAATATGTTCTGCTTGGTGTCTTGTCTGGCTTTATTCAGTCTAATATTATGTTGTGAGATTCACCTATAATGTTCTTTTATATGCCAGAACAATATTTAATTATAGGAATGAACTTCAGTTATTGCTTTCTTATATTCTACAGTTGGTAAACACTTTTAGTTTGAGGCTTTATGCATATGCTTTGAACATTCCTGTGCAAGTCTTTTACTGTACATATTTATGTATTTTCTCTTAGATACATCTCTGGGAGTGATTTGGGGGGGTCTAAGGTTATTTATATATGTGTGTGTATATATATATATATATACACACACAAAAAGGTTATTTACACACACACACACACACACACACACACACACAGACACACACACACACATATGTTGGCTTTTAACAGTTACTTTCAAAGTGATTTTAAAAATTATACTCCCAGAACCATTACACTGGCAATCCAGGTATTTCATGTATTTTCCACCTCACTATTCAGAGTTTTGTTTTGTCTTGATTTTAGCTATTCTTGTGAATTTTTATTGATAATATCTGAAAAATAAAAACAGTTGCTGCATTCTAGAATAAATATTGAGATTCGTTTTCAAGGCAAATATTTTCCCCCCAGTGGACGCCATTTGCTGTGCCACTAATTTTGAAAAGCAGTTCTTATGGAAGTAGTAAATATGGAGAAATGAGAAAATTTCAGTGCTTCAGAATAAGTTGTTTGTTAAATGCTATATTTTGTAATGTGATTTGAAAAGCAAAATAGCATAAATATACTGTGTAAAATAGAACTCCTCCCACTTAAAAAATCTATCTATCTATCTATCTATCTATCTATCTATCTATCTATTTATTTATTTATTTATTATTATTTACTTATTTATTTTCTTTGTGGTTGCTCTAAGACTTACCATGTATATAATAACAAAATCTACTTCAGTTTTATATTAACTCCACTGAGATATTTAAAAAAAACAACAACTACTTTTACTGGCTCTATATGTTCTCTTTTATGCATGTTCCATAAATGTTATAAACTCAACAATGTATTAATTCATACTTTTTAATTGTATTTTGTTTATAGACATAAAAGATAATAGAGTAATATATATTTATAGTGGTTATTTTTTTAACTTCTTATTTACCACTTCAGTTTCTCTTTATCTATCCCCGTAAATTGAATTACTATTGTGTTAATAGTAACTCAATTTATGGGGATAAAGAGAATAATTCAGGGTGTTATTTACACCTTTGCTTTAACCCACATCTTTTGTGGTTTTATTGTTTTATATGTCTGATTTAAAAACATTTAAGAAAGAAATATGTCGTTATACTGTCTTTATATTTACATTATTATCTTTACCAGTTCTCTTTTTGTGTGTGTGTAAATTCGAATTTTCGGAGTTACTTGCTTTTAGCCAGAAGAACTTCCTTTGGTATTTTATGAAATACTGGTCTGATAGCAACACATTTACTAAGGTTTTATTTAACTGGCAATGTCTTTTATTTTGCTTTCATTTTTGAAAGATAGTTCTGATAGCTATAAAATACTTGGTTGACAGATTTTTCCTTCAGCACTTTAAATATGCCATCTCATTGTTTTCTGGTGTCCACTATTTTTTAACCAAAAGTCAGCTTTTATTCTTTTTGGGGTTCCCTTGTAAGTAACAAGTCATTTTTCCCTTGCTATTTTCAAGTTTTCTCCTTATTATGGTTTTCACCCTTTTTAGTATGATGTGCCCATGTGTGGATCTCTTTGTATTTATCCTACTTGAAATTTGTTTAGCTTCGTCAAATTTGGGAAGTTTTCAGCCATTATTTTTTCAGGTATTTGTTTTCTTTTCCTTTGTCAATATTTTCTCCTTTTGGCACCCCTATAACATGGATGTTTGCATTCTTAATGTTGTCCAACATTTATCTGAAGCTTTGTTTATTTTTCTTCATTGTTTTTCCTCTCTGAATTTCTAATTAAATAGTCTCTATCAGTTTATCTTCGAGATTGCTCATGTTTTTTCTGCCAGTCTAAACCTATAGTTAAGCCCCTTTAGTAAATTTTTTATTTTGTTATTGTACTTTTCAAAGACAGAATTTCCATTTGACTATTTTAAAATAATAATTTCTATGTCTTTATTCATATTTCATATTTGGTAAAATATTATTATCACTTTGTAAACATAATCTACTTTTTGAAGCATTTTATAATGGCTATTTTGAAGACTGTCTACTAAAGATAACATCTAATCAGCCTGACAGGCAATTTCTGTTGTTTTTTTCTCCTTCCTCACCTCCCTTACCTCCTCACATGTGTGCCAGACTTTCCTACTTTTTTGCATGACTCATACATTTTTTGTTGCAAACTGGACATTTTATATAATATATTGTAGTAACTGTAGGTACTGAGACCTCCTGCTCTGGGATTGTTAGTCACTGCTTGTTTATTTGTTTATTGACAGGTTGGATTATATTGGCAAAACTTATTTCCTACAGTGTGAAACCTGATGGTGCTTCTCTGAGAGAAAACCCTTGGATATTCACACTGTCACCCTGGAATAACAATGCTTGTAGCATGGCTCTCTTTCACTGTCTATTAACCTGATCACATTCAGCTGCAAGCTAAGCTAATTGATGGCTGATCACTCTATTATTTTCAACAATGCCTGGGGCAAAAATTGCTTCACAGACTGATTCAATTAATTTTAAAGTTCTTGTAGAAAAATCTTTTTCTGATCAGTGTTGGAGATTTGTTCTGACACTAGAAAGTCTCTTCTTGGATGTCTCTTTCATAGTTACTGTATGGAAAATTAGCTGGCTTATAGTTTATCTTATATTGTTAATGAAGTTACTAGTCTCTTCTTAGTTAGTTTCCATGACAATCTTTATTACTTTGGAGAGCATTCATAAGCTCAAGCTTCCTCAATCTATTCTGCAAATAATGTCAGTTCCTTGAGAAAAGGTTTGGATTTCTCTGTTTTATAATCTTTCTCTTTACCTAGGCAAAATGTCTGACCAATGGCTTTGGAGCTGGTGGTGCAGACACAGGGGCCATGCTGTGCTTTACAAACTGGGGCTCAGTGAAGGGGCTGGAGCAGTAACTTCTGTTCTTCTCAAGTTACCTCTCCTGGCATGAAGTCTCCATCTTATAAATGATCCAAGGTGAGGGGAACGAGGGCCTTAGTGTTCTCAGTGTGTCATCTCATAAATGGGATTTAGGCAGAAGAAGAAGCCACTTACCTCTTGGTTGCTCTCACTCAGAAGTTAGTCCCTGTCATAGATCCTTCAGGGGTAAGATGAGAAATGTGAGAACCCTGGCTCTTCCAGGAAGGTACTGCATCCCTCGGTTAGGAGATGGTTGGGAGAGAAAGCCCTGTGTTCTTGGCTGCACCAGTATGGAATAGATTCCCCATCATACTGGTCTAGGAGCAGGGAGTGAGGGAGTGGATCATGGTTCAAATGAGACTGATTCTCACTATCCTTACCACGTTTCAATTGATTTTTTTTTGTATACATTTTTCTACATTTGCTGTAAACACTACCATTTCTATAAGCCTCAAATTGTTTTTAAAAATTAAGTTTGATCAGTTTCACTCGGAAGCAGATCTGTAGAGCTCTTCACACTTTGTCATTCTGTTAAAAAATAAAAATTAAAGAAATAAAGTACTATATTTATACTTTATGATGACTGAACATCTATTCCTGTTCAAGACTTTCTCTTTTAATTGATTACTAGTAATGTCAGGACAACAGTAAGTGAGGACTGACTTTTTTCTCTTTCCACCAAAAAAAAAAAAAAAAAAAGTAAAAGAATGTAGACCAGTCTTTGCTTATCAAAAATGCTCTAAATGGATGAATTTATACATGGTAGGTTATTTAAGAGTATATTAACTAGATTTTGGAAAATCCAGTGTGTACTCTATGACTTTTATGTACACTACTGAAGCAGAAAATACCTTTTGGTTATATTGAAAATTTTTTATTGAAGGCAAATCTTTGTCTCACTCTCAAACATCCTAAAAATTCTACAATTTTAAAGAATAAAACAAGAGAAAATCTCAACTGTACAAAGAAATGAATTCCACCATTTTCAAGATGTGAACAGTTTGAAAAATAATTTTTAGGAATTTGAAAAACAGGGAAGAAATTTTCTTGGTCCAAGGAATGAAGACCTTTGGAAATTCTCATTTGAAAATTGTATTTGAACAGTATCACCTGGCAGCCTGCCAGAAACTAGTTAAAGACCACTTTGAGCTTATTGTCTTAATGTGCAGTCTCTTTTAATATACTATTTGTGGTTATTACACCTATTAGTCATATTTTATTTAAAAGTATGCTGGGGGCCAGACTGAAGTACAGTCTGTCTATTTTTGGACACGGAGTAGTGGAAATAGGAGTATGAACGGAGATTATCCTTGAAACGTTTCTTGGAGAACATCTGAACCCACAAATGATGAGAGACAACATTGTGATGACAGGATGAGAAGGCGATAGCAGAAGAATCTGAAACTTTAGCACAATTAGCTGACTGACCACAAATGCAAATATGAGACATTATCAGAAAGAAAATAAATTTATTAATTTCTTAATAATGAATTTGACAATTGATCCTCCTATTTTATTCACATAACAAAAACAGCAGCAACTTAAATTGAAGCAGTCACCATAGTAATTTATTATTTGTTTTATTTTTTAAAAAGGGCAAGTCACCATAATCAGTACAGTTTTTAACATATCTGATGTCATTATATGGCCGCTTTTATGGCTATACTCACAATAAAGTATTGAAAGTTCTCCTTTCTGGAAAGTAGGATGGTAGCAGTCATCAACAAAATAATTTTTATTGATAGACATTATACTTAGGTGAACATATCCCCTTCACAGCCCTTCATGGGGCTATTGGGGAAACGACTGAAGCAATTCATTTAACTTTAACTTCAGAGTAAAATTTCAATATCTATTTTCCCATTTATTTTCTTCCTTTTTCATTTCAAGATGGCAACATTGAGAAAACCAAACTAAAATAGTTCCATTTTATGTATGCTTATATTTTATATTATAAAGGATCTCTAAAAACATAAAACAGATAATTCTAAAGTATATATTTTACCTAAAGCAGATAATTACTTATTCGAAATTTGAGTAAGAATTCTAAGGCCTAGTTAATTTCTAACAATGATCATATTCACTAGCATTCAGAGAAAGGAGAGCAAATTATAAAAAAACAGAACAAATTAGAGTGTTTATACTAGCAATACAGAAGATATAATTGCTACAAAAAATAACACAATTTGAGAAGATTTTAAAATAATAGGTTTTCTGCAAATTAGATAGATGAAATTGCTTTATGTACAGCAATAGATTTATCCTTACAATTATTTCACAGTAATGGCATGGCAGTTAGTTTTTGAGATTTTTGAGATTGAATACAAAATTCTTTTACTATTCATGTGGTATTTTGTTAAAGAA